>NC_140006.1:40626897-41099273 GCF_964263955.1 Coregonus lavaretus
CCAAACAATTACGGGAATAAACACTCCTCGTCAAATATGTAAATGGTAAGGTGAGCAAGAGGCTCCGGCTAGCTTCCCTGTGGTGGCAGAAGAACATTACTACTACCCCTCCTTACCCACCATACACCTGTTTAACTGGTCTTGCTTAACACAATGAGGTTTCTGCACTGTGGTGATGGAGAAAAAAAGCACAACAATGGGTATTTACAGTGTCAATGGCGCCGCGCCAGAACAAACAACGCTGTCAGTCAAATCTAGGCCACGACCATTGCTGACAGCAAAATCAGTCATTTTAGTGGAGATAAGCTGAAGTGGAACTTAATCCCACCACCCCCTCCCTCCAACACACACACACACACACACACATTACAATAATATCCTTAGCCAATCAGAGCGTTGGACCAAAGAGGGAAACATGTTGTCATGCCTGTTATCATGGATGCAATGATGGGTAAAAAATACGTTTTGGAGGCCATTGTGGGGCTCTGACGTGGTCAAATACGTTTCAGGCATTACTGTCTAAGAGTCAATGTCTTGACGGCGTCTACAGAATGTTCATACTTAGGCTGTCCTCTCCTTGACCAGCTAACTGTAACGGCTGAAACAGTGATGCCAGTTGATGTTGCTCAAGTAGCCGCTCAAAAGTCTTATTTCAATCATAGTAATACTGGGTCTTAAGTAAGATTTAGCCTGTACAGCATGATCATACTGTATCGTTTGGGAACCCAGAACCAACTGTCACAAGAATCTACATACTGTACAATAATAACTAGGTTTTCACATAATAATAATAATCATCATCATCATCATCATCATCATCATCATCATCATAATAATCATAATCATAATAATCACAAAATATAGAATATTATAGAGCCATTTCCTCCTTTTCATCAGAGAGCTCTGTCAGCCTACTTAATAAAATTGTTTCGTAACCATCATGAACTTGAGCATTCTTCAGATGAAAGGCCTCCTGGTATTCCAAACAATGAGCTTAGAATCACAGGCAGTGTAGCAGGCCATTTCCTAGTGCTACGTAAAACAAAACTGAGTATAGAGCAGAGTGCTGTGCAAAGAAAAATACAATAACTGACTTTCAGCCCTCTGTGGAAACCTCCTCTCACCCCAGTGAGCAGCAGCAGAAATTGGGGGCCTGAATGTCACTATATTATGGGTGTCTCATTCTCCACAGGGATAGGGGCAAGAGGCATCTGTTCCCTTGCCAGATGAGAAATACTGAAGAACTGTACTATACACCTCTTGAAAGTTACATGATCTTCAATATAAGGATAAGTGAAATACAATCACTCTCAGACAAAGATGATTTTACACTTGTTGTAACCGTCTCTCTGTTCTCATAATGTTGCTTGCAAATTCCCAGGATTACAACAAATGGCTGCCTCAGACGAGAGGCCATGTCAGTGTCAGATCTAGTCGATCCAGTCACAAACTGATCCTTCCCCCTACTCGGACTGACAGGTCCTATGCCTTACTTTGTGAGACTGCTTAATGCTGCTTAACTGTAATATTGTATACTACATCTCATATATGCTGTATGTATTTTGTATTTCCTTACTTACATAGGCCTATGTATGCTGCAATTCAGCTTTTAGATGCAAATGTGTACAATTCAAAATAAACCTTAAATAAATAAATATAATTGAAAATCCATAAATAAAGTACAAATAAAGAACAACAAAAAAATCTCTCAGCTATAGAGATCATTTGAATGCTTACGTAACAAGCATGGGAACACCACAGACAATGTGAAAATATGCAAATATGTACCCAAATATGTAAATGCATACTAAAATATACATGTCATCATTTAGACTAGACCCAAGCCCAGTAAACCCACAGCATAACCGAGAATGATAGACAGCACAATGTTCTGAAATCACCTGGAATCTTTAAGTGGCAGAAATGAACTGGATCAAATTGGAATCTCACCCTATTGAAGATAACGCAGACGGAATTTATTTTTCAGCCAATTTGCTGCAGAGAGTGCATGAGGACTAAATGAAAATGCATTTGGCACATTGAGGATTAAGCAAGAGGCAAACTACAGTACATCCTAGTGAAGAGAGAGAGAGAGCGAGAGAGAGACAGAGAGAGAGAGAGCGGCAGAGCAAGAGAGAGAAAGAAAGTGAGTGAGAGAGAGCGATGTTTATCAATCGATTGCAGCAATGTATAAATCCCAGAGGGGAACATTTACAAAATGGTTCTACAAAATGTATTTAAATGTTAATCAAATGAGACAGAGCTGCATACAGATACAAGGGAATCTATGGTTCTGTAGGTACAGTGCATTCGGAAAGTATTCAGATCCCTTCCCCTTTTCCACATTTTGATACGTTACAGCCTTATTCTAAAATGGATTAAATAAACAAATTTCCTCATCAATCTACACACAATATCCCACAATGACAAAGCGAAAACAGGTTTTTAGAAAGTCCGCAAATTTATAAAAATACAAAATTAAATTAAATACGTATTTACATAAGTATTCAGACCCTTTGCTATGAGACTCGAAATTGAGCTCAGGTGCATCCTGTTTACATTGATCATCCTTGATGCTTCTACAACTTGATTAGAGTCCACCTGTGGTAAATTCAATTGATTGCACATGATTTGGAAAGGCACACACCTGTCTATATAAGTTCCCACAGTTGACAATGCATGTCAGAGCAAATACCAAGCCATGAGGTGGAAGGAATTGTCCGTAGAGCTCCGAGACAGGATTGTGTCGAGGCACAGATCTGGGGAAGGGTACCAAAAAATGTCTGCAACATTGAAGGTCCCCAAGAACACAGTGGCCTCCATCATTCTTAAATGGAAGAAGTTTGGAACCACCAAGACTCTTCCTAGAGCTGGCCGCCCGGCCAAACTGAGCCATCGGGGGAGAAGGGCCTTGGTCAGGGAGGTCACCAAGAACCCGGTGGTCACTCTGACTGAGCTCTAGAGTTCCTCTGTGGAGATGGGAGAACTTTCCAGAAGGACAACCAACTCTGCAGCACTCCACCAATCAGGCCTTTATGGTAGAGTGGCCAGACGGATGCCATTCCTCAATAAAAGGCACATGACAGCCAGCTATGGGATATTGTGTGTAGATAGATGAATGGGAAAAACTATTTAATCAATTTTAGAATAAGGCTGTAACGTAACAAAATGTGGAAAAAGTAAAGGGGTCTGAATACTTTCCCAATGCACTGTATATCTGTAGCTACACAGTATGTGGTCACTGTGATTCTCTGTGGTGACAAAGGCAAATCGCTAAAATGGATGAACCTGAACCAAATCACTGGACCTGAATCAAAATAATGCAGTGTGTGTTAATACATAATAATACTTTCCTGAACCAACACTTGAACTTGACCCCCCCCTTCTACCCCTGACTTTGCTGATGACTTACTGTATTGAAGAAAAGTGTACTTACTATGCCTGTGATATGTGGTTGTCCCACCTTAGCTATCTAAATATGAATGCACTAACGGCAAGTTGCTCTGGATAAGAGCGTCGGCTAAATGACTCAAATGTAAAATGTAAATGTGTAACGTTAATACAAATGCAAAACCCACTACCTATGAGCACAGCATCTTACCTGCAAAAAAAACCTTTCAGACTTTAAATGACACCTTTGTCTAGTTCCAGACAGACATTATGGGAGCTTCATGACTGAGGAGGCAGGAGCTATAACAACGCTAGTCTCTTCCAATGCCTGTCTCTTCCCACAGCCTATACCAATGCCAGTCTCTTCCCACAGCCTATACCAATGCCTGTCTCTTCCCACAGCCTATACCAATGCCAGTCTCTTCCCACAGCCTATACCAATGCCTGTCTCTTCCCACAGCCTATACCAATGCCAGTCTCTTCCCACAGCCTATACCAATGCCTGTCTCTTCCCACAGCCTATACCAATGCCAGTCTCTTCCCACAGCCTATACCAATGCCTGTCTCTTCCCACAGCCTATACCAATGCCTGTCTCTTCCCACAGCCTATACCAATGCCTGTCTCTTCCCACAGCCTATACCAATGCCTGTCTCTTCCCACAGCCTATACCAATGCCAGTCTCTTCCCACAGCCTATACCAATGCCTGTCTCTTCCCACAGCCTATACCAATGCCTGTCTCTTCCCACAGCCTATACCAATGCCAGTCTCTTCCCACAGCCTATACCAATGCCAGTCTCTTCCCACAGCCTATACCAATGCCTGTCTCTTCCCACAGCCTATACCAATGCCTGTCTCTTCCCACAGCCTATACCAATGCCAGTCTCTTCCCACAACCTATACCAATGCCAGTCTCTTCCCACAGCCTATACCAATGCCTGTCTCTTCCCACAGCCTATACCAATGCCTGTCTCTTCCCACAGCCTATACCAATGCCAGTCTCTTCCCACAACCTATACCAATGCCAGTCTCTTCCCACAGCCTATACCAATGCCAGTCTCTTCCCACAGCCTATACCAATGCCAGTCTCTTCCCACAGCCTATACCAATGCCTGTCTCTTCCCAAAGCCTATACCAATGCCAGTCTCTTCCCACAGCCTATACCAATGCCTGTCTCTTCCCACAGCTTATACCAATGCCAGTCTCTTCCCACAGCCTATACCAATGCCAGTCTCTTCCCACAGCCTATACCAATGCCAGTCTCTTCCCACAGCCTATACCAATGCCAGTCTCTTCCCACAGCCTATACCAATGCCAGTCTCTTCCCACAGCCTATACCAATGCCAGTCTCTTCCCACAGCCTATACCAATGCCTGTCTCTTCCCACAGCCTATACCAATGCCAGTCTCTTCCCACAGCCTATACCAATGCCAGTCTCTTCCCACAGCCTATACCAATGCCAGTCTCTTCCCACAGCCTATACCAATGCTGTGAGAGTTGATGGTGGTGGGTCTGTCTCGGCTGAGTTGCCAAATAGTTGCCAATTAGTTGATCTGCATCTGTCACCTTATATCCAGTCAATGATCTCATTTCCAGAAGACACCATGGGCCCTGTTTGAATACTCTAAGACGCATCCATCCTTCCTTCCTTCCTTTAAGTTATCACTGTTCTGACATT
Source organism: Coregonus lavaretus (assembly GCF_964263955.1). Taxonomy (NCBI): domain Eukaryota; kingdom Metazoa; phylum Chordata; class Actinopteri; order Salmoniformes; family Salmonidae; genus Coregonus; species Coregonus lavaretus. Next base: position 40,631,965 of record NC_140006.1, read on the forward strand.
ACATAATTGGTGAACGCTACTGTATGTAATGGAAAGCTTGCTTACACCAATCTAGTGATGTCAGATCAGTGATTACATCAAGGATGGAAGGAAGGATGGATTGAAGCGTATTGGAACAGGACGCATGTACTGTATCCTGAACCTCATTATTCCCCTTAGCACAACTGTTGTTTTGAGTTTGGATGCCCTGCAGTATAATCTTACCATCATACTCCTAGGTCCACATACAGACTGAGCCCCGGCCGGTGTTGGCTATTCATGTAATGTATACAGTATAGTGTTTGCATGTACGCCACAGTCGCTGCTGCCTTACAAGCACTGTTCTGTACTTTCAATCACTCACACTCGGATACTATTCAGTGGTTTTGGGATTGTCTCACGCTGTCTCCCCGCAGAACCTCAGAGCCAGGAGGCTGGTGTACATCTGAACTGACTGAGTTGTGCAGCCGAGCATAGACAGCCTAATGGCAGCTGAGTGACACCATCATAAATCACAACCTCCTCTCCCCCATCACCTAGGCAACACATACAACCAGACCCTAGCAGACATACACTATAAGATTATGAGGTTTTATGTTGAAGAGGCCTCATTATCAGGCGATTAGTAGTTTATTTTATGGTTGACAAATGACAAATGGGATGGGGTGGTGTAAATTTCATATCATTCGTTTAAGAATGGTATACTCTGTGTGTTCAGATTTCTGTGTTTAGATATAGTTTAGGTTTAATTGAAGAAAAGTAGCCATTTCTGCTGGTATTTCAACTACAATTAATTAACCTTACATTTATAAATTATTCATAAATCATACAAATATTTACAGTATAATGTTAAATATAGTGTTTTACATTTAATTCCACATTGATAAGACATTGCGTGCAAAATCAGCATGCATGAGCCCATTCTGAAACTTACTAAATTACATTTTGTATTTTTGGCACTCAATTTGCCACACTCATGGGAACAATGTTTGTCAACTTTTCCCACGCCCAAATAGATACAAGGTTTCACGTCACGTGGCACGCGCCGTTTTAAATTGTGTGGTTCCTGAGTGAAAAGTCTCTTGACTGAAAGCTCATGATCGTGACAAGCCTAGCTAGCAACAAAATCAGTGGGAAAATTAAGCAATTTTCGGATCACTTTTGCTTGACTTGCAGGCTTCTTGATCGCGGATAGCTAGCTAGCTAAGTAGAATTCATCATGTCAAATGTTTCCAAACCGCAAAAAAGTCAGAGAAACCCGAAGTGTGCCAGATGCAGAAATCATGGATTCATTGTTCAACTCAAGGGACATTCTGGGCAGTGTCAATTTCTTAAATGCAACTGTTGGAAATGTTCTCTGATTGCAGAGAGAACGAAAATAATGGCATTCCAAAGACGGATCAAGAAAACTAACAAAGAAGAATCAGCACTTAATTTGGCGTGGTCAAGGCCGGGTGATACAGCGGTTGATGGCACTTTGAGCGGCCGGGAGGAAAGCGCTCATCTGCCCGACACATCTGGGGTGATGTCTCCTGGCCCTGGAACCCGTACAGAGACAGTCATCAAGATGCCACCACAACGGTTTAAAGAGGCAGACGGCAGGACCTATGCGGAGATGGAGGTCCCCATGGCAGCAGTGGCCGACGACAAGTCTGCCAAGGATGGCCTCGGCCCATGGAACACCCCTGGAGGTGGTGATCATCGTGTGGAAGATGGTCGTTATGGGGCACCTTGGAGTGGGATTCAGGATGCGCCTTCAGTGATGAGTCGAAGTAAGTGGATCATTATTTTGTTGAGTAACTTCACTCAACATGCATGTGTTTTTGTAGCGCCAGCTATATTCTTGAAAAACATAATAATAAAAACAATGATATACATTTTAATATTGTTGATAAACGTTCTCAACTCGGTAGCTAGCTGACATGGTTAACGTTAGGTAGCTAGCGAATTTAACAGCTCTAATTTGGCGCCTTTTTATTGTCTTGTTGGGATACGTTTCTGCGGTGTTCTATAAATGAGTATGTAGCCTACACACAATTCTGTATGTACAACTCGCACGTACATAATTTTTTTACTTCTCTCCTCACCACAGGCGGCCCACATTTCCCCAGCGACTATGTTATAGCGGAGGTTGGCGGCCAGAGAGACATGTACTCTGGAGAAATGGTGGCCATGCAGTTCCCCTTCAAGTTCTACTCGCGTTACCCCAATGGCTATGCGGCTTGTCCGGCCATTCTGGTGAACATGCCGCTGCCACCACCAGGGTCTTTCAAGGTCGGACATGGTCCAATGGGTTTTCCTCACTTTCCACCACCTGGCCCGATGGACTACCCACCTGAGCCAGGTCCTATCAACGTAAGTCCAAAAATCATTAGAATTAAAAATATATAATTAAGTAAATGTGCTGTCAAAATGAGCTTTACAGTTGAGGCCATTACAGTATGCCTATGACATGACAGATGAAATATTTGTTATACATACTATGACATGACAGTGCATAGTTATTTTGGTGAAAATTAACACTGACAAAAAGGAAGTTTGCTTGTATGTGAATGTGTATGTTTTGCACCCAGGGTGGCAGAGCGCCCTTTGCCCCTCACCTCCCTGGCAGTGACATTCGTCCTGGAAGCTACCCGGAGGAGCTGGTTCGGAGGTCGCATCCACCACCACAGCCTTCTCTACCTAAGGACAGAGAACATGGTACAGGTATGTGTGTTTGTGGAATGCATAATGTCAAGAGACTGTCACTTGCTCTGCCACTGGGGCCCCAATGCTACAGAGGATGTAACAAAACAACAACAAAAAATTTAACAACTGATAATAGCAGAACAGAGGAACATATCTGTAGTACAGGAAGAGCTAGGACAACGTTTTTCAACGCCTGTCCAAATTGTATTATATTTATCTGTTTCTTGCGGATATTATTGCCATACATACACAGTCAAACATAATCTCAGTGCATACCATCTACTTCTACATTCTCTGACCACACATGGTGTTAACTGAGGTACACAACTCGATTGGCATGCTCACGATGTTGCCCTGTCTTTCCTTTGGCCTACTACAGGTGGACATCCCCAAAGCAGCCAAGGGTCCGAGGGCAGCTCCATGGAAAACGACTCCTCTTCCCAGAACACTGTGTGAGGGCGAAGGCCATGTGGTCGGCACCCTGACAGCCTTACCACATATATCCACTTGAGAAAAATCATCTTTACCCTTTCTGTTGTGTAATTCTACGGCACCAAAGACTTAGCTAAGTCACGGTTGACATTTACCATGTTACACCCCGTAGTGTAGTTCATTATGCACAGGGGTTTCAATTCTCATTTAACACACAATAACAACCATTGGATAAAATAACAACAACACAACAATAATCTGCTATCATTTCTGTAAGGAAAAAATTGAAATGTGTTACTTTTTAGATACAGAAGCAATTTTTAAAAAAATGATTTAATAAGTACTTTTTAACAGTCTTATATTTATAGCAGTTGTGATAGTCAAATATAATCCCATATTTGTTTGGTAAAAAAAAATGTATTGGCCTTGAATTACGAGTCATTTGTTTTGGCTTATCTTTATCAGGAACAATGTTTTCTTCCTCATTCAGTTAATTAGTCAGTTCAGCTGTATTATGTTCACAGCCATGTTGCAGTGTTCATGAAATAAATATATATATAACAGAAAATCAATGCTGTTCCCTGTTCGTAAACAGCTGCTTTTATGTAAAGGCCTGTGTGATTTGATACCGTTTTTAGTGTCAAGTACAAATAAGAAGAATATCTCTTTGTAAAGCCTCTCTGGGTGCTTCTTGTGACTCCGTTGACTGTCAGATGGTCAGACCAGTCAAACTCAACACATCCAATTTATTTGTATTACAGTGACTCTTGGACCAGGAGAAAATCTATATGGATTCACTGTTAAACGGCAAAAACAGGAGCGCATTGTCATTGCTAATATCACATTTGTACATAAGGAATAGCTTATAGTTTTAAGGTTACATTATCATTTTAGCCTGACCTTATTGCTCTCAATATTTCTTAAATATTGATCCTAATTCAGAGAAGCATTACATTACACCCACCTTCACACCGGGAATATTGAATATGAGGAAGTATCAAAAGAATACATCGAACCGCTATATTTCTTTCATACTTCAAACAGCCAGTTGGTGGATAAGCCAATTACAACCGACATCAATTATGTGTACATGAATATTAATACTGTCTTGTGTCACAGATGAGTGTTGGGAGTTTTTGAAACACAGATCCATGGATTAAAAATGGATAGTTTAGTGGTTAAACGCATTTGATACAGTATGTGGTTACTGGTTAAGAGCGTTGTACCAGTAACCGAAAGGTCGCTGGTTCTAATCCCCGAGCCGACTAGGTGAAAAATCTGTCTGTGCCCTTGAGCAAGGCACTTAACCCTAATTGCTCCTGTAAGTCGCTCTGGATAAGAGCGTCTGCTAAATGACCAATTTATTTATTATTTTATGTACTCAAATGTAATTAATTTTGAGCATAAATTGTTATACAGTGTAGTTACAGTAATGTGCAATCAAAAATGATTCTGAAGTTGATATTAAAATGATCAGGCCGCATAAATTGCATAAGTAGTAGTTAGATATCATTGAAATGCCAAAGCCACTCGCATCTAGAGAATGTGCAGTATTTGGCGCCTTCCAGTGGTCCAGGATTGCGCAGCATTCTCCATGGTTGCTATGGTATCGCTCCGGCTTCATGTATCCTTGGTAACCACACACACCAGAAGAACACATCCGTTTTGCAAAACATGATGCACGAAAACTTTTTTTAGAAAGACGGATTCACTTATCTAAACGTTCCAAACGTGCATAACTTGCTAGTTAACCTTACCTTTGCAAAGTTTCAACTACGGACCAGGTTAGTGTCAATGCACGAGAGTGGGTGTCTTTCTAGCCAGTTAGCTTGCATTGCAAACATAACTTTCTCAGCTAACGCTAACTGCTAACGTTAGCTAGCTAATTTAGCCTGGCTGCATGTTTGCATGACAGACTGGCTAGCTAAGTGTGTGTGTGTGCTTTGACTTACAGACAGTCGAAAAATTGGTTCTAATAACGTGCCACCTGATTGAACAATGGCTTCGATTGTAGCCCAGTGTCACTACATCTTCGGATTGCGGACAGGAGTGATAAATAATCTTTGCTACTTCGATGAGCAGACTGTCATCTTCCCATGCGGAAACAACTGTGTACGCTACAACATTGACCAGAGATGGCAGAGGTTCATTCCAGGTAGTTGCTCCCAAATGATAACAGTAACAATTGTAGCTATACTTATCTTCTCTTGCGGTGTACATACTGTATCAAATGCGTTTAGTTAGCTAGCTACGTTTATTGGAAAATGATGACGTGTTCTCAATCAACTTGCCTGGTTAAATAAAGGTATGCTACATGAAATGAAAATTACAAAGACCAAAACCTCATATACATCATTAGGTGTTCGTCCCAAATGGCATCCTATTCCCTATGTAGTGCACTACCCCTCCATTTTTCCTCATAGGCACAGAGAAAAGCCAGGGTATGCAAGCCCTGGCCATCAGCGCCAACCGCCGCTACTTGGCCGTGTCAGAGCGTGGTGAGAAGGGCACCATCACCGTGTACGACCTGCAGCACGAGCAGAGCCGGAAGAGGAAGGTGCTCAGTGGGGGAGAGGTCCCGGTGCTGGAGTTTGTCTCCATGGCCTTCTCCCCCGACTCCAAGTACCTGATAGGGCAGGCAGGAGCCCCCGACTGGACCCTGTTCTACTGGATGTGGGAGAAGCAGAAGGTCATGGCCTCAGTGAAGACGACGGGGTCCACCAACCCCATCAACCAGGTGTGTGAGACAGATATAGGCAGGCCAGAGGAGAGAAGAGAGGGGAGAAGTGGGCCTTTACTTCATGATGGTATTTTATCCTGGTCAAATAATGGTGAAATGAAAACAAAAGTGTGACATTTTGAGCTACAATTGTGGATGTACATATCTTATGGGCGCACACGTACACACGTACACACACAGACACACACACCTATAATCGATAGACCGAAAATTAAGCATAACCAGTGCTTGACTTGGGCAGGAGCTCACCCGAGCTGAGTACCGGCACCTCAGATTTTCTACTGCTTGAGCTCCTGTTCCTCTTATAGAATATTAGCTCAAAAGTATTGTGGAGCTCCTGCACCTAAATATAAACAGTACCGGCACCCAAAATGAGTACCAGAACCTATTTCAGTCCAAGTCAATTACAGAGCATAACATACTCAACCACACACACACACACAAACACACAATAAACAAGATCATAACTACATACCTTCTATCACAAAGACCCATCTTCATCATCTTCATCTCTCCCATCATCACCCCCAGGTCAGCTTTAACCCGCAGGACAACACCCAGATCTGTGTGAGTGGCAATGGGGTCTTCAAGCTCTTCCGCTATGCCGAGGGCGCCCTGAAGCAGTCCAACTTCCTTAAGCTGGAGTCCCAGAACTTCCTGTCGCACACCTGGATGTCCGAGGAGCGTGTCATAGCGGGGACAGAGACGGGCAGGCTGCTGGTGTTCGAGTCAGGTGACTTGCGCTGGGAGATGAGCGTCACCACCAAGCCTGCCACGCAGGAGGCAGACAGGTCAGACAGGATTATCAATCAATCTAACATTTTTACAAAAAAATAGTTACAGCAGTATTTGTCACAAAGTCCTTTATAGTAACCCGAGCACATTCATTAACCAGCCAGGGATCATTAAACTGTTAGGGCTCTTTTATAATTGTAACATATAGTGTTTAATACATGTTATTAAACACTATAACTATTATTATTGGCAAGTTAATTCAAGTGGTGGACTTTTAGAAATATAATGAATAGAAAGGGCGTCTCCATTCAAGTCAATGATGGCATAATGGGTGGACTGGCAGCCATTTTGGGTGTACCCATGCCTAGGTTGAAGAACCTAGGGAGAATCTCAATTGCATACTCCTCGCGTCCTCTCTCCTCTCTCCTCGCCTCCTTCTCAAAACAAATTGGATGAGAAAGCCAGAGGTCCCTCCCCTCTGAACTTTTCCTCCAATGAGTTTTGAGAAGGAGGCATGGAGAGAGGAGAGAGGACGTGAGGAGTATGCAATTGAGATTCTCTCCTAGACCCATGCCAGGAAGTAAAAGCAGGAAGTGTACCATTTAATCTGTGCTGTGATTTGTTGAGTCAACTGACATACATTAGATGCGGTGTAGAAGTCAATGGAACTCGACCAAAACAATGGAAATGCCATGGAAACGCGTAGGGGAAAGATGCCGTGGGGGAAAGATCCCGAATCTCCTCATTGCCCCACAGCAAAATTAGCCTACATTTAGGCTATTGTTTATGTGTGTATTTCACACTATGTTGAGGTAAACATTGTTTTATAATGCTTGTATGGATGTCAACCCCAATACATGTTCATGTCATCGTCACCAATCAACTGCATTACAGTTAAAAAACAACTTTGACTACCACCACTAATTTCTGTATGCTAGCTATGCTAACCAGCTTTAACGAACGGAAGTTAGCGTTTAGCAGTCACTTCTTCTGAACTTGAAAAGTGGCTACTTCTAAATGTTGTGCTGCGAAAATTGCCAAATATATCCAAATCAGACTTTAGTAACCACATTGTGGGTCTGTTGTAATACATTAATCATGACGAATTTGACAAATATCCACTTTATTAGATCAGATTTGTTGAATGTGCGCCTATCCAGCGTCCTTCTTCTATCCCCCAACGGTCTGCGTTCCATTGACCTCTTTACCGCATCTATTTAAAAAAAATACGCAAGCCACATCAGTTAGCATAATTTGAATGAACATTCTACATTACCATGGCAATCCAGCATCAGTTGATAGAACATTCCAAAATACCATGGAAATTATTGCATCACAATAACAGGAAGCCATTGCGATTGCACCCAGTCAAATTGCTTCCAAGCCCGTTCTATTAAAATCATTGGACGATTCTGGTTTGTCGAAGTGTTATGCAATGACAATGTAGTTAGTTTTTTTAAGCACTGGCTGCTTACAAGCAGCTATTTAGCAGAATGTTTTTTTTTGTCATTTAGCAGATGCTCTTATCCAGAGCGACTTACAGGAGCAATTGGGGTTAAGTGCCTTGCTCGAGCACATCGACAGATTTTTTTCACCTAGTCAGCTCAGGGATTTGAACCAGCGACCTTTCGGTTACTGGCGCAACGCTTTTAACCGCTAGGCTACCTGTCTCTAGAAATGCTTCCTGCAAGGGGAATCCTACCACACTTATACCCCATTGACAATTGGACTGTCTGAGCCTAATCATAAACAGATGTAATGCTCAAATGGATAACAAATGACTGTCCTTTCACGGCCCAGACAACTAGAGAGGAGAAAGCCAGAGGAGGCCAAGTCAGAGGGAGCAGCCCCAGCCCATCTGCCCAGAGTCACAGCCATCACGTCTTACTCTAAGGGCTTTGCCTGCTCCGCCGGCCCAGGGACCGTGTGTCTGTTTGAGAAGACAGAGGAGAAGGACAACTACAGAAAGACTAGGGAGATCAGGGTAATGGCAATGTGTGGATCACACGATAACTTGACTTCTAAATGGTCTCATTCATTTGAAATGAGTGTGTGTGTGTGTGTGTGGAGGGGGGGGGGGCATATTTGATGTGTGTGTGTGTGTGTGTCAGATCCCTGCGGACCTGTGCAGCAACGAGCCGAGCCATGCGGAGCAGCAGGAGATGGTCACGCTGTGTATCAGCCCGTCAGAGGAGACCCTGGTCACCAGTACGGACCGTGGTCAGCTCTACAGCATCACCCTGTCCTCTGCTGAGATGAACAAGGTGAGCAGTGATCTTGGCCTATATGTATAGTACAGGGGGGCCAGAGACCCCTTTTGTGTTAGAAAATTAATCAGGAAACCCCTCATAGTCAGAACACAACTTGAGTGAGATAAAAATAGCATACAAGGAATTTTACTATGACTTTGGGCAGTGCATCGCTGGACGAACCAAGTCTCTGGGAATGAACATTTTAAAGGACCTCCTCTTGGCATCAGAGAAAACATTTTGCAGTTTTCAAGCTAATTTCATGTAATTCTACACATTTTGTCATGGGGAAGAGATAACATTTTGCAGTTTTCTATCTTAAATTACAGTGCATTTATGTAAAAAAAAAAATAATACAAGAAGTATTAAAGTAACTGCCCAGTGTTTACAGATTTCTATGAAATATGACCTATAATTAATTACAATATGAGTGAAATAGTTTTCTTTAAAAAAAAAGAAGGTAATTAAGTATGTTAAAAAGCTACTTTTCTGTGTTGGAATGGTGTGGGCGTACCCCAACAACAGAATGTTGTGGGCGTATACCGGTCATAAAAAATATTCATACGAGTAGACCGCTGATTGGCCAGCTCAGCCAAGGCAGTATGACATAATTCTCTATGAGGAAGTAGCAAGCATTTTTTAAACGGTCTGTTTGAGATACAAGTTTGAGGCAGAGGAGGCTGGTGGGAGGAGCTATAGGAGGACGGGCTCATTGTAATGGCTGGAATGAAATCAATGCAACAGTATCAAACATATGGAAACTCCATTTATTCCAGCCATTGTAATGAGCCCGTCCTCCTATAGCTCCTCCCACCAGCCTCCAACCTGAATCTCAAACAGACCGTTTTTGTTTTGTTGAAATATTTTGAGATCTGGCCACAGACCCCACTTTGAGAACCCCTGGTATATTATATAGTCTTTATGGCTGTGTGCAAGGTGAACAGCTGTTATGGCATTGCATGCTAGAGCATACTGGGCTTGCAGTCAGCAGGATTAGGTCCAGGTTAGGTTCGGTCCAAATTCTACTTTTCTTTATTTTGTTATTCTGTCCTTCCTTCCTTCCAATCCTTGGATTGGTCAGAGCAATATAGTTGAGAGCCCGAGATTGAGCGTGAATATGACTAGGTGAAGTATATTTACCATATTGGTTTCCCATTAGACAATCCTTGCACCCGTAGTGTGCACTTGTGCACTCCTCCCAGTGCATTTCAAATAATTGGATTGGTGCTTGAAAGTAAGTTAACAAGTGCACACTTTGGGCAGAAGAGTATAGAATTGGGACGTTGAAAGGCTTGTGTGCCTCTTGCACTAACCTCCATTTCTCTGTGTTGTCCACCAGGGGGAGCAAGCCCACTTTGAGTTCCTGTCCCACTCGTTTCACTCCAACATCATCACAGGCCTGTCCATCTGCATCCGCAAGCCCCTTATCGCAACATGCTCCCTGGACCACTCCGTACGCATCTGGAACTTTGAGACCAAGTAAGAAATTATCTCTTTGCTTTTCAATGGGAAAAATGTAAATGGGAATTTTCAGTTCACTTCCTGAACTGACTGAATTGAAATGGAATCAACCCCAACTGTGTTCTCCATTAGTGTACGTCTGTTGTCTCTAGGTTATATATTTCAGCGCTTTTCATTCCATTCTATTCATACTGTGGGACGAAACCTGAGAACAGGGTGACCTCATGTCCCGGATTTTGTGGGACAGTCCCGCATTTTGGCCCATTGTCCCGCGTCCCGCAACCAAACAGTCATGTCCCGCATTTTATCAACAAATTAAAACACCACTAATGTACGGATTTTTTTAAAACAAATGTATATTCATGTAGGCTACACTCTTGTTGTCCCACATTTGAGTATTTTAAATGTGGTCACCCGACTTGAGAAACCTACGCTCAATTCAAACTTTAGTGAAAATCTCCTATTGGCTCCAAAGCATGATTTGCACAAAATGGATTTGCACAAAATTGATTTACACGAAATTGATTTTCACGAAATTGATTTGCACAAAAAGGTACTTACTTACTCCTCCTGGAGCATAGCCCATCAACAACAGCTTTATGCTAATGGTGTATTATATATAAGAGTGTTTTCCTCCTGCCTGTGTCAGTGTGCTGGAGCTACATAAGGAGTTCCAGGAGGAGGCCTTCAGCGTAGCCCTGCACCCCTCTGGTCTCTTCATCCTGGTGGGCTTCTCCGACAAGCTGCGCCTCATGAACCTGCTCATCGACGATGTTAGGACCTTCAAGGAGTTCACTGTCAGGGGCTGCAGAGAGGTGGGGGAAGGAGTGTGTGGAGGGGTGTGTGGTGGGGTGTGTGGAGGGGTGTGTGGAGGGGTGTGTGGAGCGGTGTGTGGAGGGGTGTGTGGAGGGGTGTGTGGAGGGGTGTGTGGAGGGGTGTGTGGAGGGGTGTGTGGAGGAGTGTGTGGAGGGGTGTGTGGAGCGGTGTGTGGAGGGGTGTGTGGAGGGGTGTGTGGAGGGGTGTGTGGAGGGGTGTGTGGAGCAGTGTGTGGAGGGGTGTGTGGTGGGGTGTGTGGTGGGGTGTGTGGAGGGGTGGGGAGGGGTGTGTGGTGGGGTGTGTGGTGGGGTGTGTGGAGGGGTGTGTGGAGCGGTGTGTGGAGGGGTGTGTGGAGGGGTGTGTGGAGCGGTGTGTGGAGGGGTGTGTGGAGGGGTGTGTGGAGGGGTGTGTGGAGGGGTGTGTGGAGGAGTGTGTGGAGGGGTGTGTGGAGGGGTGTGTGGAGGGGTGTGTGGAGGGGTGTGTGGAGGGGTGTGTGGAGCAGTGTGTGGAGGGGTGTGTGGTGGGGTGTGTGGTGGGGTGTGTGGAGGGGTGTGTGGTGGGGTGTGTGGTGGGGTGGGGAGCGGTGTGTGGAGGGGTGTATGGAGGGGTGTGTGGTGGGGTGTGTGGAGCGGTGTGTGGAGGGGTGTATGGAGGGGTGTGTGGTGGGGTGGGGAGCGGTGTGTGGAGGGGTGTATGGAGGGGTGTGTGGTGGGGTGTGTGGAGCGGTGTGTGGAGGGGTGTGTGGTGGGGTGTGTGGAGGGCTGTGTGGTGGGGTGTGTGGAGCGGTGTGTGGTGGGGTGTGTGGTGGGGTGTGTGGTGGGGTGTGTGGAGGGGTGGGGAGCGGTGTGTGGTGGGGTGTGTGGAGGAGTGTGTGGAGGGGTGTGTGGAGGGGTGTGTGGTGGGGTGTGTGGTGGGGTGTGTGGAGTGGTGTGGGGAGGGGTGTGTGGTGGGGTGTGTGGAGGGGTGGGGAGGGGTGTGTGGTGGGGTGTGTGGTGGGGTGTGTGGTGGGGTGTGTGGAGTGGTGTGGGGTGGGGTGTGTGGTGGGGTGTGTGGAGCGGTGTGTGGAGGGGTGGGGAGCGGTGTGTGGAGGGGTGTGGAGGGGTGTGTGGTGGGGTGTGTGGAGTGGTGTGGGGTGGGGTGTGTGGAGGGGTGTGGGGAGGGGTGTGTGGAGGAGTGGGGAGCGGTGTGTGGAGGGGTGTGGAGGGGTGTGTGGAGGGGTGTGTGGTGGGGTGTGTGGAGGGGTGTGTGGAGGGGTGTGTGGTGGGGTGTGTGGAGGGGTGTGGAGGGGTGTGTGGAGGGGTGTGTGGAGGGGTGTGTGGAGGAGTGGGGAGCGGTGTGTGGAGGGGTGTGGAGGGGTGTGTGGAGGGGTGTGTGGAGGAGTGGGGAGCGGTGTGTGGAGGGGTGTGGAGGGGTGTGTGGAGTGGTGTGGGGAGGGGTGTGTGGTGGGGTGTGTGGAGGGGTGTGGGGAGGGGTGTGTGGAGCGGTGTGTGGAGTGGTGTGGGGAGGGGTGTGTGGTGGGGTGTGTGGAGGGGTGTGTGGAGGGGTGTGTGAAGGGGTGTGTGGAGGAGTGGGGAGCGGTGTGTGGAGGGGTGTGTGGAGGGGTGTGTGGTGGGGTGTGTGGTGGGGTATGTGGAGGGGTGTGTGGAGGGGTGTGTGGAGGGGTGTGTGGAGGAGTGGGGAGCGGTGTGTGGAGGGGTGTGGAGGGGTGTGTGGTGGGGTGTGTGGAGGGGTGTGTGGAGGGGTGTGTGGAGGAGTGGGGAGCGGTGTGTGGAGGGGTGTGGAGGGGTGTGTGGAGGGGTGTGTGGTGGGGTGTGTGGAGGGGTGTGAGGAGGGGTGTGTGGTGGGGTGTGTGGTGGGGTGTGTGGAGGGGTGTGTGGTGGGGTGTGTGGAGGGGTGTGTGGTGGGGTGTGTGGAGGGGTGGGGAGGGGTGTGTGGTGGGGTGTGTGGAGCGGTGTGTGGAGGGGTGTGTGGTGGGGTGTGTGGTGGGGTGTGTGGAGCGGTGTGTGGTGGGGTGTGTGGAGCGGTGTGTGGTGGGGTGTGTGGAGGAGTGTATGGAGGGGTGTGTGTGTGTGTGTTACAAGGACTCAATGTCAAAATAAACTTCACTATAGATACTGTCAGACAAATTAAATGAATGAATATTGTATTGCGGTCAATGGAATTATAAAACATGTCTTGTTGCTTGTATCTCTTTCTCTCTTCACAGTGTGCTTTCAGCCATGGGGGACACATGTTTGCTGCTGTCAACGGAAACGTCATCCACATCTACTCCTCCACTACATTTGACAACCTCTTAAATCTGAAGGGTCACAATGGAAAGGTGTGTTGTTACCTGAGCAGGAAAAGCTGTGGTCCTATAGTCACCAAACATAGCTTCCCCCAGAGACTGAAACCCTGCTGACTGTCGCTACTACACCTCTGTATTGTCTGACTTGTTATTGTGTATAAATGATATCAAAATAAGTTACCGGTTTGTCTGTCAGGTGCGGGCCATCGTGTGGAGCACGGACGACAGTCGCCTGGTGTCGTGCGGGATGGACGGGGCCGTGTACGAGTGGAACACGCTGAACAGCAAGCGCGAGTCGGAGAGCGTTCTGAAGTCCTGCAGCTACACTGGCGTCACCATCTCGCCTGATGCCAAGACTATCTTCGCCGTGGGGACAGACTGTACCCTGAAGGAGATCCAAGAATGTCAGGTGGGATTGAGGTTATACCCTCAGCTCAGGGTGGTTCCCTAGATAAGATCAGTTAAAACACTTTGTGCAAGAACTTGAGTCAAGTCTACAAAACTTAGTTTAGGAACTCTGTTCGTAACAAATTGTAGTTTTGGGAATAGAAAACTGCATTTAGATTGAATGTTTCATCCACAGAGATCCATTTCTATGGTTTCATGGATGAGAAAATGTGCAGAATGTCAGCCCAGTTTCACCTTGCGTCCTCTTCTCCCTCTGCCTTGCCACTATAAGGAGAGGAAGCCCCTAGTGGGAGTGACGTGGTGCTTTGTACTAGCCTGATCCCAGATCTGTTTGTGCTGTCTTGCCAACTATGGTCATAGGAGTTGATGAGACAGCACAACCTTATCTGGGGCCGGGCTTGTGCTTTGTACCAATGTGGCAAACTGTTCTCAGATCCTTAGGGAGGTGGCAGCGGACGACGTGGCCTACACCACCATCGCTATGTCCCGCTCGGGACGGATGCTCTTCGCAGGGACCTCCATTGGGACCGTCAGGGCCATCAAGTACCCTCTATCCACACAGAAAGACTGGATCGAGTACCAGGCCCACTCAGGGGCTGTCACCAGGGTGGGTGTGTGATGTTTTGCCCAATCCCAGAACATTCAATTGTGGCGTACCTGCAAGATCTGTTTGTGCTGACTCCTTTGGTCATTGCCATGTAAACGACGACTACCATAGGATTTGACGATACAGCACAAACAGATCTGGGAAAGTCCAAATCTTGCAGATCAGTTGATGCTTGATCTATGATATCTCGGGCCAGACTTCATTTGAAGTGAAAGCAAATCAAATCAACGCAACTGTATGGACATTTATCACGCTCTCATTTCTGCTCTCATTTCCCCAGTGGATTTCCCCCATCATGTACATGTAGCTGCCAAAATAAAGGAAACACTTGAGTAAATGAGGGATACAAAGTATATTGAAAGCAGGTGCTTCCACACAGGTGTGGTTCCTGAGTTATTTAAGCAATTAACATCCCATCATGCTTAGGGTCATGTATAAACATTTCCAGTTTGCCCATTATTTGGAATACCATGGCTAGAAGAAGAGATCTCAGTGACTTCCAAAGAGGAGTCTCAAAGGAGCATAGAGGGTTTAAAGGGTGTGTGTGTGTCTGTGTGTGTGTGTGTCTGTGTCTGTGTGTGTGTGTGTGTGTGTGTGTGTCTGTGTCTGTGTCTGTGTCTGTGTCTGTGTCTGTGTCTGTGTCTGTGTCTGTGTCTGTGTGTGTGTGTGTGTGGCTCAGTCACCAGATCTCAACCCAACTGAACACTTATGGGAGATTCTGGAACGGTGCCTGAGATAGCGTTTTCCACCACCATCAACAAAACACCAAATTATGGAATTTCCCGTGGGAGAATGATGTCGCATCCCTCCAATAGAGTTCCAGACACTTGTAGAATCCATGCCAAGGTGCATTGAAACTATTCTGGCTCGTGGTGGCCCAACGCCCTACTAAGACACTTTATGTTGGTGTTTCCTTTATTTATTATGGCAGTTACCGGTACATTGTACAGTAAAGTCTACTGAATGAACCAATCTAAATAATGATGATCACGTTGGTCTTGTTCACTAATGAGAAAATGTTTCATAATGGAGTGAAACAGGGAGGTACCACCTGAACTCTTCCGATAAGAACACCAATTTCCATTTTTCCTTGCAAAACATTTTTGCTATGATGTGCCCTACTGAACACAACCTAGGACCGTGTCCATTAGTTTTAAAACGTTTCGCAATGGGAAAGCGAAAAATAAGCATTTATTTTCCAGGTAGTCATTTCCTGTTTCAGTCCGTTTTCCTTCCATTTGGTGCCTAATCAACATCTACCTCTCTGACCTTTTCCCAGTCTATTCCCACTCCCTTCACTCCTCCTCTGCTGGTCTCCTTGTCTCCCCCCCATTCCGTCTCTCCACCATGGGTGCCCGGGCCTTCAGCTGCTCTGCCCCCAGGCTCTGGAATACACCCCCCACACACATACAACATTCAGACACAGTCATCTCATTCAAAAAACTAATAAAAACACACCTCTTCAAGGATGCCTGTAACCTATAGTCTGTGTTGTATGATTGACTCTGTTCTACCCCCCCCCCCCCCCCTTCTGTGCATTCTCAGTAACCCTTACCCTAAACTGGGTCCGTATCCTATTCCCAACCCTACCCCCTAGACCTAAACCCTTACCCTAAACCGGGTTTGTATGCTATTCCCAACCCCTCCATCCTCTTTTTATCTGTCCTGTTTAGTCTGGTCCTTTGATTTACATTTTACTTTGATTGATGCAATTGATTTTATATACTGCACTTGGCTTTATGTAGGCCTACTGTTAATATAAGATCTCCTTGAGTACCCTGACAGGCGTCCACCAAATAAAATGTATTATTATAATTATTATTACCCTGTCCCTACTCAGATGGTGATCACGTTTGACGACCAGTACCTGCTGACGGTGTCTGAGGACGGCTGTCTGCTCATCTGGAAGATCATAGACAAGGAGGGCCGCAGCCTGAAGAGAGACAAGGAGATCACCTACGCTGAGGAGATCCTCATCACCAAGTCAGACCTGGAGGAGAAGGTGCTGGTCATGACGGAGTAGCTGTTGATTATGGAGAAAAGAGAGAGAGAGAGAGAGAGAAAATAGAGTTAAAACATGAGACACTTGCATGTCTTTTGAGTTACATCTGGTTTGCCCATTGCTACTAATGCTTTGAGTTACATGCCTGCAGTAGGACTATGTAAATGGTTATCTTGATCGTAGTCTGTAGGTTGTTGCTCTTGATCATTCATTGCCTTCCTACTCTCTGTCCCCCCCAATAAACTCTACTCTGTTCTATTCTACTCTGTTCTATTCTACTGTTCTATTCTACTGTTCTATTCTACTATGTTCTATTCTACTGTTCTATTCTACTCTGTTCTATTCTACTGTTCTATTCTACTGTTCTATTCTACTGTTCTATTCTACTCTGTTCTATTCTACTGTTCTATTCTACTGTTCTATTCTACTCTGTTCTATTTTACTGTTCTATTCTACTGTTCTATTCTACTCTGTTCTATTCTACTGTTCTATTCTACTGTTCTATTCTACTGTTCTATTCTACTCTGTTCTATTCTACTGTTCTATTCTACTGTTCTGTTCTACTGTTCTATTCTACTCTGTTATATTCTACTGTTCTATTCTACTCTGTTCTATTCTACTGTTCTATTCTACTGTTCTATTCTACTGTTCTATTCTACTGTTCTATTCTACTGTTCTATTCTACTCTGTTCTATTCTACTGTTCTATTCTACTGTTCTATTCTACTCTGTTCTATTCTACTGTTCTATTCTACTCTGTTCTATTCTACTGTTCTATTCTACTCTGTTCTGTTCTATTCTACTCTGTTCTATTCTACTGTTCTATTCTACTCTGTTCTGTTCTATTCTACTCTGTTCTATTCTACTGTTCTATTCTACTGTTCTATTCTACTCTGTTCTATTCTACTGTTCTATTCTACTCTGTTCTATTATACTGTGTTCTATTCTACTGTTCTATTCTACTCTGTTCTATTCTACTCTGTTCTATTCTACTGTTCTATTCTACTGTTCTATTCTACTCTGTTCTATTCTACTCTGTTCTATTCTACTGTTCTATTCTTCTATTCTACTGTTCTATTCTACTGTTCTATTCTACTCTGTTCTATTCTACTGTTCTATTCTACTGTTCTATTCTACTCTGTTCTATTCTACTCTGTTCTATTCTACTGTTCTATTCTACTCTGTTCTATTCTACTGTTCTATTCTACTCTGTTCTATTCTACTCTGTTCTATTCTACTCTGTTCTATTCTACTGTTCTATTCTACTGTTCTATTCTACTGTTCTATTCTACTCTGTTCTATTCTACTGTTCTATTCTACTGTTCTATTCTACTGTTCTATTCTACTCTGTTATATTCTACTGTTCTATTCTACTGTTCTATTCTACTCTGTTCTATTCTACTCTGTTCTATTCTACTGTTCTATTCTACTCTGTTCTATTCTACTGTTCTATTCTACTCTGTTCTATTCTACTGTTCTATTCTACTGTTCTATTCTACTCTGTTCTATTCTACTGTTCTATTCTACTCTGTTCTATTCTACTGTTCTATTCTACTGTTCTATTCTACTCTGTTCTATTCTACTCTGTTCTATTCTACTGTTCTATTCTACTGTTCTATTCTACTGTTCTATTCTACTCTGTTCTATTCTACTGTTCTATTCTACTGTTCTATTCTACTGTTCTATTATACTGTTCTATTCTACTCTGTTCTATTCTACTGTTCTATTCTACTCTGTTCTATTCTACTGTTCTATTCTACTGTTCTATTCTACTCTATTCTATTCTACTTTATTCTATTGTAACAGAACCAGATCATGATGGAGCTGAATACCCGTGTGGAGGAGCTGAAGATGGAGAATGAGTACCAGCTGCGTCTGAAGGACATGAACTACAACGAGAAAATCAAGGACCTCTCAGAGAAGTTTGTCCAAGAGATCGAATCCCTCAAGACCAAAAACCAGGTACAACTGACTCACACAGTGTCAGTTTGTTGCTTGACCCATAGTTGCGGGCTGTGGTACAGGTTTCTGGGACAAACTATCACTGGGATATGCTGTGGCTAGAGCGCTGTGTTGCACACGCATTGCAGCAATTGTTCTACAGTAGCACGGCACAGACAAACCTTTTAGAGTCTGCACCTGCTTACTGTTGAGGCTTGATACTGTTGAGGCTTGATACTGTATGGACCTGCTTACTGTTGAGGCTTGATACTGTTGAGGCTTGATACTGTTGAGGCTTGATACTGTTGAGGCTTGATACTGTCTGCACCTGCTTACTGTTGAGGCTTGATACTGTTGAGGCTTGATACTGTTGAGGCTTGATACTGTTGAGGCTTGATACTGTTGAGGCTTGATACTGTTGAGGCTTGATACTGTCTGCACCTGCTTACTGTTGAGGCTTGATACTGTTGAGGCTTGATACTGTTGAGGCTTGATACTGTTGAGGCTTGATACTGTTGAGGCTTGATACTGTCTGCACCTGCTTACTGTTGAGGCTTGATACTGTTGAGGCTTGATACTGTTGAGGCTTGATACTGTTGAGGCTTGATACTGTTGAGGCTTGATACTGTTGAGGCTTGATACTGTCTGCACCTGAGAGTGTAGTGAACGTGGGGACTAACCCCAAACATGCTGATATCCAGATAAAATACAACTATTGAATCGAGGCTGGTGAACTGCACTACATTTAAATAGGTTTTTTAATACTGTTCACTGGGCCTTGAAACGGGCCTAGAAACTTACCTGAACTCTATTAGGCCTAATGCAGGAAACTGTTTGTGAGCACTATACTACAGTGGAGAGTGAATTTGAGTTGAAGGTGAATAGGTTTTTAGCAGGCTACTCGAAGAACAGATATCTGTTTTCCTGTGAGTGAAGAAGCTAGACGAGCGCATTGTGCAGACTACATCTCCTATAGGAAAGCAGATATTTGTTCTTCAATGTAGTCTGCTAAAAGCAGATTCAATCTCAACTATTGCTTATTTCTCACAAACAAACATTACTGTTTACTCTAATGCAGCACCTGGTATGGGACAAATGTGCAGATGTTTGTATGTCAACACTCAATACATTTTCCTTTGAAAGAACACTTCATTCAGGGTCATGGTCCATCCGTTGTGCTTATATAGACATGCATATTATAATTATAATAATTATATAATTATAATTAGTCATTTAGCAGACGCTCTTATCCAGAGCGACTTACAGGAGCAATTAGGGTTAAGTGCCTTGCTCAAGGGCACATCGACAGATTTTTCACCTAGTCGGCTCGGGGATTAGAACCAGCGACCTTTCGGTTACTGGCACAACGCTCTTAACCACTAAGCTACCTGCCTATATCATAGCCTATATGTGTATATGTTTATATACATATTTAGTTGCAGACCTGGCTACAAATACTATTTGAAATCATTTCGAATACTCTTATCTGGGCTTGACTGAGCTTCCCTGTTTCAATAGAACCAGTAGAAAAAGTCAAATAAATGACAAACCCGCCCACCTGGCCCTCCAGACAGGCTAAAGCAAACACTAATTGATCAATATAATTGAACCCAGGTCTGATCTGTGGTGTTGCAGGTCCTGAAAACGGAGAAGGAGAAGCAGGAGTTGTCCCACCTGGAGGTCATGGGGGAGGTCGTGGAGAAACACTCCAGAGAACAGCAGGATTTCGGTGAGAGAGGAGGAAAAGATCTACGCAATCACACTTGAATGCAATTTCTTAAAAGAAACTTGAATCTAAAAAATATTCTGAAACCGTATGACCTTATCTGAATGTAACCTCTTAATAGTTTACAACAGAACTCATTTAACAGAATATTAAGAGTCAAGTTTTGTATTCAATAACCCCGCTGGGCCCCTTATTTTACTGCAACATTTGCACACTCATAAACGCACACCCTCCACGAGTAGTGGGTTTGATTCCCGCATGGGCCACACCATAAGGTGTAAACTGTAGGCTGTTTAAGGTAAAGGCGTCTGTTAGAGGAACATATCATCATCTTCTTCATTCCCCAGAGTCGACCAGTAACCAGAAGCTGATGCTGGAGTACGAGAAGTACCAGGAGCTTCAGCTCAAGTCGCAGCGCATGCAGGAGGGCTACGAGCGGCAGCTGCAGGCCATGGAGGACAGCAAGGGCCGCGCCCTGGAAGAGCTCACCCTCTTCTACGAGGCCAAGCTCCAGGAGAAGATGCTCATGCTGGGCCAGGTGAGGGCGGATGAGGGGGTAGGGGGTAGGGATTGGGGGGTCTGGGGGTGGGCGGAGGGCTCTAGGGGGTACCCTGGAGGAGCTCACCCTCTTCTACCAGGCCGAGCTCCATCACAAACACAACTGTCATCAACGATACTACTCTAGAAAAGAGGAAACTCAGGGCTTGGGATTGTTGACTAATCACGTCCACGTTGTCATGCAGCATCATACGGTTGGTACTGTGACTGTTTGGATATTTCAACTACGGCGGGCTACGGTAGGCTATAGCGAATATAACACACCTACATCAAACCACACCCCCAAAACAGCTCTCGCTCATGGCTTCTTGCATTTCTTAATGAGCAGGCGGAAAAGCCATGTTCAGCCCCTCTTTAAGCCTATCATTTTTGTGGATCTGAGTTCTGATTATGGACGTGTATGTGTGTGCGTGTGCATGGATGCTTGTGTGTGTGTGTCTCAGTGTCAGGATGAGTCCAGGCAGCAGGTGAGGGAGTTTGAGGAGTCCAAGAAGCAGATGGAGGAGGACGGAGACCGGGAGATCCAGGACATCCGCATCAAGTATGAGAGGAAGCTACGGGAAGAGAAAGAGATCAACCTGCGCCTGAAGGGAGAGACGGGCATCATGAGGAAAAAGGTGAATGCAAAATAAACAGTCATCTTCACTCTTTCGTTCCCCAGTCGTATAATAACCTTAATCCACTCATCATGTAAAAACCAGAACACAAAAAAACAGTGAACACAATGACTTCTCCAGTCCTCTAATGTCTTTGATGAAATACAGTATGTTATAGCTTCCACATACAGTATGTTATAGCTTCCACATACAGTATGTTATAGCTTCCACATACAGTATGTTATAGCTTCCACATACAGTATAGGCTGCTACAATATATTCTATCTATGAAATATCTATTCTATAATCTATAGAATCTCCACTTCTCATTCACACCCTTTGAAGCATGTCTTATTCTCTCTCCGGTCCCCCTCTCTGTCTTCTCTCCTCTCTGTCTTCTCTCTCCGGTCCCCGTCTCTGTCTTCTCCCCTCTCTGTCTTCTCTCTCCGGTCCCCCTCTCTGTCTTCTCTCTCTGGTCCCCCGTCTCTGTCTTCTCCCTTCTCTGTCTTCTCTCTCCGGTCCCCGTCTCTGTCTTCTCCCCTCTCTGTCTTCTCTCTCCGGTCCCCGTCTCTGTCTTCTCCCCTCTCTGTCTTCTCTCTCCGGTCCCCCGTATCTGTCTTCTCTCCTCTCTGTCTTCTCTCTCCGGTCCCCGTCTCTGTCTTCTCCCCTCTCTGTCTTCTCTCTCCGGTCCCCCTCTCTGTCTTCTCTCTCCGGTCCCCCTCTCTGTCTTCTCTCTCCGGTCCCCCTCTCTGTCTTCTCTCTCCGGTCCCCCTCTCTGTCTTCTCTCTCCGGTCCCCCTCTCTGTCTTCTCTCTCCGGTCCCCGTCTCTGTCTTCTCCCTTCTCTGTCTTCTCTCTCCGGTCCCCCTCTCTGTCTTCTCCCCTCTCTGGCATGACAGTTCAGCAGCCTGCAGAAGGACATAGACGAGCGCAATGTGGAGATTGAGAAGCTGAGGGTGGAGCAGCAGAAGCTGCGGGGGGTCATCAAGTCCCTGGAGAAGGACATCCTGGGCCTGAAGAAAGAGATCCAAGAGAGGGACGAGACCATCCAGGATAAGGTGGGTGGTGGGTGGCTGCAGGGGGGGTGGGGTGGGAACAGGGACTAAAGGTCCCTAGGCTATGGGAGGGTTAGAATAGCACATTGTGGGCCTGAAGAAGGAGATCCAGGAGAGAGACGAGACCATCCAAGTCAAAGTGGGGATGGACAAGGTCATGTTCATTAGGCACCAAACAGAAGAAATGGGACTGAGACAGGGAAAAATAAATGTAACAAGAAATGTTGTTTTTTGTTTTCCCTTTGAAAACATTTTTTAACAGAAAAACTAAACATGACCTAGGACACGTTCTGTATAGGGGGCTATTGTGTATTGGATGTATTGGGTCCCCCTTCTAACACCAGTTATTGGTAGGGAGACGAGACACAGACTATGTTAGCTTCTTCTTCTGGAACATCTTTACTGAAATATGTCACGAACCGGCTCAAGTTCGTAACAAAAGGGAGACACGTGGAGACAAGGAGTACTCAAAGTATATATTTATTAATTAAAGTAAACTAAATCAAATAACAATGGTGTGTGTAATCAGTAATCAGTAGTGTAAGTGAGTGTTTGCATGCATAAATGTAATATGGAAAAGTGTTGAAAAGTGCCAAAGCAAACAACCCAAAAAAGCCACAAAAATATCACAACCAAGATCAAAGTATCTGCCTGGAGAGAGTCTCCTCAATGAATGTGGAAGAGGTCCATTTATCCTGGGACACACCCGGCCCAGGTGTTTCCCATGTAGCTGACGACCCTCCCAACTCCGCCCACCGGCATCCTAATAAGGAAACAAGAGCAAAGAGAGAATACGGCAGACAGAGTGGGAGGGTCGTCACACCCCCCCCCATAAGACCGGGGACCAACAAGGACCCCGGACCAACGTACCAGCCCCTGCGTCCCAAACCGACAATTTGTACATGTTCACCCCTCCACTTGCCCCACCCATCATCCTCCTCTCCAGACCTCAGCAACCTTTACCCAGGAAGCAACCTTTAAGAGGAAAGAAAAACACAAGACTAGGAGGGGACAAACAGGAAAGATAGAACATGACAAAATCAAACACTGGTCGGTCACATCAATATTCATGAACAGGGCGCACGAGAGAGCGCATCAGCAATCACGTTATCAGTCCCCCGGATGTGCCGCACATCTAGATGGAAAGATTGTAAAAATAAACACCATCTCATTATCCTCCGATTAGGACACCTCATGGACCTCAAAAATGTGAGAGGGTTATGGTCGGTGTAGACCACAATAGGTACTACACCCGACCCAACATACACTTCAAAGTGTTGTAACGCCCATATAAGTGCTAATGCTTCTTTTTCAATGACAGAATAGTTCAACTGATAATGGTTAAACTTTTTGGAAAAGAAACTAACAGGCCTCTCAACCCCAGCCACATCTGCTTGCAGCAACACTGCACCCGCCCCCACATGACTAGCATCCACCTGCAAGGTAAATGACAAATCCACACGAGGAGCAGCCAGTACCGGAGTTGAAGTAAGCAACCTCTTTGCATCTTCGAAAGCCTGTTGACAATGAGAAGACCATACGTACACAGCCTTAGCTTTCAGCAAATCTGTCAAGGGAGCGACCACAGTAGAGAAGTTCCTACAAAAACCACGATAATACCCAATCATTCCCAAGAAACGCATCAGTTCCTTTTTAGTAGTTGGTAGTGGAAAAGCATCAATAGCTACCACTTTAGCCCGAACAGGACGCACTTCACCCTGCCCAACCACCTTTCCAAGGTATGTCACAGTCGCCTGAGCAAACTCACATTTAGCCAAATTTATCGTGAGACGACCCGCAGCCAGACGTTCGAACAAGGCTTGAATACGGGACAGATGTTCCTCCCAAGTATCTGCATATATCACTACATCGTCCAGATAAACAGCGCACCCGGCCAGACCAGAGACAACCCTGTTCATAAGTCGCTGAAAAGTTGCAGGCGCATTACGCAGCCCGAAACTCATAACCGAATACGAGTACAGACCAAAAGGTGTAATAAAGGCAGAGATTTCACGTGCCCTACTCGTCAGTGGCACCTGCCAATAGCCCTTTAACAGGTCAAATTTGCTCACAAACTTAGCTGCGCCGACTTGATCAACGCAGTCCTCCATCCGAGGAAGAGGAAACGAATCCGGCTTAGTGACATCGTTTACCTTACGGTAGTCCGTACAAAATCTGTTTGTTCCATCCGATTTACTGACCAAGATACAGGGAGAAGCCCAACTGGAGAAAGAAGGCTCTGCTATTTTACTCTCCAGCATGTACCTGACCTCAGCATCCAGACAACGCAGTTTCTCTGAAGAAACTCTATAGAACCGTTGACGAATGGGGTCAGCATCTCCAATGTCAATATCATGTTCTATTAAGTTTGTACGTGTTGGTGTATCAGAAAACAACCCTGGAAATCTCCGAATCAGACCCACCATCTCTTTCCGCCCATCAACAGGTAGATGAGTAAGAAGACTATCTAAAATCTCCAGTGTCTCTGAATTCTTCAATCTACCCTGCAGTATGCAATCGTCGGGACCAGAAACATCTTCCTGCTCCTGCACAGACCTAGCATGACCAGAATCCAGGGAATAAACAGTATCAGCCAAAAGAACAGCCTTACCGTCCTCTGTAGACTCCCCCTGTTCAGTCTCAGAGGAACGTGCATAATAGGGTTTTAACAAATTTATATGGCACAGTTGGTGTGCTTTCCTCCGTTCTGGAGTGGCAACTAGATAATTTTGCTCAGTGTACTGGCGCACCACTGTATATGGACCTTGAAACTTGGCTTGAAAAGGAGAACCAACAATTGGCAGCAGAGCCAGAACCTGATCACCTGGACTAAAGTGACGAGGCTCAGCTCGCCGATCATATATGCTCTTCATCCTGTCCTGTGAAGATGATAGCTTCTCTTTAGCCATTTCACCAGCGGCATACAAGCGTCGCCGAAAATCACACACATATGATAACAGGGACTGAGGAGGCTCGGGAGACTTCCAGTCATCCTGGAGAACAGATAAAAGCCCACGCACCTTATGTCCAAACACTAGGTCATTTGGGCTAAAACCTGTGCTCTCCTGTGAAACCTCCCTAGCAGCTAACAGTAACCAAGGCAACCCCTCCTCCCAATCCTTATCCATCTCAGTACAATAAGATCTCAACAAAGACTTAAGCGTTTGATGGAAACGTTCCAGTGCTCCTTGACTTTGGGCATGATAAGCGCTAGCCAAGTTGTGTTTAATATGGAGTTGTTGGAGAACCTGTCCAAAGAGATTAGAGGTGAAATTAGATCCTTGATCACTTTGAATGACCTTAGGGATTCCAAACAGTGAGAAAAACTGAGTCAAAGCTTTTAACACAGACTTAGTCGTGATAGACCGGAGAGGATAGGCAGCAGGAAACCTAGTGGTCTGACACATCACAGTCAACAAATAATTACTACCCTTTCTGGAACGAGGCAGAGGACCAACACAGTCAATAATCAGATACTCAAAAGGTTTACTGAGTACAGGAATAGGGAACAGTGGTACCGGCTTAATAGCTTGATTAGGTTTACCAGTTAATTGACAGGTGTGACAAGTTTTGATGAAATCAGAAACATCCCTCTTTAATCTTGGCCAAAAAAAATGTCGTAATATGCGATTGTAGGTTTTTCTCACACCCATATGCCCAGCAACGTCGTTGTGAGAAGTTGTCAGCACCAACTCACGAAGCTTAACTGGTACCACAACCTGACTAATCGCCTCCCCCAGAAAACAACTACCATGAGACATCCACTTTCTCATCAGGACCTCCTCTTGGAGAAAATAGCCCTGTGCGACATCTCCCAACTGTTCCACAGACACAATTTGGTCCCGCAACTCTTCTAATGTAGGGTCAGTCCGTTGCGCCTCGATTAAATCGGAGCGGGATACAGATAACGGGATAACAGGGAAAACAGTAACAGACTTCTTCATGGTATTCTCGTTAGCCAGCTCCGTGACCAGGTCGTCATGGATCATAGAACGCGTCACTGCACACGCAGAAAACACCTCTGGGAAATTCTGCGCACTCTCATCAGGAATCCCTACAATTGACGGCTTAGTGGAAACCACTAAAGATGGAGACACGATAGGCCACACACGCTCCCCAGCCAAGTTATTTCCAAGGATCACGTCAATACCCTCAATAGGCAATGAAGGACGCACCCCCACAACAACCTCACCTTTCACCAGTCCACAATCCAACATCAGTTTATGCAATGGAACTGACAGAGTGTTCAAACCTATTCCCCTAATTAGAACACTATTCCCCGAATCAGTCTCCGCAGAGAAGGGTAACACAGACTCCAACACAAATGATTCAGAGGCACCTGTGTCTCTTAGGATCTTTACTGGCACTAGGTTCTTACTTCCTACCATAGACACAAAACCCTCCGTAACGAAAGGTAAATAGTCGGGATCAATATAACCCTTCACCTGGCTCCGGGCAGGAGACAATGCGTCATGAGTGAACTGATGTGGAACAGGCGCGGCTAACGCTGCAGGCCTCGATTTACCATAAGCACCTGTACTGAATTTACCCCTAGATCTAAGAATCGGACATTCATTTTTCCAATGACCTAATTCTTGACAGTAGTGACACTCTTGACCAACGTCAGTTTTACCACGGGTATCAGGCTCAACCCTATTTGAATGAAACTCTGCCCGGGAACCGAAGTATCTCGGCGAGCGAGGCCCAAATCTCTGCGAACGCCCCCACTCACTCCGAATACGGGGTTCTGCAAAAACATTTTTGTGAGTCAACACATATTCATCTGCCAAAACCGCAGCTTCAGCAACAGTCTTTATTTTTCGTTCGTTAATGTACGTCGCTATACGATCAGGGATTGTGTCCTTAAATTGTTCTAACATAATCAGATCACACAGCCCTTGGAAAGTCATAACTGCAGAGGCAGAACACCAGCGATTGAACTGTGAAGATAATATTCGCGCAAACTCAACATGAGTCTGCTGATCATCCCTTTTTAAAGTTCTAAATCGTTGGCGGTAAGCCTCAGGGACCAATTCGTAACTCTGTAACACAGCCGTTTTAACCTTCTCATAACTAACACTGTCTGCTACGCTAAGAGCTGAATATGCTTCTTGCGCTTTACCAGTCAGCACACACTGCAACATCAAAGTGCGATCAGAATCAGGCCAACTCCTAGCGTCAGCAACACGCTCAAACAACGAAAAGAATGTCTCCGGGTCCTTTTCATTAAACTGGGGCAACAACCGTAAATTCCCTACAACATCAAATGTCTCTGGATTACGACCAAAAGAGGAACGACCCCTAGGTAACTCTGGGTCACCTTCCCAGAGCAAACTCTCCACTGAGAGCTTTCCTTCCCTAACCAACTCTAGTCGCTCTTGTTGCAGCTTGATTTTAGCACGCTCCATATCCTGTTTAAATTCCAATTCCCTTTCATATTTTACACGATCATGCTCCATTTTAGCTTGTTCATGCTCCATTTTAGCTTGTTCATGCTCCATTTTAGCTCTTTGTCCATTTTTTTCATGCTCTAGCTGTAACAGAAGCAGTTCTTTCTGCTGTTCAAAAAGAAGACTACTATGACTAACCGATGGAGCGGTCATTGTAACATATCGGGGAGACAACGTGTCCTCAGCAGAGGCTGCCCCAGTGGTAACATCCAGAATACCACTCTCCATCAAATTGGCCTTCAATATTAACCTAATAGAATTTTTTAGGCGTTTATCACTAATTTCAACCTTGTAGTGTTCAGCAACCTTCAACAGCTGTTCTTTAGTACATAATTCTAACAGTTCTTCTGATGGAAAGCGAATGAACTCATCTACATTAGACGCCATAATCAAGAAAAAAAAAATATATATATAGATCATAATAATCTTGCTCAACCCCTCTGCTGAGCACACCAGACACAAGAGAAATGACAATCACACCGAGCACCACAGAAGAGAGCTGGGATATGGAGCTTCCCCAAAACCTACAATAACTCAACCCTAGTCTTCGTGCAGATTCGCGGTGGGTAATTACGCACTGTAGCCCGCTGGCAAGGAATTAAACCCCCCAGCACGCTGGTAGATTTCCCCAAGCCACGGATGTGCCCCCGAGACAACTGCTCAGTCCACTGACACCACACAAAAATAACAAACATTTAACCATGCCCAACGTATCCCAAAACAAAACACGTCACTAAGCCTATCAGGGGAAAAAGCTATAGCTCCGGGTAGCAAATGTCACTACCCTACCCAATCTCCCACTGAGGTACACAGCCGATTGTACTCACCTCAGACCGATGTCCCAACAGCGAGTAGAGCAAGAGTTTCCAGGCTGGGCAGGGACTGGAAACTAACCAATGTACTCTCTCCAACGCAGTACAAAACCCAAAGGCAACCAATACTGGCCTATCAAACTCAAACAAACTAACAAAATTTACAAAGAAAAACCCTACAGAATTGGACATTAACTCCACGTTCTCCCAAACACAACCAGTTCAAAATCCCGGACGAACCCCCACTTGTCACGAACCGGCTCAAGTTCGTAACAAAAGGGAGACACGTGGAGACAAGGAGTACTCAAAGTATATATTTATTAATTAAAGTAAACTAAATCAAATAACAATGGTGTGTGTAATCAGTAATCAGTAGTGTAAGTGAGTGTTTGCATGCATAAATGTAATATGGAAAAGTGTTGAAAAGTGCCAAAGCAAACAACCCAAA
The DNA here is from genome assembly GCF_964263955.1 of Coregonus lavaretus. NCBI lineage: Eukaryota > Metazoa > Chordata > Actinopteri > Salmoniformes > Salmonidae > Coregonus > Coregonus lavaretus. The sequence goes on from NC_140006.1 coordinate 40,660,952, forward strand.
AAAGCCACAAAAATATCACAACCAAGATCAAAGTATCTGCCTGGAGAGAGTCTCCTCAATGAATGTGGAAGAGGTCCATTTATCCTGGGACACACCCGGCCCAGGTGTTTCCCATGTAGCTGACGACCCTCCCAACTCCGCCCACCGGCATCCTAATAAGGAAACAAGAGCAAAGAGAGAATACGGCAGACAGAGTGGGAGGGTCGTCACAAATACAACTGAAAATGTTGTAAATAATTCTTCTTTCATAACCCATTAAGGTCCTCACCTTAAAGGCACCTAATGTACAGAGTATCAACATCCTGAGACATTTGTAAATCTGTTTTTTTAGGGGGGTGCAATTGCCCTAATGGCTCTGAAATTTGCAACCTGGGTTCAGCCATAAGGTTTTATCTGGCACAGAGTGTTCAAATTATTTCAATTTCAATAGAAAAGTACAGACATTTAATGATTAAATAAAGAGAATACCCTTCTTTCTAATCACATCATCCAAAATATTAATTGATGTTCATCACACATTTGTTAAAACAATAGTTTCCTAAAATGACAAATACACTACACTGAGTGGACAAAACATTAGGAACACCTGCTCTTTCCATGACATAGACTGACCAGGTGAATCCAGGTGAAAGCTATGATCCCTTATTGATGTCATTTGTTAAATCCACTTCAATCGGTATAGATGAAGGGGAGGAGACAAGTTAAAGAAGGAGTTTTAAGCCTTGAGACAATTGAGACATGGATTATGTATGTGTGTATGGTAGTAGGTGCCAGGCACACCGGTTTGTGTCAAGAACTGCAACGCTGCTGGGGTTTTCACGCTCAACAGTTTCCCATGTCTATCAAGAATGTTCCACTACCCAAAGGACATCCAGCCAACTTGACACAACTGTGGGAAACATTGGAGTCAACATGGGCCAGAATCCCTGTGGAACGCTTTTGACACCTTGCAGAGTCGTTGCCCCGATGAATTGAGGCTGTTCTGAGGGCAAAGTGGAGAGGGGGGGGGGGGGGGGTGCAACTCAATATTCGGAAAGTGTTCCTAATGTTTGGTAAACTCAGTGTATATCTTATGGATAACTAGCAACATTGCTAAAGCTTAGCTCTGGATGAGTAAACTGATATATTTTTATAGTCTCTGACACCCAAAGGCAGTAAACTACTTGCTAGTTATCAATAAAATAAAATGTGGTAAGTTTGTAATTTTAGTGAAATACTCCTTCCATTGAGGTTTTCCTATTGATATAGAACAAGACAAACAGTCTCTCCTAAGGGCCTAAAACATGATCTAAGGCCCCTGTATTTAGTAGTTTGGACCATTCTTCAGAAAAAGTAGTGAAAAAAAATCCAAGTAATTAAAAAGAGGACCAGAACATATGATATGAATAATGAAGGACGTAGGACTATAAGGTTCTATCTTCAAATTGTATAGTTTTGAGATAATGGGTATTTTTCAAGTCCAGATCTCAGAACTGTTTTGTGATGTCTTCTTCTTTTTGACTCAATAAGTATATCAACTGACAACCCAGCATTGTGTGATTGGATTGCAGATAGGACCTTTAAGCACCAAGTTAAAAGGTGTTTGCCCAGATGGACCTTTCAGATTTTTCATTTTTTCATCGTAAATGTACTTATCTCACATGTAAAGGACAGCCTAAATGTGAATAACTAATTTTTGACCAAAATGTCAGATATAACTACTACAGGTCACAAACTGTAGCTATTGGTACAACAGAGAAACGTTTTGGGTTATAAAAGAGGTAACAAAACTCCTTTCCCCCTTTGCAGGAGAAGAGAATCTATGACCTGAAGAAGAAGAACCAGGAGCTGGAGAAGTTCAAGTTTGTCCTGGACTACAAGATCAAAGAACTGAAGAAACAGATTGAGCCCAGAGAGAACGACATCAAGGAGATGAAGGAGCAGATTCAAGAGGTGAGAGAAAGCTAGATCTGGTTTTAGATGGTCTCAGTGGTCCTTTGTTGCTCAGTTGGTAGAGTATGGCGCAGTATTCTTTAACCCGTCTCCTCCCCTTCATCTACACTGATTGAAGTGGATTTAACAGGTGACATCAATAAAGGATCATAGCTTTCACCTGGATTCACCTGGTCAGTCTAATTCGCAGAAAGAGCAGGTGTTCTTAATGTTTTGTACACTCAGTGTATAAGTGGCATGTATTGTAGCACTCATTGAGATTGACTGACCAATGGATGCTCTCTTTGTTAGATGGAGGGCGAGCTGGACCAGGTCCACAAGAAGAACACTCAACTGGAGCTGAACATCACTGAGCTGAGGCTCAAACTGAAAGCCACCGATAAGGAGATGCACAAGGATATGCAGAGGGTGAGATAGACTGGAGGACGCCTGTCTGCTTTACATGAGAATCAGAGAGGTTTGGGGGAATTATGGGGCGAGCGAGAGAAGGCTCAAACTAAATCTAAAACACTGTACATAGCAGAGAATCTTAAAGAGACATGGACAGTGACCACCGATTCTAAATGGACCCCTAGCCCCTACTGCATATGCACTTGTATGCACTATGCATGTCTTTAACTACTATGTACTGTATATTATCATGAGGTTTAATGGAAGAGATAGTTAGAGCAGATGTCTCCAAAATGTAGATCCCCAGCTACCAGCCCACCTATGAGGAGCTCACCAATCTGTGTTCCATCGCAAACTGTCATAAACATAAAACTCCCGGCTACTATCCAATCAATGCCACATTGACATTATCCCACCCCTGGTTAGACATGTAACACAGTATCTGCCAATTAATTTCCAGCAATATTGCCCCTGTCTGTCTGGTGCAAATGCGCGCTTCAGGCCATATGTAGCCAGTTAGCTGTCTTGTTTGTAGACAGAATGAATTTCCCCCATAATCCTTCTCAGTTAAATGTAAACTGCAAAGTAGGCTTTTCTGACAGAACTATATCATGATTATTTGTATCAATTGGGTGGCGACTGTTTTGCTAACTCTGCCATGACATGTGCTGCAGCAGTAGGCCTAACAGCAGACACATCGCTAGACCGAAACATTCCTCTCCTGCTAGACGCACAATTAAAGGGGAAATACACTCATAAATCTAAATGATATTTTTTCCAGACTGAAGAAATGGTCTTCTGATGTGATTTAAGCGTTGACATGGACTCAGAACATCCATTTCCCTTTTTTCTCTATGAATAATTGTAATATTGAGAGTAAAAAACTGAAAAACAGAATTCGGGAAAGTACTAAAAATTATTTTATGGGGCCTGTCATGCAAAATACTGTTTATTAACCATTATATTACCAGGTATATTGACGGAAAACGCATATCTTGTACACCAAGCTCCCGGGGAAGAGTTGCAGGGTAGAGAAGGAAGAATGGGCCTATTTGAAAGCTATCAAAAAAGTTTTTGCCCGCAACGTTTCATTTTTTAAAAGTAGCTTCTCATGCTAGAAAAGGTTGAAGACCCCTGACTTAGAGTCTATAGGCCTAGTTCAAAGACATAGCCCAATGATGTACATAAACAAAGTATATGAATATGTCTGTCTATGGTAATTACAGAAACCATCATGGTGTACCCTTGCTCTCTTCACCCAGGTGAGGGACGTGGAGGCCCTGGTACGCAGGTTCAAGACAGACCTCCATAACTGCGTAGGCTTCATCCAGGAGCCCAAGAAACTCAAGGATAGTATCCGAGAGCTGTACGACCGCTACGTTCAGCAGAGTGATGTGGTGAGATGGCTATACATACCAGTGGACGCACACACACACACACACACAAACATACACACATACATACATAGAATACACACACACACACACACACACACACACACACACACACACACATACTGTCACGATCGTTGGTTAGAGAGGACCAAGGCGCAGCGTGTTGAGCGAACATACTTTAATAGTAAAGTGCACACACGAATACAAAACAATAAACGATACGTAACGTCCTCAGACAATGACTGACAAGGAACAAAAAACCCACCAACACAAGGTGAAAACAGACAGTATAAATATGGCTCCCAATCAGAGACAACGAGCCAAACAGCTGACACTCGTTACCTCTGATTGGGAGTCACTCATCCAAACAAAGAAATACAACCACATAGAACAACCCAACCAAACAGAACACAACGAAACGAACACACCCTGGCTCAACATACAAAGTCCCGGAGCCAGAGCGTGACAGTACCCCCCCCTAAAGGCGCGGACTGCGACCGCGCCTCAATAAGGGCTAAACAAGGGAGGGCTGGGTGGGCATACCTCCTCGGCGGTGGTTCTGGCTCCGGCCCTGATCCCCACCTCCTCTCCAACCCCCCAAAGTACCCCTGGTCCTGTCTAGCCCCGCTGGTCGGAGCCGGACTGACGACACGCGCCCCTGGCTTGGTGCGTGGAACAGGAACGGGCCTCACCGGACTGACGACTCCATTCCCTGGTTTGGTGCGAGTAGCAGGAACGAGCTGGACCAGGCTGACGACTCGCATCCCTGGTTTGGTGCGAGTAGCAGGAACGGGCTGGACCAGGCTGACGCCTCGCACCCCTGGCTTGGTGCGAGTAGCAGGAACGGGTTGGACCAGGCTGGCGACTCGCACCCCTGGTTTGGTGCGAGTGGCAGGAACAGGCCGGGTCGGGCTGGCGACGCACACCGTAGGCTTTGTGCGTGGAGCAGGGACAGGCCGGGCTGGGCTGGCGACGCACACCGTAGGCTTTGTGCGTGGAGCAGGAACAGGCCGGGCTGGACTGGCAACGCACACCGTAGGCTTTGTGCGTGGAGCAGGGACAGGCCGGGCTGGACTGGCGACGCACCTCGTAGGCTTGGTGCGTGGAGCAGGGACAGGCCGGGCTGGGCTGTCGACGCACACCACTGACTTGGTGGGAATGGCAGGAACCGGCCGGGCTGGGCTGACGACGTGCACCACTGACTTGGTGGGAATGGCAGGAACAGGCCGGGCTGGGCTGACGACGCGCACCACTGACTTGGTGGGAATGGCAGGAACAGGCCGGGCCGGGCTGTCGACGCACACCACAGACTTGGTGGGAATGGCAGGAACAGGCCGGGCTGGGCTGACGACGCGCACCACTGCCTTGGTGGGAATGGCAGGAACAGGCCGGACCGTACTGGGGACACACACCACTGGCCCCACGCAGGGATCAGGAACGGGCCGGACCGGACTGGTAACACACCCCAGTACCTCTCGCCGTGCCTCCACACTTTCCCTCTCCTCTGTGCCCAGTGGCCCCCCTAACCTGGCGGCCTTCTCTGCCAACGCTTTGCACCGCTCTAACCCGTACACCTGCTGCCCCGACGTCGTGAGCCCCCCCCTAAAAATTTCCTGGGGGTCTCTCCTCCCCGTGGCCCAGGCCTCTCTCCCTCTTGCCAGACTCGCAATCATCTCCTCCCACGTCCATCCTCTCTCCTCGTCACGCTGCTTGATCTGGTTAAGGTGGGTTTTTCTGTCACGATCGTTGGTTAGAGAGGACCAAGGCGCAGCGTGTTGAGCGAACATACTTTAATAGTAAAGTGCACACACGAATACAAAACAATAAACGATACGTAACGTCCTCAGACAATGACTGACAAGGAACAAAAAACCCACCAACACAAGGTGAAAACAGACAGTATAAATATGGCTCCCAATCAGAGACAACGAGCCAAACAGCTGACACTCGTTACCTCTGATTGGGAGTCACTCATCCAAACAAAGAAATACAACCACATAGAACAACCCAACCAAACAGAACACAACGAAACGAACACACCCTGGCTCAACATACAAAGTCCCGGAGCCAGAGCGTGACACATACATACATACATACATACATACATACATACATAGAATACACACACACACACACACATACATACATACATACATACACACATAGATACACACTAAAAAGGATCTGTGTGGAAGGTTATGGCAGGACGATCACACACACACACACACACATTACATTTACATTTTAGTCATTTAGCAGAAGCTCTTATCCAGAGCGACTTACAGTTAGTGAGTGCATACATTTTCATACTGGCCCCCCGTGGGAAACGAACCCACAACCCTGGCGTTGCAAGCGCCATGCTCTACCAACTGAGCTACAGGGGAATACATTTACATTTACATTTACGTCATTTAGCATACATACACACACACACACACTCAAGTGCTGCTCCACATGCTGGCTCACAGACACACACTTAACACAGATTAGTTGGATGCATTTCTAAACAGTTTTTCATTTAGTACCACTTTAAGGGTATGGATTACCAGTTAGCTTCCGGCATAAATATTCAGGAAACACAAAAAACACACCTGCTAGTAAAATGAATGTGTGTGTGTGTGTGTGTGTGTGTTGAGGTGGACATAGTGGGTGTGGACGCAGACATCCAGAGAGAGTACAGTCGTCAGAGGGAGCACCTGGAGAGGAACGTGGCATCTCTGAAGAGGAAGCTGGCCAAAGACACAGAGGTCCACCGGACAGACAACGTCAAGATCATGAAGGTGGGAGGGAGAGACGCTCGTCAACACCAACCGAAGCCCTGTGGGCAAAATGGGTTGAAAAGCCATCTGGCTGAGGAGACAATGCTTCAACGTGAAAACCAGGGTTGTGTTCAGTAGGGCACATTGTAGCAAAACATTTTGCAACAGATAACGAAAATCTGTTCTTATTGGATAAATGTAGGTTGTACTTAACCGTTTCAAAAGGTTTCCCCCCTTGACTGAGTTTTCAACCAGAAAATGATGACGTCCACTACCCAATTTTGAGAGTTGGGAATTTAACTTCCATTATATGTGGTTTATTCACATTCCATATTCCACTAATTAAATTCCACTGATATTTCAAAATCCTAAATTCAGTTTAGCACTGATGTTCCGTTTCATGTGTCTTTTACAGGAGAACGTGTCTCTGATAAAGGAGATCAATGATCTGAGGCGGGACCTGCGTCTGGTGAGGACTCAGGTCCACGACTATAAGAGCCAAATGGGCATCAACAAAAAGAAACTGAGCTCCTCAGACCTCACCGGTGACTGGACCCCCACACAACAATATCTGATATTCACTAAAACCCAGATAACAGTTTGACCTGAGAGTTGATCTGTTTCTACTTGTTTTATCAGTTCATCCTGCGTTCACGTGTCTAACCTTTATTTGACCTTTTTGTTCTGTCTTCAATAATGAAATCCTTTTTGGAAAAAACATTCTGCAAACGCTTAGCTAGTAAATTTGTCCTCTGTTCATCTTCAATAGTTTTGAGTGCGTTGTTGTTTCTATGTAGTGATGGAACAACTTCCCATGCATTCTAAAATGATCAAATCAATGAATCAATTAATCAATTAACGTTAATGCAAGAAAAAGCATGATATGACCCTCTTGACCTCTCGGTGTCACTGTAGTGTAAACCTCTGACCTCTGTGTCCCCATAGCGCTGACCTCCGTGGAGTTGAAGGGGGGGAGCCTGGTGGCGAGGCTCAACTTCGAGGAGGAGGCAGAGCGTATTATCCAGCTGCAGCGCGTGGAGATCCAGAGGCTGAAGATGCAGGGCCAGGGCCACTCCCTAAGGCCCCCCTCTAGCAGCACCAAGCTGCCCGTACTCACCACTTGATCCTGGGGGAGAGGAGGACCCGTACTCACCACTTGATCCTGGGGGAGAGGAGGACCCGTACTCACCACTTGATCCTGGGGGAGAGGAGGACCCGTACTCACCACTTGATCCTGGGGGAGAGGAGGAGAGGAGGAGGGTGGGAGGGGCTGTGATGGTTACCTGAGTTAAGAGTTATTGGTTAAAAGCTAAAAGTTATTGGTTCTCTTTAAAATATTTTAGCAGAGTTTGATTGAGCTTGCCTGGCACAATGGAGTAGAACAGACCTAAAAGTGCAAATCCAGCATTCCAGGTTGGCTCAATCAAACGCTGAGCGAAAAAGAAATACTATTTGAACCCAGGTCTGATTAGGGATCCAGAATGGACTCCACCTTGGTGGACATGAGCTGTAAATGTGGCATATACCCAATGAACTACATACAGGTAGAGAGACATGTACTGATTATACATGGTGGTAGTCAAGCTGAGGGCACCTAGCCTGGTCCCAGATCAGTTTGTGCTGATTTCCATGACAATGACCATAGGAGTTGGCTATACAGCACAAACTGATCTTGGACCAGGCTAGAAGCCACCTGCAAACAACAGGGCCAGATCAGGTGGTCTGTCCACAATATCTATCACAGAGCTACATTTACATTTTAATCATTAAGCAGACACTCTTATCCAGAGCGACTTAGTTAGTGAGTGCATACAATTTTTCATACTGGTCCCCCGTGGGAAACGAACCCACAACCCTGGCGTTGCAAGCGCCATGCTCTACAAACTGAGCTACACGGGACTACACACTGAGTGAAGCATCAAAACACTCAATTTCAATGGTCAAATACGAGCAGAGTGTATTGTTATTATACAGTCAGGCAATAAGAAGCTATTTGTGTTGTAAATAAAGATTTTAACATTTTCCTGAAATATGTGTTTGGGTGTTTGTTTTATATTACACGTCATGTGTCGTGGGCAGGAGTTGACTGTAGAATAAAATAAGTCTCTCAAATATGTAACAGTATTCCACCTAGTTATTTTGGATACTTTCTTCTGAAGAACAAAACTTTCAACATTTCAAGAAATAAAATTGCAACTTTGCTTCTAACCACTAAAATATACACAAATAAATCAGGATGTTAAAGGAAATGGTATTTGTTGGTAGTATAAATAAATACGCTTCAATGTAAATTCATGAGACAAGTATGAAATGTGCTGCACAATTTTATACAATTATGATTATTAGTAGTAGTAGTAGTAGTTGTATGTGTATACAGTCTGAAGTGAGTATAGAGAACATGATTACCAGTAATAACATATGATTCATACATACATCATTTTACAAAGTTAGAACCATAGAGATCCTATTAAATTACTAGTGGGGCTATAAACCCTCAAAGTTTCAGAATGGGTTGGGAGAAATCCAAACCAGTCTAATTGGAATGAATGACAGTAGAGTTATAGGTGATGTATTTCCTGCTTTTACTTATGCAGGAAAATAAAAGTAAGGCATGTGATTATATCAGAAATTGTGTAATAGAATTGTTGTCAACCTAAAATATAGTCATAGAATTATAAATACAGTTTATATGGGTTTTATACGAATTTTCTGTATAAATAGCCTCTAAAATATACAGTGGGGGAAAAAAGTATTTAGTCAGCCACCAATTGTGCAAGTTCTCCCACTTAAAAAGATGAGAGAGGCCTGTAATTTTCATCATAGGTACACGTCAACTATGACAGACAAATTGAGGGAAAAAAATCCAGAAAATCACATTGTAGGATTTTTTATGAATTTATTTGCAAATTATGATGGAAAATAAGTATTTGGTCACCTACAAACAAGCAAGATTTCTGGCTCTCACAGACCTGTAACTTCTTCTTTAAGAGGCTCCTCTGTCCTCCACTCGTTACCTGTATTAATGGCACCTGTTTGAACTTGTTATCAGTATAAAAGACACCTGTCCACAACCTCAAACAGTCACACTCCAAACTCCACTATGGCCAAGACCAAAGAGCTGTCAAAGGACACCAGAAACAAAATTGTAGACCTGCACCAGGCTGGGAAGACTGAATCTGTAATAGGTAAGCAGCTTGGTTTGAAGAAATCAACTGTGGGAGCAATTATTAGGAAATGGAAGACATACAAGACCACTGATAATCTCCCTCGATCTGGGGCTCCACGCAAGATCTCACCCCGTGGGGTCAAAATGATCACAAGAACGGTGAGCAAAAATCCCAGAACCACACGTGGGGACCTAGTGAATGACCTGCAGAGAGCTGGGACCAAAGTAACAAAGCCTACCATCAGTAACACACTACGCCGCCAGGGACTCAAATCCTGCAGTGCCAGACGTGTCCCCCTTCTTAAGCCAGTACATGTCCAGGCCCGTCTGAAGTTTGCTAGAGTGCATTTGGATGATCCAGAAGAGGATTGGGAGAATGTCATATGGTCAGATGAAACCAAAATATAACTTTTTGGTAAAAACTCAACTCGTCGTATTTGGAGGACAAAGAATGCTGAGTTGCTGCATCCAAAGAACACCATACCTACTGTGAAGCATGGGGGTGGAAACATCATGCTTTGGGGCTGTTTTTCTGCAAAGGGACCAGGACGACTGATCCGTGTAAAGGAAAGAATGAATGGGGCCATGTATCATGAGATTTTGAGTGAAAACCTCCTTCCATCAGCAAGGGCATTGAAGATGAAACGTGGCTGGGTCTTTCAGCATGACAATGATCCCAAACACACCACCCGGGAAACGAAGGAGTGGCTTCGTAAGAAGCATTTCAAGGTCCTGGAGTGGCCTAGCCAGTCTCCAGATCTCAAGCCCATAGAAAATCTTTGGAGGGAGTTGAAAGTCTGTGTTGCCCAGCGACAGCCCCAAAACATCACTGCTCTAGAGGAGATCTGCATGGAGGAATGGGCCAAAATACCAGCAACAGTGTGTGAAAACCTTGTGAAGACTTACAGAAAACGTTTGACCTGTGTCATTGCCAACAAAGGGTATATAACAAAGTACTGAGAAACTTTTGTTATTGACCAAATACTTATTTTCCACCATAATTTGCAAATAAATTCATTAAAAATCCTACAATGTGATTTTCTGGAAAAAAAAGTATCATTTTGTCTGTCATAGTTAACGTGTACCTATGATGAAAATTACAGGCCTCTCTCATCTTTTTAAGTGGGAGAACTTGCACAATTGGTGGCTGACTAAATACTTTTTTTCCCCACTGTATGTAAACAGACCATAAATGTAAAATATATATAGAGTGCTATTATACGATACAATATCAGTAATTGTTGCATTTACAACTTGTCTAAGTCCATCATCAACAGATTTCAGCCAGTGTATGGCTGTGGATTGACTGCATTGTTTGAATGGAATGTTGGCATATTGGCAGTTAATTTGAATAGATGATGGATTCATTCCTCTAAAACTGTCTATCTAGCTAACAAACATACAGTGCAGATACAATTATTTTAATTCATTATTTTACACAATATCTTATCACAGCACTGGCAAACCATGGTTGACCAACTCCCTGACCTTTATCCCATCATGGCCATTCTAATTCTATGGTAGAATTCTGTCTTTCATTTCATTACTTGTTTTATCTCAGAGCTCTCCTTTCGGAAGACTTTTCCATCCGCCTGCTTTTTCCAGCTCAGCTTGACGTCTTGAGACATCCCCTTCTCCATCATGTTCTCCTTATTTTATTTTCTCTCGTGATTACGATCTTGTCTCATCGCTGCAACTCCCCAATGGACTCAGGAGAGGGGCGAAGGTCGAGTCATGCGTCCTCCGAAACATGACACGCCAAACCCGCTCGCTTAACCCGGAAGCCAGCTGCACCAATGTGTTGGAGGAAACACCGTTCAACTGAAGACCGAGTTCAGCCTGCAGGGGCAGGCACCCGGCCCGCCACAAGGAGTCACTAGAGCGCGATGAGCCAGGTAAAGCCCAGCCCGCCAAACCCTCCCCTAACCCGTAGCGCCCTATGGGACTCCTGGTCACAGCTGGTAATGACACAGCGAACCCCAGGCTGTAGTGACGCAGCAACACTGCGATGCAGTGCCTTAGGCCGCTGCGCCACTCAGGAGGCCCCACCACGTTCTCCTTCATCTAAAGAACAGAAGAAGTATTCAGTTACTGAATGCTGTCCCTTACGAAAATGTATATGACAATTTTTACGGGAAAGTCCATACATATATATATATATGATCAGATCACTAAAAGCAAAACAATTATATGTGTTATAGTGAATCTGAAAATTATATATTATACTGAACACCAATATAAAACGCAACATGAAACAATTACAATGGTTTTACAGTTAATATAAGAAAAGTCAATTTAAATAAATTCATTAGGCCCTAATCTATGGATTTCACATGACTGGGCAGGGGCGCAACCATGGGTGGGCCTGGGAGGGCATAGGCCCACCCACTGGGGAGCCAGGCCCAGCCAATCAGAATGAGTTTTTCCCCACAAAAGGGCTTTATTACATTCAATTCTCTGGCAACAGCTCTGGTGGACATTCCTGCAGTCAGCATGCCAATTGCATGCTCCCTCAAAATTTGGTATCTGTGGCATTGTGTTGTGTGACAAAACTGCACATTTTAGAGTGGCCTTTTATTGTCCCCAGCACAAGGTGCACCTGTGTAATGATCATGCTGTTTAATCAGCTTCTTGATATGCCACACCTGTCAGGTGGATGGATTATCTTGGCAAAGTAGAAATGCTCACTAACAGGGATGTAAATAAATTTGAGATAAATAAATTATTTGTGCGTATGGAATTTTTTGGGGGATCTTTTATTTCAGCTTATGAATCAGGGGACCATCATTTTCCATGTTGCGTTTATATTTTTGTTCAGTATATATACAGTACCTGTCACGTCTCCTCCCGTTGCTCCCCTCCGGCGCTCTGATTCACCGGTCTACTGAGCCACCGGTCTGAGAGCACCACCTCGCCAACACCGGAATGGAAACCCAATGCACCCTAATCACCTCCAGCGCACCTCATCTCATCACCACCCCTATTTAGCCCTGGACTGTTCTGGATGATGTTGTGTGTGATTGTTTAGCTTCGTGTCGTGTACTCTATCTTTGTTATATCTCTTTGTTATTGTTTGAGTAAACCTTGACCTTGTTAATTCCTGTGTCTGCGTCCTGCCTCTTCGTATACTCAGTACTCGTCACAGTACCAGTCAAAAGTTTGGACACACTTACTCATTCCAGGGTTTTTCTTAATGTTTTGTTAATATATTGTAGAATAATAGTGAAGACATACATTTACATTTACATTTACATCATTTAGCAGACGCTCTTATCCAGAGCGACTTACAAATAGGTGCATTCACCTTATAGCCAGTGGGATCACCACTTTACAATGTTTTTTTTTTTTGGGGGGGGGGGGGGGGGGGGGGGGGTTTGGGTTGGGGTAAGGGGGGGGTAGAAGGATTACTTTATCCTATCCCAGGTATTCCTTAAAGAGGTGGGGTTTCAAATGTCTCCGGAAGGTGGTGAGTGACTCTGCTGTCCTGGCATCGTGAGGGAGCTTGTTCCACCATTGGGGTGCCAGAGCAGCGAACAGTTTTGACTGGGCTGAGCGGGAACTATGCTTCCGCAGAGGTAGGGGAGCCAGCAGGCCAGAGGTGGATGAACGCAATGCCCTCGTTTGGGTGTAGGGACTGATCAGAGCCTGAAGGTACAGAGGTGCCGTTCCCCTCACAGCTCCGTAGGCAAGCACCATGGTCTTGTAGCAGATGCGAGCTTCAACTGGAAGCCAGTGGAGTGTGCGGAGGAGCGGGGTGACGTGAGAGAACTTGGGAAGGTTGAACACCAGACGGGCTGCGGCATTCTGGATGAGTTGTAGGGGTTTAATGGCACAGGCAGGGAGCCCAGCCAACAGCGAGTTGCAGTAATCCAGACGGGAGATGACAAGTGCCTGGATTAGGACCTGTGCCGCTTCCTGTGTAAGGCAGGGTCGTACTCTCCGAATGTTGTAGAGCATGAACCTACAGGATCGGGTCACCGCCTTGATGTTAGCGGAGAACGACAGGGTGTTGTCCAGGGTCACGCCAAGGCTCTTCGCACTCTGGGAGGAGGACACAACGGAGTTGTCAACCGTGATGGCGAGATCATGGAACAGGCAGTCCTTCCCCGGGAGGAAGAGCAGCTCCGTCTTGCCAAGGTTCAGCTTGAGGTGGTGATCCGTCATCCATACTGATATGTCTGCCAGACATGCAGAGATGCGATTCGCCACCTGGTTATCAGAAGGGGGAAAGTAAACTATGAAATAACACATATGGAATCATGTAGTAACCAAAAAAGTGTTAAACAAATCAAAATATATTAGAGATTTTTCAAAGTAGCCACCCTTTGCCTTGATGACAGCTTTGCACACTCTTGGCATTCTCTCAACCAGCTTCATGAAGTAGTCACCTGGAATGCATTTCAATTAACAGGTGTGCCTTGTTAAAAGTTAATTTGTGGAATTGATTTCCTTCTTAATGCGTTTGAGCCAATCAGTTGTGTTGTGACAAGGTAGGGGTGGCATACAGAAGATAGACCTATTTGGTAAAAGACCAAGTCCAAGTTATGGCAAGAACAGCTCAAATAAGCAAAGAGAAATGACAGTCCATCATTACTTTAAGACATGAAGGTCAGTCAATACGGTACATTTCAAGAACTTTGAAAGTTTCAAAATCTGTCCTTTGGTCTGATGAGTCCAAATTTGAGATCTTTGGTTCCAACCGCTGTGTCTTTGTGAGACGCAGAGTAGGTGAACGGATGATCTCTGCATGTGTGGTTCCCACCGTGAAGCATGGAGGAGGAGGTGTGATGGTGTGGAGGTGCTTTGCTGGTGACACTGTCTGTGATTTATTTAGAATTCAAGGCACATTTAACCAGCATGGCTACCACAGCATTCTGCAACGATACGCGATCCCATCTGGTTTGGGCTTAGTGGGACTATCATTTGTTTTTCGACAGGACAATCACCCAAAACACACCTCCAGGCTGTGTAAGGGCTATTTGACCAAGAAGGAGGGTGATGGAGTGCTGCATCAGATGACCTGGCCTCCACAACCACCCGACCTCATCCTCCGGATGAGTTGGACCGGAGGAGCATAGAAATATATGGTGAAAACGCTTCTCATGTCTTTGTTATTTTCTATACAAGCAATCCAGCTGTTTCTTACTTTAGTAGAGGAGTTTATTCAGTAACTCACCACTGGTGTGTGTGGCCAAATACCTCTATTTTCATGTCATCTGACCATTACAAATGGTGCAAATGCCGTTTAGCAAACTCCAGGCGTTTACATTTGTTGGATGACATGAAAATAGAGCTCTTTGGCCACGACACCAGTGATGGGTTTGGCGTCGAAATAAGGATACATAAGCAGAAAAGAACCCCATACCTACTGTAAAATATGGTGGTAGATCTTTGATGTTATGGGGCTATTTTGCTTCCACTGGTCCTGGGGCCCTTGTTAAGGTCAACGGAGTCATGAACTTTACCCAGTACCAGGACATTTTAGCCAAAAACCTGGTTGCCTCTGACAAGAGGCCGCAGGTGGATCTTCCATCTAGACAATAACCCAAAGCACACATCAAAATCCACAAATAAACGGTTAATTGACCACAAAATCAACATTTTTCAATGGCCATCTCAATCTCCGGACTTGAACTCCATTGAAAACATCTGGTTTTAATTGAAGAGGGCAGTACATAAGCACAGACGAAGGATATCAAGGATCTGGAAAGAGTCTGTATGGAGAAATGGTCTAAGATCCTTCCCAGTGTGTTCTCTAATCTCATAAAACATTATAGAAAAAGGGTTTAAACAAGTAAAGGGTTTCCCATGCTTGTTCAATTAACCATAAACAATTAATGAACATGCACCTGTGGAACGGTCGTTAAGACACTAACAGCTTACAGGCGGTAGGCAATTAAGGTCACAGTTATGAAAACGTAGGACACTAAAGAGACCTTTCTACTGACTCTGAAAAACACCAAAAGAAAGATGCCCAGGATCCCTGCTCATCTGCGTGAACGTGCCTTAGGCATGCTGCAAGGAGGCATGAGGACTGCAGATGTGGCCAGGGCAATAAATTGCGATGTCCGTACTGTGAGACGCCTGAGACAGCGCTACAGGGAGACAGGACAGACAGCTGATCATCCTTGCAGTGGCAGACCACGTGTAACAACACCTGCACAGGATCGGTACATCCGAACATCACACCTGCGGGACAGGTACAGGATGGCAACAACAACTGCCCGAGTTACACCAGGAACGCACAATCCCTCCATCAGTGCTCAGATTGTCCGCAACAGGCTGAGAGAGGCTGGACTGAGGGCTTGTAGGTCTGTTGTAAGGCAGGTCCTCACCAGACATCACCGGCAACAACGTCGCCTATGGGCACAAACCCACCGTCGCTGGACCAGACAGGACTGGAAAAAAGTGCTCTTCACTAACGAGTCGCGGTTTTGTCTCACCAGGGGTGATGGGCGGATTCGCGTTTATCGTCGAAGGAATGAGCATTACACCGAGGCCTGTACTCTGGAGCGGGATCGATTTGGAGATGGAGGGTTCGTCATGGTCTGGGGCAGTGTGTCACAGCATCATCTGACTGAGCTTGTGTCATTGCAGGCAATCTCAACACTGTGCGTTACAGGGAAGACATCCTCCTCCCTCATGTGGTACCCTTCCTGCAGGCTCATCCTCACATTACCCTCCAGCATCACAATGCTACCAGCCATACTGCTCGTTCTGTGCGTGATTTCCTGCAAGACAGGAATGTCAGTGTTCTGCCATGGCCAGCGAAGAGCCCGGATCTCAATCCCATTGAGCACGTCTGGGACCTGTTGGATTGGAGGGAGAGGGCTATGGCCATTCCCCCCAGAAATGTCTGGGAACTTGCAGGTGCCTTGGTGGAAGAGTGGGGTAACATCTCACAGCAAGAACTAGGGCTGAACGATTAATTGCATTCGCGATAATATCGCGATTTGACTGAACGCGATTTTCTAATCGCAACGTGCGCGATTTGAGGTGGTCACGTGACGCGACTTTTCATGCTGTCCAGTGCAATGGCCTCTTGCTCGACGGAACAGTCAGAAACTGACACAGCTGATACTTTAATATCGAAGAGGAACAGCACGTCGGTGGTGTGGAACTATTTTGGTTTTAAAAAAGAAGATGCTGAGCAGCGTCAGGTGTTGTGCAGAGCATGCCGTGCTCCGATTGCTACTTCACGGGGTAACACTACAAACCTGTTTCAGCACTTAAAAAAATACCACAAATCAATGCATGACAGTTGTATGACCAAAATGCCGAGCATCAGTGCGCGAGACAAGCCAAATACCTCAAGACAGGGATCACTGACAGAAATGTTCGAAAGTGTCACTCCGTATGAACGTAATTCAAAACGGCACGGAGAAATCACTCGGACAATAACCGAGTTCATAGCCAAAGATATGATGCCTCTCAGCACGGTGACCAAGCCTGGGTTCATGGCATTAATACATACGCTTGATAAACGTTACAGTATACCCTCCCGCACATACTTCAGTCAGACTGCCATACCGGAGCTGTACAAAAAGTGCAAAGAGAAAGTCGCCGCGGAACTTAAAACGGTGGAGTTTTTTGCTAGCACTACTGATATGTGGTCAAGCCGCACAGCTGAGCCGTACCAGAGTCTTACAGTCCATTTTATTGATGAAGATTTCAACCTCCGAGCTCGCTGCCTACAAACTACCTACTTCCCAGACGATCACACAGGGGAAAATATTGCAGCCGGCCTGAGAGAAGGGCTTGTCAGCTGGGATCTCCACGAGGAGAATCACGTCTGCATCACGACGGACAACGCGTCGAATATGGTGCTTGCTGCGCGGCTTAATGAATGGACGAGGCTCCAATGTTTTGGCCACAGATTACATCTTGCCATTGGTAAGTTATCGTGTGTGTGTGTGTGTGTGTGTGTGTGTGTGTGTGTGTGTGTGTGTGTGTGTGTGTGTGTGTGTGTGTGTGTGTGTGTGTGTGTGTGTGTGCGCGAGTGCGAGAGAGAGAGATGCGTCGATTAGTAAAGCTGAATATACAAATATATATAAATGATATTATATAAATCGGATGGGATTAAATAAATTCATACTTCCACTCCTTTTCTAATATGTAAATTCATTTTACTTGCTTATATCATATGTCTGTCTGTGGTGGAATGCCCACCTGCATTTTTTTTCTTTTCTTGTTTTTGTTTTTTACATGTTTTTTTAGTGTTTATGAGAGAGAGAGAGAGAGAAAGAGAGAGAGAATTGACATGCAAATAAAGACCCTTTGAATTGAGAGAGAGAGAGAGGATGTGTTGTGGATGTGTGTATTTCAGAATTACAGCTAATTTGAGTGTGTAATAGTGAGAGCCTTGTATCAAAACTCAAATTGTGTGTAATACACTACTTTTTATTTCTTTTAGAAAATGCACTCAAAGATGACAGAGTGTCAAGGGCAACAGCACTGTGCAGGAAGCTGGTGGGGCACTTTTCCCACAGTTGGAAGAAGAAAGCAGCCCTGACGGAGGCACAGAGAGAGCTCAAACTCCCTGAGCACAACCTCATAACGGAGTGCCCAACAAGATGGGGTTCTAAAGAAATGATGATTGCCAGAGTGCTTGAACAGGCCAAAGCCATTTCTCAGGTATTGTCTGGAGATCGATATGCACGCTCCCTTATCCCAACCTGGCAGGATATTGACGTGTTGGAGTCGATTCACAAGGCACTGCATCCTCTACTGGAGTTTACTGATGCTCTTTCTGGAGAGGAGTATGTAAGCATCTCCTACCTCAAGCCAGTTCTCCACCTTTTTGCCACATCAGTCCTGGCTGAAGATGCTGAGGACACTGACCTGACTAAATCAATAAAAACCAAAGTCCTAGCATACCTCAATAACAAATATGGAGACCCAAACATCCAGGAGCTTTTGGATGTTGCCTGTTTCCTGGACCCTAGGTTCAAAATACAGTACATCAGTACAGACAACATCCCTGCTATCAAGACTCGTCTGAAGACAGAGATAGTAGACTTGGCACAACGTACATATCATTGGGTAAATAATTATGTATTTCACAAAAACAAAAATTTTCTGTAAAATCTAACTGGAAAACTAATGGCTGTTGTTTTCATCTAATAGGAGAAGAGGTCTCGTACTGAAACTGTTCAGATGCCTCAAAGTGCACAGTCCTTGGGGGAAAAGACGAAGAGGTCTCTTGGCAGTTTTTTCAAGACCAGTTCAGCCTCTCCTTCTTTGCCTGTAAATCTTGAAGATGTCGCAGAGGCAGAGATAAACAATTACCTGATGACTCCTACCATTGATGGAGAAGATGATCCATTGGCTTGGTGGAGGGTGCACAAGATCAGCTACCCACAGTTGTGCACCATGGCACGCAAGTATCTTTGTGTACCTGCTACAAGCGCTCCCTCAGAGCGTCTTTTTAGCACAGGAGGGAATATTGTGACTTGCACTCGCTCATCCTTGAAGCCAGAAAAAGTCAATATTCTGGTTTTCTTAGCAAAAAACCTGTGAGCCACTGAGAACAGAACTGTTGGATAAGTATGGCTGGCAGTGCCATACTCGTAGTGAACTTTAGTCTGTGTGGTGTGTTATTGTTGTGTACTTGAGATAAGTGAGGCTCATCTATTTTATATTATAATATTCAAATCGTTTATAAAAAATAGTTTGTCTAAATTAAAAGTGCATTTCTCATTTTTTATTTATAACTTTATTTACTTTGATTTTACAAAATATTTTCAAAGCAAATTCCTTGTTTCAGTTGTGTGAAATGTTACTGACTTGGGAGCAGTAAGATACATACAATTTAAAATTATTTTTTTCTTAAGACTGTACCTTTTGCACACAGTGTTTACAAAGTTCATGCCTTTGTTTAAATTATTTAAATGCACAGTGGCAAAGCCACAGATGTTTCTGTAATGAGCAGTTCAATAAAAATGTCATTTATTTCAAGTCATACATGTTTGAATTTAATTCTAACAAATAGACCCAGCCTATGGGAAAGAACATTTCACACTAAATGTATATACTATTGTGTTGGTCATATTTAAATCATTCATTATGTTTTGTAGGGGAAAAAGGATAAATAAATTAAATCGCATATTAAATCGCAATCGCAATATTGGGGGCAAAAAATCGCAATTAGATTATTTTCCAAAATCGTTCAGCCTTAGCAAGAACTGGCAAATCTGGCGTAGTCCATGAGGAGGAGATGCACTGCAGTACTTAATGCAGCTGGTGGCCACACCAGATACTGACTGTTACTTTTGATTTTGACCCCCCCCTTTGTTCAGGGACACATGATTCCATTTCTGTTAGTCACATGTCCGTGGAACTTGTTCAGTGTATGTCTCAGTTGTTGAATCTTGTTATGTTCATACAAATATTTACACATGTTAAGTTTGCTGAAAATAAACGCAGTTGAGAGTGAGAGGACGTTTCTTTTATTGCTGAGTTTATATGCGCTCATTGGCTGGGCCGGCACTGGGCTCTGGCATAAACTATATGTACACTGCTCAAAAAAATAAAGGGAACACTTAAACAACACAATGTAACTTCAAGTCAATCACACTTCTGTGAAATCAAACTGTCCAATTAGGAAGCAACACTGATTGACAATGCATTTCACATGCTGTTGTGCAAATGGAATAGACAACAGGTGGAAATTATAGGCAATTAGCAAGACACCCCCAATAAAGAAGTGGTTCTGCAGGTGGTGACCACAGACCACTTCTCAGTTCCTATGCTTCCTGGCTGATGTTTTGGTCACTTTTGAATGCTGGCGGTGCTTTCACTCTAGTGGTAGCATGAGACAGAGTCTACAACCCACACAAGTGGCTCAGGTAGTGCAGCTCATCCAGGATGGCACATCAATGCGAGCTGTGGCAAGAAGGTTTGCTGTGTCTGTCAGCGTAGTGTCCAGAGCATGGAGGCGCTACCAGGAGACAGGCCAGTACATCAGGAGACGTGGAGGAGGCCGTAGGAGGGCAACAACCCAGCAGCAGGACCGCTACCTCTGCCTTTGTGCAAGGAGGAGCGGGAGGAGCACTGCCAGAGCCCTGCAAAATGACCTCCAGCAGGCCACAAATGTGCATGTGTCTGCTCAAACGGTCAGAAACAGACTCCATGAGGGTGGTATGAGGGCCCGACGTCCACAGGTGGGGGTTGTGCTTACAGCCCAACACCGTGCAGGACGTTTGGCATTTGCCAGAGAACACCAAGATTAGCAAATTCACCACTGGCGCCCTGTGCTCTTCACAGATGAAAGCAGGTTCACACTGAGCACATGTGACAGACGTGACAGAGTCTGGAGATGCCGTGGAGAACGTTCTGCTGCCTGCAACATCCTCCAGCATGACCTGTTTGGCGGTGGGTCAGTCATGGTGTGGGTGGCATTTCTTTGGGGGGCCGCACAGCTCTCCATGTGCTCGCCAGAGGTAGCCTGACTGCCATTAGGTACCGAGATGAGATCCTCAAACCCCTTGTGAGACCATATGCTGGTGCGGTTGGCCCTGGGTTCCTCCTAATGCAAGACAATGCTAGACCTCATGTGGCTGGAGTGTGTCAGCAGTTCCTGCAAGAGGAAGGCATTGATGCTATGGATTGGCCCGCCCGTTCCCCAGACCTGAATCCAATTGAGCACATCTGGGACATCATGTCTCGCTCCATCCACCAACGCCACGTTGCACCACAGACTGTCCAGGAGTTGGCGGATGCTTTAGTCCAGGTCTGGGAGGAGATCCCTCAGGAGACCATCCACCACCTCATCAGGAGCATGCCCAGGCATTGTAGGGAGGTCATACAGGCACGTGGAGGCCACACACACTACTGAGCCTCATTTTGACTTGTTTTAAGGACATTACATCAAAGTTGGATCAGCCTGTAGTGTGGTTTTCCACTTAAATTTTGAGGGTGACTCCAAATCCAGACCTGCATGGGTTGATAAATGTGATTTCCATTGATAATTTTTGTGTGATTTTGTTGTCAGCACATTCAACTATGTAAAGAAAAAAGTATTTAATAAGAGTATTTAATTCATTCAGATCTAGGATGTGTTGTTTAAGTGTTCCCTTTATTTTTTTGAGCAGTGTAGTATTATGCACAATTGCGCACAATTGGCCCAGCGTCGTCTGGGTTTGGCCGGTGTAGGCCATCATTGTAAATAAGAATTTGTTCTTAACTGACTTGCCTAGTTAAATAAAGGTTGACTAGTGAGAGAGCTTCCATTGTGGCTGATACAAGAGGCAATCTTAGATCATGTGAATCAATGACGCTATTCTCGTGGTGACAGAGGGGGAACTATTTGAGGACACTGACGTCAGAGCCCCCTCCACACACACACACACACACACACACATTTAGTCATTTAGCAGACGCGACTTACAGTTCATCTTAAGATAGCTAGGTGGGACAACCACATATCACAGTCATAGTAAGTACCTTGTTTCTCAATAAAGCAGCTGTCAGTCAGAGCTAGTAAGGGGAGAAAAAAAATATCAAGTGTGAGTGTTATTTGGGGGGGTGGGGGGTCGCGGTGAGAAGGGGGTGCTGTGGGATTATTTAAGATGTTTTCAGAAGATGGGCAGGGACTCTGCTGTCCTAGCTTCAGGGGGAAGCTGGTTCCACCACTAGGGTGCAAGGACAGAGAAGAGCTTGGACTGGGCTGAGCGGGAACTGCCCTCCTGTAGGGATGGGAGGGCCAAGAGACCAGAGTGGCAAAACAGAGTATTAGGGTTGGGGTGTAGGGTTTGAGCATAGCCTGAAGGTAGGGAGGGGCAGTTCCTCCTTTTCCTGGCGTGTGCCCTAATGAACACTGCCCTTGGTTAAAATGTTATTTGTATTTCTTTAAAATACTTGAGATGTGCTTGATTGAGCGTACCTGGTGCAATGGGAGAGGAGAGGAGAGGAGAGGAGAGGAGAGGAGAGGAGAGGAGAGGAGAGGAGAGGAGAGGAGAGGAGAGGAGAGGAGAGGAGAGGAGAGGAGAGGAGAGGAGAGGAGAGGAGAGGAGAGGAAAACAAGTGAGAAGAGGAGAGGAGAGGAGAGGAGAGGAGAGGAGAGGAGAGGAGAGGAGAGGAGAGGAGAGGAGAGGAGAGGAGAGGAGAGGAGAGGAGAGGAGAGGTAAACAAGTGAGGAGAGGAGAGGAGGAGGTGAGAAGAGACTAGGAGACTTAATAGATGGACCCCCAGGACCCTCAGTCAGACCGACTGTTGTTTCTGTCAGTAGCAGTATGATTGCTACACTGCCATCATCGCAAACAGACCACTCGCACCAAGGAGACCCCACCAAGTCACATGGTTCTTGTTTCTCTGTGCTGTTTTGACATATGCACTATTTGAAACGTTATCATATTGACACAAATATGGTAGTCTGTTCTAATGAACAGTTATGTTTAATATTATAAGACCAAAGACAAGAGATACGGTGTCCATATTAGGACATCCTCAGTCTCAGAAGGACTTGTTCTGAGCTGTCCTAATAAGTCAGGATTTGTTATTTTGTATGTATTGGATTAATATCACAATTTGTGTCTTTATAGATTGTGTTTTCTGCTGTTTTTAATGAAATGCTGAGAAAAAGTGACAGTGTGTACAAACCTGAGAACTGTAAACAAGAAGGTTAATATTTTCTCCATTAGACTTTAGTCCCGTTTGTACCTGGTTCTATAATGCATCCGTTGTCCTGTGTCCACATTCTGATTGTGCCCACATTTTCAGACAGTTGTAGACTCATTGTAATCTAATTGTGATCTTCCTGATCACCTCGGAAGGTAGTCAGGCACGCTTTGTGTCTGGAAATCTTACAAGTGTAGACAGATCTGGACAGTGAAACCATTTAGGGCACTATTCAAACCGTATCGTGGAAATCCAGCTTTACAGCGTGTTTTAAATTTAAAGGCAATGTTCCCGCGTTAGCAGAGACCGCATTCACGGTAAACACTGCATATGTCGCCTCAATCGGAAAATACCTTAAAATGTATAGCGTGCAATCTGTAACACTTCATTATTAATTAATTATAATTATCCACCTTCTAACGTTATTGAGAGGTTGTACCATTGTGGCAATATTGACTTATGGCATCAATATGTCTTAATACATAAATAAATATTATTTTGAAAGAATAACTGTCAAATAATTTGCAATCAGGGAGTGACCAGGAAATCTGGTCACAATGCGGACACAGTGGACGGATAACAGACACATTACAATACCATGTGTGTAGACATACAGTATTTCTGAAAATGTGGGCATAATGAGAATGTGGACACGATCAGGGCAAAGAACGCATGTTAGCGCCAGGTATAAACAAGTCTTTATTGTCTTAATTTCTTATCAATTACGTGGCTAAGAAAATGACTGAAGATTTTTTTTTTTACAAAAGCACATTTCAATAATTTATTCACCAAGTGCATTATAATAAAGTTCTCAAAATCAATATCGATGGTAACATGCAAGTGTAGCGGGTGATTTGGACGGAGTCAGGCGCAGGAGGGGTAAATCACAGAATAAATTGTTTATTCAGCCAATACAGCGGTTCGCAGCAATGAGTAGAACAACTACAGTGCGGTAACACGGCGCACTGGAGAAAATCAAAACACACGAGTGTATATCCCGGCGATAACAGTACATAAAGCTCCACCGAGCTATCGACACCTCCACATGAAACAATCACACACAAAGACATTGGGGGCAGAGGGAATACTTATACGTGGACTGATGAGGGGATATGAACCAGGTGTGTAAAAACAAGACAAAACAAATGGAATGATGAGATGCGGAGCGGCAGTGGCTAGAAGGCCGGTGACGACAAACGCCGAAGCCTGCCCGATCAAGGAGAGGAGGCAGCTTCGGAGAAAGTCGTGACAACAAGCATTGTTAATTTTTAAGGACTATCATTACAACATCACTTGTTGAGCATAGTGTTGAATGGATCTTGCATCTTGAACATAATTAACATTTTACATGATATAAAAAGTGTCAAAAGACTATACATTCTTTAAAATCAAGGATATTTTGTTTTTACAAATAGATCATTAGCATTGCTGTCTTCAGAAAATGAAAATCATTGCATATCAAATAGTAACAACATTACTCATCTTCAATGTGGCTCAGGCTCATTTAGTCCCCCACTTGAAAAAGGTCCCACTTTAAACGAAACATAACTTTTAACTGTTAATGAAGCCTTCATAAACCCTTTTTACATTTGGTAAAGAATCAGATTGTATGACCTATTATATCATCATGTTTGTACAGTACAAATGATTTGTAAAGCACTATATGTAGTATTAAAAACAAAAAATGATGTTTTAAGTGAGAAGTAGGCATTAGTCTACAGCCGGAAAAAGGCGCCACAATGCGTACTTCACCCATGCTCTACCAAGGTTTTCCAGCACACAGCTTTGACCTACTACAGTAACTATGTATGTCTATTGCACTTCAAACAATGTGTATGTTGGTTGCTTAGAATTCAAACCTTCTCAAACAGCCTAATTAAGTATGTATGACGTTATGCATGTTCTATAAAGCCTTTACAGTATACAGTCAATTGTTGAGTGGGACCATGATCATTTCTCAGTATCTCTTTCATCTTTCAACATATTTTCACCTGACCTGGGTTCAAATAGTAATTGTTTTCTTTCAAATACTTTGAGTGTTTTATTGAGCCTGCCTGGAGTGCCTGTTTGGCGGGGGTTTTCACTTTTGGTACTATTCATTTGGTTCAGTTGTGTCACACAAGCTCAATTAAGCACAGCTGAAGTATTTGAAAGGAAACTAATATTATTTGAACCCAGGTCTGGTTTGGACAGCATTGGACTCTATGAAGTGAACCCACCACTGTCAGCCAATCAGCTGTAAACAATCCCTTTCAATCAGTCCTCAAATCTCCTCAAATCACTTAAAATCTCCTAAAATCTCCTAAAATCACCTAAAATCAGGAGATCATCATCACTATCCTCTCCTTCAATCCCGTCGTCCTCGTGACTCTCCGCCCTTGCCCTCTCGCTGACCTGGATGTAGTTATCCTCTATGAAGCCATCGTTGTCATCTGTACCCAACCCTCGATGGGTCCCATTACCTCCACCTCCACTTCCTTGGCCTATCATGCCGTGCCCAGGGAAGGTCACCTCGTCTGGGCTGTACTGGCTGGCTGTGTCCCCCTCGGGGAGCAGGGAGTGGAGGTTGCTGGCCAGGTAGCGGTGCAATAGGCGGCACTTGACGGCCACCACGATGAACAGGGAGACAGTGAGGGCGGAAGTCAGCGCTGCAGCCAGGTAGGGCCACGTGTTGGAGTTAACATCCCCGCCTGTCACGGTGGGATGGACAGCTGTGGGATGCAGGGGACAGGAGAATGGGGTAAATTCAGAAAATAACCAGAGAATGTTCCAGTATCCACCACACAAGCATACTACATACAGTGCCTTCAGAAAGTATTCACACCCCTTTGACTTTTTCCACATTTTGTTGTGTTACAAAGTGGGATTCAAATGGATTTAATTGTCTTTTTTTTGGTCAACGATCTATACAAAATACTCTGTAATGTCAATGTGGAAGAAAAAAATATATATACAGTACCAGTCAAAAGTTTGGACACAACTACTCATTCCAGTGATTTTCTGGAATGAGTAGTTGTTAAACAAATCAAAATATATTTTATATTTGAGATTCTTCAAATAGCCACCCTTTGCCTTGATGACAGCTTTGCACACTCTTGGCATTCTCTCAACTAGCTTAATGAGGTAGTCACCTGGAACAAATTTAAATTAACAGGTGTGCCTTGTTAAAAGTTAATTTGTGGAATTTCTTTCCTTCTTAATGCGTTTGAGCCAATCAGTTGTGTTGTGACAAGGTAGGGGTAAAAGTTTATTCAAGTGCAGTCTCAAAAACCATCAAAAGCTATGATGAAACTGGCTCTCATGAGGACCGCCACAGGTGAACGGATGATCTCTGCATGTGTAGTTCCCACCGTGAAGCATGGAGGAGGAGGTGTGATGGTGTGGGGGTGCTTTGCTGGTGACACTTTTGGTGATTTATTTAGAATTCAAGGCACACTTAACCAGCATGGCTACCACAGCATTCTGCAGCGATACGCCATCCCATCTGGTTTGCGCTTAGTGGGACTATCATTTTGTTTTTCAACAGGACAATGACCCAAAACACTCCTTTTTAAATAAAACTATAATAAATATATTCACATGTCACCAAATAATTGATTAAAACACACTGTTTTGCAATGAAGGTCTACAGTAGCCTCAACAGCACTCTGTAGGGTAGCACAATGGTGTAGCCGGAGAGCTAGCTTCCATCCTCCTCTTGGTACATTGACATCAATACAAAACCTAGGAGGCTCTGGGTTCTCACCCCCTTCCATAGACTTACACAGTAATTATGACAACTTCCAGAGCACATCCTCCAACCTATGAGAGATCTTGCAGCATGAACTGATATGTTGTCCACCCAATCAATGGATCAGAGAATGAATCTAGTACTGAAAGCATAAGCTACAGCTAGCTAGCACTGCAGTGCATAACATTTGGTGAATAATTGACTCAAAGAGAGAGAAAGACAATAGTTGAACAGTTTTCAACAAATTAATTTCTTCAAAAATGAAGGAGAAGCAAGAGAGAGAGAGAGAGATTTCGTCATTTCTTTTCACTTTCAGTTTCACTTACTTAGCTAGCAAATGCAGCTGGCTAGTTTAGTTACTCAAACACCAGGCTCAAACAGAGCGATGCTATGTTAGCTAGGTGGCTATGACCATCCAACACAACACTGGAACTCTTCCAAGTCAAGGTAAGCTTTTGGTTTTACTAATTTATTGCCACCGGAGCCGCCGGTGTAACTGCTAAACTGCTTACTGACTATATACTGTAAAGTTACTGCATGATTGTAGCAGGTTTACTAACGTATTAGTTATATTAGCTATGTTGACTAGGATGTTACTTTAGCTAATATGGGGACAACGATGTAGGCTGTGTGTAGCGGTTATGACATGGTTTGGAAAGGTTTTTTCGCCTGGTCACATACAGCTGATGTGTTGTTAATTGAAGTCCACAAACAAAGGGAAAAGGTGAGAGGAGGAGAGTGCATAGAGGCTAGAATGAATACAATGTGGCTGCTACGTATGAAAGTGAACTGTGTTCATGCGTGATCAGGGGTGTATTCATTCTGCCGATTCTGTTGAAAAACGAAATGGGGATAAAAATACCTGTATCTGTCCAACAGAAACTCTCGTTTGCAACTGTTGGACTAATTACACCTTAGACATGCCAGATGCAGGCAAGAGTGTTCAAGGCGGTATTGAATGTGTCAGTCTGTCATCTCCAATTTTTCTCTGGACCTGTGTGTCCTCCCTCATCATAAATGGCACTGACCGCCACTGGTGTCAAGGTATGCCCCTGAACTGAAACAGTGTTATTTTTTCAACACTCTCAAAAGTGTTAATTTAACACTGGATTGGTGGGACTCATATGTACTCTGTGAAGGTGTTACAATTTAATTTAATTTATGTACACTAGTGAAATTGCTGTCAGGGTGACATTAATTAAATGCTTGTATTTGTCTGTTGAAAGTGAATGACAAAAAATACAATAAAAAACGTACTGGTTGTTGAAGCAGGGTTATTGTCATATTCCATCAGGAGTTTTCTTTGAAATGCTTGACTTTCCCCCAGGACTGATCCAGGAGGATGTGCACCTGCAATAAGTGCCCCCCCAAAACAAAAAGCCACGATGGCACTGCAGCCTAGATGTTCCATGACTCTCCTGCAGAAACGGGAAGATTTGGGTGACATGATGAGCATGTGAAAGAATCCACTCATTCTACCTGTTCCAAATCCTTTTTGGAATATAACTGAAAAGGGTCCAGTCTTGTCACTGTCAGATGAAATGCAGACATTAGAAAAAGTTGAGAATGTCAGGAGTGGCCTATCCTTGATTGGAGTAGAGAAGTAGACCCTTGTGTCTAACTCTGTCTAAGAAATGTACACCATTTTCACTGTACTGTTGTTAGTCGAGCTCAAGCTCAAAAACCTCATAGCAAAAAGTATGGAGTTAGTCCTAAAATGTTTACCATTCATTATAATGCATAAACTGTACCTCTTGATAAAACAAGTTGAAAGTAATAATATTATATTCAACACAGTTGACACAACCACTAAGGGTGGTGCCACTTCAACCACCTCTCGTGATACTGCCATGTAGTGCACTTCAAGCCTTTTCTATGTCAAAAACACGCTGTCGTCATACGACAACCACATGCCTATAACTGACACTACTCAACGAAATCCTATAGTCCCCTCTTCATATGGATTTTGGCAAATGACTTGTACATACCTGACAGACAATGACGTTCATAGACTAAATACCTTTGAGATGTTTTTTCAACAGGTGTTTTTCTCCTCTTGTTTAGCCTACTGCAAGGAGACTTGTCATGCTAAAGGTTGAAGGAACTGTCACTGACTGCCCCACACATAGCCTTAAAGAGACAGTTAATAAGTAACTTTATTACTGGGTTTGGTTTGTCATTCATTTCTTCCTTCCTATCTCTGTCCCTTAATTTAGTCAGCTATTAACGACTCAAGAATGTGCTGGTAATTAGTTTAGGAATGGATTAAATGGATTAAATGGATTCAGTGGGAAGAGTAGTATTTTCCTTGGAAATGACTTTCAGGTTGAAGCGCTATCTGTTAAACCTTCAATTCATGGCTTGAATCAGCACACAAGGAATGATTCTGTTTATTTTCAGTGTGCTTTCTTTGCCCATTGTTGGTCATTTTGAGAAGAATGACTTGATAAATTGTAAGTCAGTGGCTTGAAATTGAGGAATTTGCCATTGGTGTACTTCACAAATTCAGCAGTTCAGTGTTATGAGCAGAAGGTGGCAGTACACTTACATGTACCGTTGCCGGTATACAAGTAGGCCTACACCAGAGCTTCACAAACTTTTTTGACCCACGAGCCCATTTTGATATGTGAAAAATATTACGTAATTAACAGCTCTTTGCCGCAAGTTGCTCTCTGTGTATCATACAATGCGTCCATATGGCAGACGGACACACATTCATAACTAGAGTGCAGAGGCCTGCCCGCTGTCCCGCCATAGATGGAGCCCCATCTGTGCAAAAGCCCACCATTCAATCTCATGGAGTCTGTTTTTCGTCAATATAGCCACGCAGCACACATGAGTTTGGGAAACCCTGCCGTAGAGGAGTCATTTTTTGTATCTGTGACCCAATGGGCCAGGGTTCCGGTCTGGAAGCAAGCTTTCGACTGCACCTGCAGTCGTGCTTCGGTGCTGCAATTTAACTGACGTCTGTCATGTTTTTGGATTACATAATGATGTCGTTGTTGCTTGCGCTGCTCCCTGTGCGCAGTGAGCGCTAGTGCGCATGTTGAGTGTGGCGACGTAAACCGGATGCAGCCCGCATATACACTACCGGTCAAAAGTTTTACAACACCTACTCATTCAAGGGTTTTTCTTTATTTTTTACTATTTTCTACATTGTAGAATAGTAGTGAAGACATCAAAACTATGAAATAACACATATGGAATCATGTAGTAACCAAAAAAGTGTTAAAAAAATCTAAATATATTTTATTTTATTTATAGTTATTTTATTTTATAGTTCAGATTCTTCAAATAGCCACCCATTGCTTTGATGACAGCTTTGCACACTCTTGGCATTCTCTCAACCAGCTTCATGAGGTAGTCACCTGGAATGCATTTCAATTAACAGGTGTGCGTTCTTAAAAATTAATTTGTGGAATGTCTTTCCTTCTTAATGCGTTTCAGACAATCAGTTGTGTTGTGACAAGGTAGGGGGGGTATACAGAAGATAGCCCTATTTGGTAAAAGACCAAGTCCATATTATGGCAAGAACAGCTCAAATAAGCAAAGAGAAACAACAGTCCATCATTACTTTAAGACATGAATGTCAGTCACTACGGAACATTTCAAGAACTTTGAACGTTTCTTCAAGTGCAGTCGCAAAAACCATCAAGCGCTACGATGAAACTGGTTCTCATGAGGACCGCCACAGGAATGGAAGTCCCAGCGTTACCTCTGCTGCAGAGGATAAGTTCATTAGAGTTACCAGCCTCAGAAATTGCAGCCCAAATAAATGCTTCACAGAGTTCAAGTAACAGACACATCTCAACATCAACTGTTCAGAGAAGGCTGTGTGAATCAGGCCTTCATGGTCGAATTGCTGCAAAGAAACCACTACTAAAGGACACCAATAAGAAGAAGAGACTTGCATGGGCCAAGAAACACGAGCAATGGATATTAGACTGGTGGAAATGTGTCCTTTGGTCTGGAGTCCAAATTGGAGATTTTTGGTTCCAACCGCCGTGTCTTTGTGAGACGCAGAGTAGGTGAACGGATGATCTCTGCACGTGTGGTTCCCACCGTAAAGCATGGAGAAAGAGGTGTTATGGTGTGGGGGTGCTTTGCTGGTGACACTGTCTGTGATCTATTTAGAATTCAAGGCACACTTAACCAGCATGGCTACCACAGCAATATTCTGCAGCGATACGCCATCCCATCTGGTTTGCGCTTAGTGGGACTGTCATTTGTTTTTCAACAGGACAATGACCCAACACACCTCCAGGCTGTATAAGGACTATTTTACCAAGAAGGAGAGTGATGGAGTGCTGCATCAGATGACCTGGCCTCCACAATGACCCGACCTCAACCCAATTGAGATGGTTTGGGATGAGTCGGACCGCAGAGTGAAGGAAATGCAGCGAACAAGTGCTCAGCATATCAACAAGTGCTCAGTATATGTGGGAACTCCTTCAAGACTGTTGTAAAAGCATTCCAGGTGAAGCTGGTTGAGAGAATGCCAAGAGTGTGCAAAGCTGTCATCAAGGCAAAGGGTGGCTATTTGAAGAATCTCAAATATAAAATATATTTTGATTTGTTTAACACTTTTTTGGTTACTACATGATTCCATATGTGTTATTTCATAGTTTTGATGTCTTCACTATTATTCTACAATGTAGAAAATAGTAAAAATAAAGAAAAACCCTTGAATGAGTAGGTGTTCTAAAACGTTTGACCGGTAGTGTAGCCAGTCCATGAATCGGCATATGTGAACGTGAGTGGATTACGTTGAAAACAATGGTCGGCCATCTTGGACGCTGTTTCTAGTTATTTTATAGCTAAGTGCTGTGAGCTCAAGGACAGCGCCATTGAGGCCATCTCCATTTTGAAGTAGTCACATTTTCTTCTACTACTACTTCTATGAGTTAGTAAACAAACTGAAATCGTGCATACTGCCACCTGGAGTGTGTTGTTCTAACAGGTATAAATCCAAGGTTGGCGATTTACTGCCACCTGCAATTATGGAATGTTTACTCACGAGTTCAATTCATTGGCTGATCCCTCCTGATGACCTGGATGGAATTCTGTGATCCTTCCTTAACACATAGGAAATCCCACCAAGTTGACTACTTCAAAATGGTGAAAGTCCTCAATGGCGCTGCCCATTCTAAAACTGGCTTTTGGGCACTAGAGTCATTCTCTATGGCCTACACCTTTTCCCATGCATGTCAATTAACTCTCTATATCAGAGAGAGAAACGTCAGACACCAGAGGCGGCACATTCCCCCCCAAATTCTATCCATTTGTTGAATAGAGAATGCACAAGATATACTTTTCTACACAGAGATAAACACATTGTTTATGAGTGTTAATAGAAGAAAATGACAAAAAAACACGAGTAGGTTTGTTTGTGTAGGAATATACTGCAGGTCCGGAGGTAGCTTTAATGAAGAAGGAGCCAATTTAATGAAGAAGTTCTTACAATACATCCTCTCTATTATTCCTACTGTGTTAATGGCTTCCTGCTTGTCTTCATAGTCAACGTGTCAGGGGCAATGACGTGGAAAATGTACAAGCATACGACGCAGCCAGCCTGAAAAGTCATCCAAAGGCTTTCCATGCGGCCGCTAATGCTATCTATTGATCACACTGTGAGGTAATTGAGATAATTATCTCCGGAAAGCTTTGGTGGCACCTTAATTGGGGAGAATGGGCTCGTGGTAATGGCTGGAACGGAATAAGTGGAATGGTATCAAATACATCAAACATGGTTTCCATGTGTCCGATGCCATTCCATTTGCTCCGTTCCAGCCATTATTATGAGCCGTCCTCCCCTCACCAGCCTCCACTGTTTCACATGGTTATATTCAGTGTATAAGAAGGGTCGCAATTTATTTATTAAAACGTGTCCATTTACTGGTCAGCCTATTTGACCGATGATGGACACTAATGTGCCTAAAAGTGGCTTGACTGTGAGTTTAGCATGCTTCACCACACTTCGCATCTTATAGTGCTGGAGTTCAGAGAGAGCTTTACCACTGAAAAACATAAGGGGAGGAATTTAGTTTAGGGTGGTGGACTGGACTGTGATTTATGATTACATGTTGTCATAACAGAAAATACTTGCCTGTGCACAGCAAGATCACACGATCTTTGAACATCTTAAAAAGCATCGAGATATTAATTATCTCAGGAAGAACAAACAATGTGACTGTGTGAACAGACTTCAGAGAGAGAAGAGAGAGCTGGCTTCTGTGCAACATATATATATATTTTTGGGGTCGGTTAAACAAAGTCAAACAATACTGACAGATGGTCTTTATATACTGAACAAAAATATAAATGCAACATGCAACAATTTCAAAGATTTTACTAAGTTACAGTTCATATAAGGAAATCAGTCAATTGAAATAAATTCCTTAGGCTCTAATCTATGGATTTCACATGACTGGGAATACAGATATGCATCTGTTGGTCACATATACCTTTTTTTAAAAGGTAGGGGCGTGGATCAGAAAACCAGTCAGTATCTGATGTTAACACCATTTGCCTCATGTAGCCCGACACATCTCCTT
Organism: Coregonus lavaretus; assembly: GCF_964263955.1. Lineage (NCBI taxonomy): Eukaryota > Metazoa > Chordata > Actinopteri > Salmoniformes > Salmonidae > Coregonus > Coregonus lavaretus. The sequence goes on from NC_140006.1 coordinate 40,694,494, forward strand.
CGCATAGAGTTGATCAGGATGCTGATTGTGGCCTGTGGAATGTTGTCCCACTCCTCTCCAATGGCTGTGCCAAGTTGCTGGATATTTGCAGGAACTGAAACACGCTGTCGTGCACGGTGAGTATGAAGGCCATGGAAGAACTGTGTCATTTTCAGCTTCCAGGAATTGTGTACAGATCCTTGCGACATGGCGACGTGCATTTTCATGCTGAAACATGAGGTGATGGCGGCAGATGAATGGCACGACAATGGGCCTCAGGATCTCGTCACGGTATCTCTGTGCATTCAAATTGCCATCGATAAAATGCAATTGGGTTTGTTGTCCGTAGCTTATGCCTGCCCATACCTTAACCCCACTGCCACCAGGGGGCACTCTGTTCACAACGTTGACATCAGCAAACCACTCGCCCACACGACTCCATACACGTGGTCTGTGGTTGTGAGGCCGGTTGGACGTACTGCCAAATTCTCTAAAACGACATTGGAGGAATGCTTATGGTAGAGAAATGAACATTCAGTTCTCTGGCAACAGCTCTGGTGGACATTCCTGCAGTCAGCATGCCAATTGTACGCTCCCTCAAAACAATGAGTTGTGTGACAAAACTGCACATTTTTGAGTGACCTATTATTGTCCCCAGCACAAGGTGCACCTGTGTAATGATCATGCTGTTTAATCAGCTTCTTGATATGCCACACCTGTCAGGATGGAATATACTGGCAAAGGAGAAATGCTCACTAACAGGGATGGAAATACATGTGTGCACAAAATCTGAGCTAAATAAGCTTTTTGTGCATCTGGAAAATTTCTGGGATATTTTATTTCAGCTCATGAAATATGGGAGCAACACTTTACATGTTGCGTTTATATTTTTGTTCAGTGTAGATTTACAAATATTGTATTTGACTCTGTTATCTCAAAATGGAATAGAGTCAAGAATTCAGGAACGCAGGACAGTGTCAGGGTTGAGGGTAGAGGGAACGTGGAATCACACGCAGGACACAGAGATTCAAAAAACAAATGTCTTTAGTGAAGTCCGACAGTACATGCCAACACGGCAACAGGCCCCAGGCGAAACAAGCGTACACTGGAACAGTCCAAAGTACAAACGCACAACGTGCAGGACTCTCTCACACAAAACGAAATACAGAGAGCATAGAACAGCAGACCAACATCTACACGTGACATAGAACAATTACACACAACACCTAACCAAACACAAGAGAACTAAATAGGGTGCCTAATGAACACTTAACAATGAACAGGTGTAACAAACAGGCAAAACCAATCAAACATGAAACATCGAACGGTGGCAGCTAGTACTCCGGAGACGACGACCGCCGAAGCCTGCCCGAACGAGGAGAAGGAGCCGCCTCGGCCGAAACCGTGACAGACAGTGAGTATCACACAGACTTTCTATAATATAATATAATATAATATGCCATTTAGCAGACGCTTTTATCCAAAGCAACTTACAGTCATGTGTGCATACATTTCTACGTATGGGTGGTCCCCGGGGATCGAACCCACTACCCTGGCGTTACAAGCGCCATGCTCTCTTCTTCTCCTATCCACCCCTCCCACTCTCTCTCTCTCTCTCTCTCTCTCTCTCTCTCTCTCTCTCTCTCTCTCTCTCTCTCTCTCTCTCTCTCTCTCCCATTCTCTCTCTCTCTCTCTCTCTCTCACTCTCTCTCTCTCTCTCTCTCTCTCTCTCTCTCTCTCTCTCGCTGTAAGTCTCTGTCTATTTCCACCTTTCATGCTGACTCTGAACATAAAATAATGAATGCATTTTTGTATGAAAGGTAGTTTAGACATGGCTGTCACACTGGCAAGGATGTGTCAAATTCTTTCTAACAAACCTAAGAATATAATCACTTCAATATCCACTCATTCCATCCCTTACTTTCGGCAACAATATTTTGAAGTTGTTTTCCTAGGATGAAAGAGACTCACTATGTCAAGAGAAAAGTCTGCTTTTCGGTTCTACATGCTTGTTCTACATGCTTGTTCCACATGCTTGTTCCACATGCTTGTTCTACATGCTTGTTATACATGCTTGTTCTACATGCTTTTTCCACATGCTTGTTCTACATGCTTGTTATACATGCTTGTTCCACATGCTTGTTCTACATGCTTGTTCCACATGCTTGTTCTAAATGCTTGTTCCACATGCTTTTCCACATGCTTGTTCTACATGCTTGTTCTACATGCTTGTTCCACATGCTTGTTCCACATGCTTGTTCTACATTCTTGTTCCACATGCTTGTTCCACATGCTTGTTCTACATGCTTGTTCTACATGCTTCCACGTCTTCTTTCTCTCAATTCATGTTCCTTTTTCTCATTCCACGATCATCTCCTTTGTTTTGTTGACGTTGAGTGAGAGGTTATTTTCCTGGCACAAAACTCCCAGAGCCCTCACCTCCTCCCTGTAGGCGGTCTCGTCATTGTTGGTAATCAAGCCTACTACTGTTGTGTTGTCTGCAAACTTGATTGAGTTGGAGATGTGCTTGGCCACGCAGTCATGGGTGAACAGGGAGTACAGGAGGAGGCTGAGCATGCACCCTTGTGGGACCCCAGTGTTGAGGATCAGCGAAGTGGAGGTGTTGTTTCCTACCTTCACCACCTGGGGGCGGCCGGTCAGGAAGTCCAGGACCAAATTGCACAGGGCGGGGTTGAGACCCAGGGCCTCGAGCTTAATGATGAGCTTGGAAGGTACTATGGTGTTGAATGCTGAGCTATAGTCAATGAACAGCATTCTTCCATAGGTATTCCTCTTGTCCAGATGGGATAGGGCAGTGTGCAGTGTGATGGCAATTGCATCGTCTGTGGATCTATTGGGGCGGTAAGCAAATTGAAGTGGGTCTAGGGTGACAGGTAAGGTAGAGGTGATATGATCCTTGACTAGTCTCTCAAAGGACTTCATGATGACAGAAGTGAGTGCTACGGGGCGATAGTCATTTAGTTCAGTTACCTTTGCTTTCTTGGGTACAGGAACAATGGTGGCCATCTTGAAACATGTGGGGACAGCAGACTGGGATAGGGAGAGATTGAATATGTCCGTAAACACTCCAGCCAGCTGGTCTGCGCATGCTCTGGCTTGGGATGCCGTCTGGGCTGTTTGCGGTGGTTAACAGCTTAAATGTCTTACTCACGTCGGCCACGGAGAAGGAGAGCCCACAGTCCTTGGTAGTGGGCCTGTCGGTGGCACTGTGTTATCCTCAAATCGGGTGAAGAAGGTGTTTAGCTTGTCCGGAAGCAAGAGGTCGGTGTCGGCGACGTGACTGGTTTTCCTTTTGTAGTCCGTGATTGTCTGTAGACCCTCGTGTCTGAGCCGTTGAATTGTGACTCCACTTTGTCTCTATACTGATGTTTTGCCTGTTTAATTGCCTTGTGGAGTGAGTAGCTACACTGTTTGTATTCTGCCATATTCCCAGTCACCTTGCCATGGTTAAATGCGGTGGTTCACACACATACACACACACACACACACACACACACACACACACACACACACACACACACACACACACACACACACACACACACACACACACACACCGTTATACTGCTCGCAAATGTCATGTTTTAAACATGGAACCATCTTACAGATCATATTTGCAACTCTTCTACAGCAGCGGTTCCCAACCTTTTCTAGCATGAGGGCTTCTAAAGCTTCTATTTCCTCCACACTGTTTCCATGAAACTCCTTCCTCTCTGTCCCGTCGTCTGGCAACAGGGTTTCTTGAATAGTGTGAAACGGTTGGAACACAATGCTCCAGCCCCAGTGTGAAGGGTTTGTTAAGATGTTCTTTCTCTCTGTTTAGAATATTATATAGGACAGATAGAGAACATTCTAAAGAACAAGGCTATGCCAATAACTCAGTTTGGACAAAAATGAAGATACAGTAGAATCTTATCATTCCAAGCTCGCGAAATGGTGCTGACAGCAATAGACAGAATTAGACATCCTCTCTCTAAATATGTTGCTCTAATGACTCCCCCTGTCACACTAAGTCCTCACTATAATCGCTAAACTGTTAAAAATGCCTGTTTTGTTCTGGCAGCCCTTAGTTTTAGCAGGGTTGGAGGTGTCCACAGAGATAGGTTAGAGAGGTGTCCACAGAGATAGGTTAGAGAGGTGTCCACAGAGATAGGTTAGAGAGGTGTCCACAGAGACAGGTTAGAGAGGTGTCCACAGAGATAGGTTAGAGAGGTGTCCACAGAGACAGGTTAGAGAGGTGTCCACAGAGATAGGTTAGAGAGGTGTCCACAGAGACAGGTTAGAGAGGTGTCCACAGAGATAGGTTAGAGAGGTGTCCACAGAGATAGGTTAGAGAGGTGTCCAAAGACAGCCAATGAACTAAGACTGACACAGCCTTTGTCTGTCTAGAGTAGTGTGTACACTTAATACTATTACATTATTCAAATGAGGCAGCACTCCAATATTGTACAAAATGCTCTTCTAAGCAGACCTGACTTATGAGTTATCTTAATAATAACACCATAAGACAAACGTAGTAATAATAGTAGTGAATTGGTTTATTTGAAGGTTTGATTGGAGCTCACCTTGTACCAGAATAATAAAGACAAACCATTTTTCTACACAATCAACATTTAATTACACTAGTCAAAATATTTACCAACATAATGAAAATGATCAGAGAAAAGAGGTAGGGAACGGAGTGACGGACAAGAAGTAGAGAATATCGAAACATTGAAGGAATGTTACACTCATTCTGTGAGTGGCCTGTTTGTTCTATTGGGCTGCATGGAACGAGAACAAAGGAGAGGGGTGGCCGTATGTCCACTGGTTCTGAGCTGATCCCTTCAGCTTGTTCTTCTCACTGAGTCTGGGCTCCTTGTGGTGCTCCTTCTTCGGGTTGCGTATGCTGTGCTCCGATGGTCTTCTCCTTCTTTCCTTGAAGAAGGTTAGCTTCTTGTACCGTTCAGGCTACGCTAACTTCTTAAGGTCTTATGTCTACTTCTGAGACTGTGACTGGGTTCTTCTTCACAACTGTTGTATTGAAGCAGGTACGTTCCCCCCTGTGTACTTATAGCCGAAAAAGGTACTTTCCATAACTTCTCAGTTCACCAGTTAACTAAGACTGTGGTCGGCCTGCTGAAGATGGAGGTTCTTAAGCTTAAGCTGCTGTGAACAGAGCAGAAGGTCCAGAAGCTAAGAGAGTGAGAGAGAGGGGAGCAGTGCTTTTCTAGTCCTGCTGGGTCATGTGGTATTACACCTAGGTGTCAAGAAAGAGCCCTTTTTATGGCCCAATGAGGGGATTCGATTATCTGGCCCAGGTTACCCCGGTGGGAGGAGTTTGCATTCGAAAAAGTGCATTCGTTTTAGAACCGGGCAGCAATGATGTGCCAAATTTACATTTTACATTTTAATCATTTAGCAGACGCTCTTATCCAGAGCGACTTACAGTTAGAGGGTAAGCATTGTAATAAGCCGCCTCAATATTTGCAGCTATAGGTGGTAATAGGAGCTGATCTGTTGTCAGTTTTCTGAAATAATTATAATGTTAAGGTAAGATTTGAATGGAGAAAGCAGATCTGAGAACAGCGCTGCCTCTCTTTCTATCCTATCAGTATTGACACATGCTCCAACAATGCACTTTGCAAAAGTTTTTTCTTCGTGGTGTTTTGGGAAACGCATGTTACGTCTTCGGCCGTTGTAGGGACGATGCATTGTTTAAACACTCGTAAGACTAAGTTCCATAACTATCGGGACATTTTCTTCTTTCTACTCAACAATTGCTACTCGACTAATGTCTTACTCCATATGTATGGAAAAGACAAAAACAGACCTGATTAGGATCATTGGATGATGAAAAGTATGGAAATTAAAAACTGCTTTACATTTCAGATGAGACACGTTGAAGAAATGGTGCTCAACACATTATCAGCAATGCAGGAGGTTAATTCAAATTGAGACACTTGAACAAACCATGATAATTACCAAGTACCTTTTCAAATATATTTTCCAAGCTTTTTCCAACCAGTAAACCACATGTGCTATTTTCTACCCCTGTCTAATGGTGCACGTGGGTACACGTGGGTAGATAAGAGAGGAGAAAACATCCTGTCTCGTGTCAAGGCTGAAACATTGAGCGTGCAAGGGGTCCAAAGCACTTAGTGTCTTGTTAAAGTATCTGTCATAATGAGTAAGTATGTAAAAGAGCGGGGGTGGGGGACGAGGAACATGGAAATCACCCTTCCGCGCAATTAGTACCTTCCCACTGGGCACACATTGGTTGAATCAAATCTAATCTAATTGTATTTGTCACATGCGCCGAATACAACAGGTGTAGACTGTCTTGTTTTGAATGCTTTGTACAAAATAATCAAATGCAGCTTGACAGGATCTTTCTAAACGTAGCTCTTTATTAACTAGCTATAACTGGCATGTTCATGTGTCTCGGCCATGATCATCTTGAAGATGACTTCACCACCTGGGTGGTCTTAACCAATCATAGCGCAGTATGATACGAAGGTAGAATGCATCCAATTACAATTTTACATCCCCCTTCTTTAAAAAAAAGAAAGATGTTCTACATATTTTATATAAGTATGGTGTATGTTGTGTTGTGTCTGTGTTTAGTCCACCCCGTTCTCTTTCAGGGGAACAGTTCATCTCGTCAGTGTGTTGTTCTTTTGTGTTCAGTAGGTGACGACGATTGCGGCGGTACACCGCTCCTTCTGCGGTGCGAACGTGATATGAACGTTCAGTGTCAGCTGGTTGGATGACGACTGCTGGCTTCCAGTAGCCATGCTCCTGGATTCTAACTGACTCTCCGTCGTTCAGTGGTGGCAGTGGTCTAGCTGACCTGTCGTAGTATCGCTTTTGGTGTTGTTGTCTCTGTGCACGTTTTGCATGCATTTCCTTGTAGCTGATGACAGCTGCTGGTTGGTGCTGGGAAGGTTTGAGCGAAGTCTGCGGCTCATCAACAGCTGGGCTGGTGATTTGAAGTTGTCAACTGGAGTGTTGCGGTATTCAAGGAGACTGAGGTAGGGGTCTCTCTTGTCTGCTTTTGCTTTGTCCATGAGTGATTTAGCAATCTGCACAGATTTTTCAGCAAGGCCATTACTTTGAGGGTAATGTGGGCTTGTGGTGACGTGTGTGAACTCCCTGTCCTGTCCACAACCTCAAACAGTCACACTCCAAACTCCACTATGGCCAAGACCAAAGAGCTGTCAAAGGACACCAGAAACAAAATTGTAGACCTGCACCAGGCTGGGAAGACTGAATCTGCAATAGGTAAGCAGCTTGGTTTGAAGAAATCAACTGTGGGAGCAATTATTAGGAAATGGAAGACATACAAGACCACTGATAATCTCCCTCGATCTGGGGCTCCACGCAAGATCTCACCCCGTGGGGTCAAAATGATCACAAGAACGGTGAGCAAAAATCCCAGAACCACACGGGGGGACCTAGTGAATGACCTGCAGAGAGCTGGGACCAAAGTAACAAAGCCTACCATCAGTAACACACTACGCCGCCAGGGACTCAAATCCTGCAGTGCCAGACGTGTCCCCCTGCTTAAGCCAGTACATGTCCAGGCCCGTCTGAAGTTTGCTAGAGTGCATTTGGATGATCCAGAAGAGGATTGGGAGAATGTCATATGGTCAGATGAAACCAAAATATAACTTTTTGGTAAAAACTCAACTCGTCGTGTTTGGAGGACAAAGAATGCTGAGTTGCATCCAAGAACACCATACCTACTGTGAAGCATGGGGGTGGAAACATCATGCTTTGGGGCTGTTTTTCTGCAAAGGGACCAGGACGACTGATCCATGTAAAGGAAAGAATGAATGGGGCCATGTATCGTGAGATTTTGAGTGAAAACCTCCTTCCATCAGCAAGGGCATTGAAGATGAAACGTGGCTGGGTCTTTCAGCATGACAATGATCCCAAACACACCGCCCGGGCAACGAAGGAGTGGCTTCGTAAGAAGCATTTCAAGGTCCTGGAGTGGCCTAGTCAGTCTCCAGATCTCAACCCCATAGAAAATCTTTGGAGGGAGTTGATAGTCCGTGTTGCCCAGCGACAGCCCCAAAACATCACTGCTCTAGAGGAGATCTGCATGGAGGAATGGGCCAAAACACCAGCAACAGTGTGTGAAAACCTTGTGAAGACTTACAGAAAACGTTTGACCTGTGTCATTGCCAACAAAGGGTATATAACAAAGTATTGAGAAACTTTTGTTATTGACCAAATACTTATTTTCCACCATAATTTGCAAATAAATTCATAAAAAATCCTACAATGTGATTTTCTGGAGAAAAAAATTCTCATTTTGTCTGTCATAGTTGACGTTGAAAAAAATATTTAGTCAGCCACCAATTGTGCAAGTTCTCCCACTTAAAAAGATGAGAGAGGCCTGTAATTTTCATCGTAGGTACACGTCAACTATGACAGACAAAATGAGAAAAAAAAATCCAGAAAATCACATTGTAGGATTTTTAATGAATTTATTTGCAAATTATGGTGGAAAATAAGTATTTGGTCACCTACAAACAAGCAAGATTTCTGGCTCTCACAGACCTGTAACTTCTTCTTTAAGAAGAAGTTCAAAAAAAAAATCTCTCAATTTGTCTGTCATAGTTGACGTGTACCTATGATGAAAATTACAGGCCTTTCTCATCTTTTTAAGTGGGAGAACTTGCACAATTGGTGGCTGACTAAATACTTTTTTTCCCCACTGTATTTTAATTTCTATATCCCATTCTTAAAATAAAGTGGTGATCCTAACTGACCTAAGACAGATAATTTTTACTAGGATTAAATGTCAGGAATTGTGAAAAACTAAGTTTAAATGTATGTAAACTTTCGACTTCAACTGTATATGCTCTTGAATTAATATTTGATCTGAAATTGGACAGTGTGGCCCTCATCTGTTTTTCAAATGTGTGGAAATAAATGTGTTCCGTTCAGCGAGATCTGGCATTTAACCCTTGTTCTACTTACATAGAGATATTTGTTGTTATTTCTGTATAACGAAGTTGGCCCTTTTTACAAAGGGGGTGTGAGAGTGTAATTTGAAGGAGTCAGGCGCAGGAGGGTAAATCACTGAATACAGAGTTTATTCCGTAGGACACAATTACGCTGGATAGCGTCAACAGCACAGGGCGTAATACAGGCGCACTGGAACACAATACAGGCACACGGGGAGAAATAACCCCGGCAATACAAAGTACGGGTAGCTCAACCGAGCTACACTCATCTTCACATAAAACAATCACCCACAAGGACAAGGGGGCAGAGGGAACACTTATACACAGACTAATGAGGGGATATGAACCAGGTGTGTGTAATTGACAAGACAAGACAAATTGAATGATGATATATGGAGCGGCAGTGGCTAGTAAGCCGGTTACGACGAACGCCGAAACCTGCCCGGACAAGGAGGGGAGGCAGCCTCGGCGGAAGTCGTGACAGTATTCCCGCCTTGACGCGCAGCTCCAGCAGCGCGCCGACCCCGGCCTCGGGGACGGCCAGGAGGACGCGGAGCAGGGCGAGCCGGATGGCGACGGTGGAAATCCTGCAACAGGGAGGGATCGAGGATATCCCTCACCGGGACCCAGCACCGTTCCTTCGGACCATACCCCTCCCACTCCACGAGGTACTGAAAGCCCTCCACCCGACGCCTCAAATCCAGGATGGAACGGACAGAGTACGCTGGGGCCCCCTCGATGTCCAGAGGAGGTGGAGGGACCTCCCGCACCTCAGACTCCTGGAGTGGACCAGCCACCACCGGCCTGAGGAGAGACACATGAAACGAGGGGTTAATACGGTAATCAGGGGGAAGTAATAACCTATAGGTGACCTCGTTGATTCTCCTCAGGACTTTGAACGGCCCCACAAACCGCGGGCTCAGCTTCGAGAGCCAGACCCGATCCCCCGGTACGAAGACCGGGGCCTCACTGCGGTGGCGGTCAGCGTTGGCCTTCTGACGACGCACGGCGCGTTGGAGGTGAACGTGGGCAGCGCAGGAGCCTCGGTCTGGCTCTGGTGCCACGGTGCCAGAACCGGTTGGTAACCTAAAACACATTGGAATGGCGTTAGGTTAGTAGAGGAGTGGCAGAGAGAGTTCTGGACATATTCTGCCCATGGCAAGAACACCGACCACTCCCCCGGCCGGTCCTGGCAGTAGGACTGCAGGAACCTACCCACATCCTGATTTACCCGTTCCACCTGCCCATTAGACTCGGGGTGGAACCCAGAGGTCAGGCTGACCGAGACCCCCAGACGTTCCATAAACGCCTTCCAGACTTTGGATGTGAACTGGGGACCTCGGTCAGACACTATATCCTCTGGTACCCCGTAGTGCCGGAAGACGTATGTAAACAGGGCCTCCGCAGTTTGCAGGGCCGTGGGGAGACCGGGACAGAGGAAGGAGGCGGCAGGCCTTTGAAAAGCGGTCCACAACGACCAGGATGGTGGTGTTACCTTGGGAGAGGGGAATATCAGTCAGGAAATCAACACTTAGGTGAGACCATGGTCGTTGTGGAATTGGTAAAGGTTGTAACTTACCCGCTGGGAGGTGCCTAGCTGGGTGCACACCGAGCAGGAGGAGACATACACCCTCACGTCCTTAGCCAAGGTAGACCACCAGTACTTTCCGGTCAGGCAGCGCACTGTACGACCGATACCTGGGTGACCAGAGGAGGGTGATGTGTGTGCCCAGTAGATCAGATGATCACGGATAAGAGCAGGCACGTACCGCAGCCCAGCTGGACACTGAGGTGGAGATGGATCTGTGCGTAATGCCTGCTCTATATCTGCGTCCATCGCCCATACTACCGGCGCCACAATGCAGGAAGCCGGGAGTATGGGGGTGTTGTCTCTGGGCCTCTCCTCTGTGTCATACAGCAGTGACAATGCGTCTTCCTTCACATTCTTCGTACCCGGGATGTATGATAGTGTGAAGTCAAACCGGGTGAAGAATAGCGCCCACCTGGACTGGCGAGGATTCAGCCTCCTCGCTGCCCGGATGTACTCCAGGTTACGGTGGTCCGTCCAGATGAGGAAAGGGTGTTTCGCCCCTTCGAGCCAATGCCTCCACACGGTCAGGGCTTGGACAACAGCCAACAGCTCCCGATCACCAATGTCGTAGTTCTGCTCCGCCGACTGAGCTTCTTAGAGAAGAAGGCACAGGGGCGGAGGTTGGGTGGCGTGCCCGAGCGTTGGGATAGGACAGCGCCTATCCCTATCTCGGACGCATCCACCTCCACTACGAACGGTAGTGATGGATCGGGGTGGGCCAGTACAGGGGCTGAGGTGAACAGACCCTTCAGGTTACTGAAGGCCTTGTCCGCCTCAGCAGACCAGCGGAGCCGGGACGGCCCACCCTTCAACAGAGATGTAATGGGAGCTGCGAACTTGCCAAAGCCCCGGATAAACCTTCAATAGTAGTTGGCGAAGCCAATAAAGCGCTGCACCTCCTTAACCGTGGTTGGAGTCTGCCAATTACGCACGGCTGAAATGCGATCTCCCTCCATCTCCACACCTGAGGTAGTAATGCGGTATCCGAGGAAGGAGACAGACTGCTGGAAAAACAAACACTTTTCTGCCTTGGCATAAAGGTAATTTTCCAACAGTCGGGCCAGCACTTTGCGAACCTGGGACACATGCTCCGAGCGCGTAGTGGAATACACCAGAATGGCATCGATGTAGGCCACTACACCGCGACCAAGCATGTCTCGAAACACCTCGTTCACAAAGGACTGGAAGACGGATGGAGCATTCATCAAACCGTAGGGCATCACTAGGTATTCATAATGCCCCGTGGTTGTGCTGAATGCTGTCTTCCACTCATCCCCCTCTCGGTCACGCACCAGGTTGTACGCACTCCGGAGATCTAATTTGGTGAAGAAGCGCGCCCCATGCATTTACTCGATCAATGAAGGAATGAGGGAGAGAGGATAACTAAATCGTATCGTCTCCTTGTTCAGTGATCGATAATCAATGCAAGGGCGCAGACCGCCGTCTTTCTTCTTCACAAAAAAGAAACTAGAGGAGGCGGGTGAAGTGGAGGGACGTATAAACCCCTGGCACAGGGACTCAGTGACGTACGTTTCCATAGCTTCCATTTCCGCCTGTGACAGAGGATACACATTACTCCTGGGAGGCACAGTGTCTACCTGGAGGTTTATCGCGCAATCCCCCACCAGATGAGGTGGTAACTTGGTCGCCTGCGTTTTGGAAAACGCATGCGCCAAATCGAGGTATTCGGGGGGAATGCGCACGGTGGAGGTACTGTCTGGACTTTCCACCGTGGTTGCACCAACGGAAACACCGAGACACCTACCCTGACACTCTCGCGACCAACCCGTGAGAACCCTCTGCGGCCATGAGAATGTGGGGTTGTGGAGTGCTAACCAAGGGATACCTAGTACTACAGGGAAAGCAGGAGACTCAATGATAGAAAACGTGACTTGCTCGCAATGAGTCTCATGGGTAACCATGGTGATTGGTGCGGTATCTTCCCTAACAAACCCGGACCCTAATGGTCGACTGTCAAGTGCTCTGATGGGGAGTGGAATGGATGGGGGAACCAGTGAAATGCCTAGACTTTTTGAGAATGCCCTGTCCATAATGTTCCCAGCTGCGCCTGAATCTACTAGCGCCTTACACTGGGGAACTACAATGTGATCAGGAAAGTGGATGGGTAGGGTACAGTGCGCAGCAGAGGACTCTGAACAAGTGTGGCTGTTCGATACCTGGGGTGATGCGAGAGTGCCCTGCCATCCGCCTCCAGACCCAAAAGAACGCTAACGACATCGTGCAGTGTAATGTCCCTTCGTGCCACCTGAGTGACACTGGCGCTGTCGTCCTCTGCTCTCTCAGATCACGGCTCCACCCAGCTCCATCAGCTCGTGATTCGAGTCGGCCGGGGTTGGAACGGGCAGACCTCCTCCAGGACGTCCTCTGGCCGCCAGCAGGTTGTCCAAACGGATGGTCCACCAGTTGCGTGAAGGACCAGCCGCCTCTCGACCTTCGGGCGGGTGATAACGAGGGCGGACACCTTCTCCTGCTCCGATGGGGCCGGCCTGATGCTGGAGAAGTAGAGCTCCAGTTGGAGGAGGAATCCCTGGCAGAGAGCAGCTGTCCCTCTGGGTGGCTGGATCCGGTTGCCCAGCTGGTCTCGACAGATCGGGTCCTCTCCTCTCCAGGTGTTGGAAGACCTGGAGAACACGATCCATCGCTTCTCCCAAGCTGGCTAGCATTGTTGAATGCTCCTGGACCCGTGCCACGACTCCAGGCATGCACTCCTCTCCTGCTGACTCCATTTCAGGTGGGTGATTCTGTGATGCGTGATTTGAAGGAGTCAGGCGCAGGAGGGTAAATCACAGTATACAGAGTTTATTCCGTAATCCAGCGTAACCAGTCCAGTGTGCAAAACAGGCGCACTGGAACAAACATGCACACGGGGAAAATACCCCAGCAATACAAAATACTGAGCTCAACTGAGCTACTAATCCTCACAATGAACAATCACCCACAAGGACAAGGGGGGCAGAGGGAACACTTAAACACGTACTAATGAGGGGAATATGAACCAGGTGTGTGTAATTGACAAGACAAGACAAATGGAATGATGAGATATGGAGCGGCAGTGGCTAGAAGGCCAGTGACGACGAACGCCGTAGCCTGCCCGAACAAGGAGGGGAGGCAGCTTCGGAGGCAGTCGTGACAGAAGTGTAATTTTTTATCTTTTTTGTATGTCAAATGATGACATTTCTGAAATGTTCAGGGTGGAAAAAGCATTGACAGCTGCGACACATTTAACTATGCAAATTTGAGTACTTAATATATATATATATATATATACTGTGTGTATATATATATTATTCTTATTATTTTTTTACAATTTTGAATACTGGGAAAACCCAGCCTGACAGTTCACAGAAGATTCAACATGCATTGTTTCACCAACACAAGTGTCTTAATATCTCTATTAAAATAAAGATGCTTTTTAACCATTGAACGCAATTCAAGGTTTGGGCAATTTTGGGAAACTTTGGGCAATTCAAGGTAACTTTGGAGCTTTCCAAGATTTTCTATGTATTGATTCTATGTATTCCATTTTATGTAGAAATGACTTGTCAATCAATTATATTAAAGTGAAATATACTTATCTCCTGGGCAACCAAATTAAAATTTTAGACATACTGTAGAACACAATTACAAACAGTGTTCGGTTAGAAGGCCAAAAATCACACCAAAAAGTGTTAGATGCAGATATTGATGAAGTTTAAAACTTTACACTGCTTTTGCTGAATTACCCACAAAAGGGTTGTGGAGTATAATTACTGTACAATCTCAGCTGTGAAAATGTATTTCTCAAAACAAAATGACAGATGAACTACCAGTTCCATTAGCAAATAGTTTCAGATTCAGAGTCAGATTGAAGATTCGGCTGAGACATGTAGAATGTCCTTAGATGCAGCTAGCATGAAAATCAGTCTATTTCCTCATGAAGAAGACACTCATCCATTTTCATCCACAGACCAAACCACAACAGTCTAATACAGAGTTCATGACTTAATAAATAGAGTACACATTAGTTAGGACCATGGTCACAGAGGTTAGAGATTTGTCCATGGTGACCGATCACTGACCACACATTGACCACTCACCTCCAATTGTACATCTCTTCCATATGTTTATATACAGTGTGTTGGTCATGTGTGAAAATTATCATTTTTGTGACTCATTGGTCCTCTTACACACTCATTCCAAAACAAGTGGACATCTGGCCCCCTTATAAGGGGTCCTTCCAAGTGCTCCTAAGAAGGGCCCTCCATGTTGACAGTTGTGACGGTGGCCATGAAACACTTCTGGAACAGTCTCTCAGGGTCGGGAGGCTGGTTGTCACAGTCCAGCTTCCGGCTGAGGAAGTGCTTCCTTAAGCCCTGGGGACCACTGGGAGGCGGCGCGCCGGAGTGACTGCTAGGTCCCTCACTGGGATTGGGATCCACTCCTGGAATTACACACACACACACGATTGCACATGCACAAAAAGCAGGCAGACACGCAGTGAAGCACACACACACACACTAGTGTTTAATATTTTCCCAGTATTTTACAAATGTTCCATCTCACGAATAAATCACTTTTCTCCTGGGTAACCCGGTATTTCCCACCCAAACCAGAAGTGTCATTCTAAAGCATATAAAGCATATAAAAAAATGCAGAATTTGATTAGAGCTTAGATCAGCATTAAAATTCAAGTCTGATGCTACCTGAGCCTGATAATCCATACATTAAAGACATTTTATGAGCCCTGCATTAAATACATTTTATGAGCCCTACATTAACCACATTTGATGAGCCCAAGCCCAAATGATTGTGCAGTTATCCAGTACATACAGTGAGGGAAAAAAGTATTTGATCCCCTGCTGATTTTGTACGTTTGCCCACTGACAAAGACATGATCAGTCTATAATTTTAATGGT
This sequence comes from Coregonus lavaretus, assembly GCF_964263955.1. Taxonomy (NCBI): domain Eukaryota; kingdom Metazoa; phylum Chordata; class Actinopteri; order Salmoniformes; family Salmonidae; genus Coregonus; species Coregonus lavaretus. Next base: position 40,709,961 of record NC_140006.1, read on the forward strand.
AGGTTTATTTGAACAGTGAGAGACAGAATAACAACAAAATAATCCAGAAAAACGCATGTCAAAAATGTTATAAATGTATTTGCATTTTAATGAGGGAAATAAGTATTTGACCCCTCTGCAAAACATGACTTAGTACTTGGTGGCAAAACCCTTGTTGGCAATCACAGAGGTCAGACGTTTCTTGTAGTTGGCCACCAGGTTTGCACACATCTCAGGAGGGATTTTGTCCCACTCCTCTTTGCAGATCTTCTCCAAGTTATTAAGGTTTCGAGGCTGACATTTGGCAACTCGAACCTTCAGCTCCCTCCACAGATGTTCTATGGGATTAAGGTCTGGAGACTGGCTAGGCCACTCCAGGACCTTAATGTGCTTCTTCTTGAGCCACTCCTTTGTTGCCTTGGCCGTGTGTTTTGGGTCATTGTCATGCTGGAATACCCATCCACTACCCATTTTCAATGCCCTGGCTGAGGGAAGGAGGGTCTCACCCAAGATTTGACGGTACATGGCCCCGTCCATCGTCCCTTTGATGCGGTGAAGTTGTCCTGTCCCCTTAGCAGAAAAACACCCCCAAAGCATAATGTTTCCACCTCCATGTTTGACGGTGGGGATGGTGTTCTTGGGGTCATAGGCAGCATTCCTCCTCCTCCAAACACGGCGAGTTGAGTTGATGCCAAAGAGCTCGATTTTGGTCTCATCTGACCACAACACTTTCGCCCAGTTCTCCTCTGAATCATTCAGATGTTCATTGGCAAACTTCAGACGGGCCTGTATATATGCTTTCTTGAGCAGAGGGACCTTGCGGGCGCTGCAGGATTTCAGTCCTTCACGGCATAGTGTGTTACCAATTGTTTTCTTGGTGGCTATGGTCCCAGCTGCCTTGAGATCATTGACAAGATCCTCCTGTGTAGTTCTGGGCTGATTCCTCACCGTTCTCATGATCATTGCAACTCCACGAGCTGAGATCTTGCATGGAGCCCCAGGCAGAGGGAGATTGACAGTTATTTTGTGTTTCTTCCATTTGCGAATAATCGCACCAACTGTTGTCACCTTCTCACCAAGCTGCTTGGCAATGGTCTTGTAGCCCATTCCAGCCTTGTGTAGGTCTACAATCTTGTCCCTGACATCCTTGGAGAGCTCTTTGGTCTTGGCCATGGTGGAGAGTTTGGAATCTGATTGATTGATTGCTTCTGTGGACAGGTGTCTTTTATACAGGTAACAAGCTGAGATTAGGAGCACTCCCTTTAAGAGTGTGCTCCTAATCTCAGCTCGTTACCTGTATAAAATACACATGGGAACCAGAAATCTTTCTGATTGAGAGGGGGTCAAATACTTATTTCCCTCATTAAAATGCAAATACATTTATAACATTTTTGACATGGATTCTTTTGTTGTTATTCTGTCTCTCACTGTTCAAAGAAACCTACCATTAAAATTATAGACTGATCATGTCTTTGTCAGTGGGCAAACGTACAAAATCAGCAGGGGATCAAATACTTTTTTCCCTCACTGTAGCCTATGATATAGGCAACCTCACATTACGCACGACAGAAAAATAAAAAAGCCCATAGATGTAGCAATATCTTTTTAGGTAAAAATTGTTTAACAAGCTCCAGTAGGCTAATCTTTTTGAGTGTGAACTGTATTACTGTACTGTATTGTATTATACTGTATTATATGGACTGGAATTACGCACCTCGTTCAAACCATGAAGCTGGGAGAGAGCATGTATGCTGGAGCAGGACACGCGGCCAACAAAGTTACAATTAGTAGAGGCTACTAGGTGCTCGAGTATGCACGTGCATTAGACAAGATGGCGTATTGAATAGAAAGCGGTACAAACAACCTCAAGATAAAAACATAATATTCAAAATCAGTAACTTAGACTAAATATTAGCATTTCATATATTCGTAGTAAATAAAAGATCTGGATAATAAGACAAAACAAATCACAAGGCTAGAGAAATATATCGACAAATATTACAACAACACGCAACACCCAAACATGACGGAAGATAAACGAGGAGAATCAATCCCCAAGAGGAAACGCGACTCCTCAACTGATACAGATGATATATGCTTTTCACCACTGGGTCTGGTAAGTGTGGAAAGCGACCTGTTGAAGTCGATAAATGACAAACTGGGAATACTAGAATTGGTCAGTAAGGACGTAAAAGAGTTGAAAGCGAGTCTTGAAATGAGTGACGAAAAAGCTGCGATAATGGAGAAAAAAACCAAATAATTAAAAGTGACAGTCTCTAAGATGGAAACGGACGTTAGGGAACTTAAAAAGGAGAACAACCTTCTGAGAGAAGCCTTACTAGACATCCAAACTAGATCGATGAGAGAAGATCTAGTACTTACGGGTATTCAGGAAAAGGAGGGAGAAATAACCGAGAATATTATGAAGGATTTCCTGCATACAGCGCTTCAAATCCCACTCGAGGCTGTCGATAAAATCCAACTTGAACGTGTATACCGTTTCGGAAAAAGAGGACAGAAATATGATCGCCCAATCGTTGGCAAATCTGCATTTTTTAAGGATAAAGCAATGGTAAAAAGCCTAGGTAAATGACTTTCTGGCACGAAAATAGGCATGAATGATCAGTTCCCGAGGGAGATTGAAGAAAGGCGCAAAGTTCTGTATCCAATCTTCAAGGAAAATAGATTAAAAGGGAAACGTGTTGCACTTGTGGTCGATAAACTATATATTGACAACCAAATGTTCAGAGACACAAAGACTACTCCATGGCTTTTCTAAAAGTTGGAACACCCAATACTAGCAATGATAGGGATTGTAATATTAAATAACATTTATAGTAAGTATAGTATTTTAAAAAAAAGGTATAAAACGATATAACAAGAAAAGATAACAAGCAGAATAATACATCTTCAAATACAACTAATTAGAACATGGCTTTTTTGGCGGGCAATTGTTGTTTTGGCGGACGGTTGTTGTGGTTGGTCCTGTGTTCTCCCTGGCGTCCTTTCCCCCTTGCGGCAGGTGTGGGATGGGGGTGCGTTTGTGCGCTCGGCCCATTTCCTCCGCAGTCAACAATGTGGTGTGCATTTTTGTGTTTGGAAGGGTGCGGCGTTAAGTGAGTGAGAGGGGAAATGGTTGCATATCCCAGAGCCGACGGGTGTCTATGAGCAGGGGTAGTGAGAGAGAGCTTTCAATTTTGTGTAGATGAGGGATATACATTTTTAAATATAGTATACATCTAATCAAATTTTTTATTGTCCTATCATGATGGAACGATCCCCAACCCTATATCCTAGACACCCACCTGAGCGACCCATACACCAAAGAGAAGTTCCCATCTGTTTTATGGACCTGCTGTGAGTATGCAGCCTAAACAGAGAAATAAATGTGGTCAGAGACCTACTTGAGCAGCACCGCCCCCTCAATATTCTGAGCCTGTCTGGCAGGGTTGGTCCTACAAAGCCAGAGCCCCCTGATGGGAGAGCATTATATACAAGGAAATTCTCAAAGCTGCTAATGAGAACCTTGACGACCTTGTACCTAGCCGGTGGGGATTCCGGTGGGGTACGCCCACCCAGGTAGTGGCAGTGCTGGCAACACTGGCTGCAGTAACCCATGGGGAGGGGGTCACACTCGGACAATCAGAGAGGGGGTTTATCATTGTGGCCCAGGTGGCACAAAATAATCAAAGGTCTGACTGCACGGAGATGCTTAGGGAAAATGGTTACAACGGGGGACCAGAGTGTTTGTGTCTCAGGTGAAGAGGGTGGATCTGATCTCCATCACCTAGGACTTGACATAGATTAAGTAGATTAATCAAATCTCACATTGTTGTCAATTTCTGCTCAATCCTGCATGCTCTCTCAATCAGCTGTAACTGTATGTGCACTTGTAAATCAGGTCCTTTTTTGAGTTGGGCTCTGGGATGTGGGAGGACCGCGGTAATTATTGGCTAGGATAATAATTGCTTGTCAATAAATTAAATGTAATACAATGGCAATCCGGGTTATATGTTAAAATCCTACGCATGAACTGCCGACATTATTACGCATATTAATTGATAATGATGGAAAATAAGATATGCAAGATATTTGAATAGATATATATTTTTAAATAGTTATATATATATATATATATATATATATATATATATATATATATATATATATAGAGAGAGAGAGAGAGAGAGAGAGAGAGAGAGAGAGGTGACAGCATTGGAAATGCTTTTGCCGGTTAATCTGCTTCTGTTTTGTGGGTGGCACTGTGTGCTGTTTTCGATGGATGGGTCCTGGCCTCTCGGGGCCCTAGGGATCCGGAGGGACGTGGGTGGGATGCCGATCACTGGGATGACGGCTCAACTTGGGATGGGGAGGGGCTTTAGCGGGGGAATTAGTGGAGAACAATTGAAGGGTTACTTAGTAGCAATGCAAATATCACAGTACAGCTAAACAGCTATATTTTGTGGTCCTCTGTAGCTCAATTGGTAGAGCATGGCGCTTGTAACGCCAGGGTAGTGGGTTCGATCCTCGGGACCACCTATACGTAAAAATTTATGCACACATGACTGTAAGTCGCTTTGGATAAAAGCGTCTGCTAAATGGCATATTATATTATATTATATGTGGACACTCAATCATTACGGTGTTTTTTATTGGTAAATTTACAAACATATATAATGATAAATAGACTTGAAACTTGTATCTCATTATGGTTTATGGTGAAATAAGTATAGCCAGTTATAATTGTAATGGCTTAGCTGATAATAACAAAAGAAGAACAATATTTACATGGCTCACAGAGAAGGAATATAATATGTATTGTTTACTGGAAACTCATTCAACAATTCTAGATGAAGTTGTGTGGAAAAAGGAATGGAGGGGGCGAAATATACTTCTCCCATGGGCAAAGAAATTCAAAAGGGGTGATGATATTAATTAATAGTAATTTCGATCCGAATGTGCAAATTGTCCAAATAGATACGCAAGGTAGATGGATTATTTTAAATATGTTATTGGACCATAAACAGATATGGCTCATTAACCTTTACGGACCAAATAATGATGATCCACACTTCTTTCACAATATATATAATAAATTATCAACGCTTCAAGCAATTCAAGACAATATTATTATGGTGGGGGATTATAATACTGTTTTAAATAGCTCAATGGACCGTAAAGGAAATTACACTACAAACAATCACCCACATGCTCTTAAGGAAATCGTGAATGTCATGGATACATTAGAACTAGTAGATATATGGAAGCTTAAATATCCTGATCTAGTGAGATATACATGGCGGAGACTCAATCAAGCTAGTCGTCTTGACTTCTTTCTTATCTCATTCTCGTTGGCACCAAAAGTTTTAAAAGTGTTGTTAGGGGACAGAATGCGGTCGGATCATCATATAATTGGCATATTCATTACTCTTACTGAATTTCCACGTGGGCGAGGATATTGGAAATTTAATCAAAGCCTATTGGATGATAATTTATTTTGAACTAGGACAAAGGAATTTATAACTGACTTTTTCCGACATAACATAGGTACAGGAAATCCCCTTATTGTATGGGACACCTTTAAATGTGCCTTTAGAGGCCATGCAATTCAGTACTCATCTCGAAAACAAAAGCAATTTGGGTCAAAATAGTTTATACTAACAAAGGAAATAGAAAGTCTAACAGTATGTATAGCGCATATAATTAAAAAGGTATTGTCGGATATTATTAATTCTAATCAGACAGGTTTTTTACATGGAAGATACATTGGAGATAATATAAGGCAAGTATTGGAAACTATAAAACATATATACGACTGGGGTTTATATACAGTGGGGAGAACAAGTATTTGATACACTGCTGATTTTGCAGGTTTTCCTACTTACAAAGCATGTAGAGGTCTGTAATTTTTATCATAGGTACACTTCAACTGTGAGAGACGGAATCTAAAACAAAAATCCAGAAAATCACATTGTATGATTTTTAAGTAATTAATTTGCATTTTATTGCATGACGTAAATATTTGATCACCTAACAACCAGTAAGAATTCCGGCTCTCACAGACCTGTTAGTTTTTCTTTAAGAAGCCCTCCTATTCTCCACTCATTACCTGTATTAACTGCACCTGTTTGAACTCGTTACCTGTATAAAAGACACCTGTCCACACACTCAATCAAACAGACTCCAACCTCTCCACAATGGCCAATACCAGAGAGCTGTGTAAGGACATCAGGGATAAAATTGTAGACCTGCACAAGGCTGGGATGGGCTACAGGACAATAGGCAAGCAGCTTGGTGAGAAGGCAACAACTGTTGGCGCAATTATTAGAAAATGGAAGAAGTTCAAGATGACAGTTTGCCAATGACCATCTGGATGTTCCAGACGAGGAATGGGAGAAGATCATGTGGTCTGATGAGACAAAAATAGAGCTTTTTGGTCTAAACTCCACTCACCGTGTTTGGAGGAAGAAGAAGGATGAGTACAACCCCAAGAACACCATCCCAACCATGAAGCATGGAGGTGGAAACATCATTCTTTGGGGATGCTTTTCTGCAAAGGGGACAGGACGACTGCACCGTATTGAGGGGAGGATGGATGGGGCCATGTATCGTGAGATCTTGGCCAACAACCTCCTTCCCTCAGTAAGAGCATTGAAGATGGGTCGTGACTGGGTCTTCCAGCATGACAATGACCCGAAAAACACAGCCAGGGCAACTAAGGAGTGGCTCCGTAAGAAGCATCTCAAGGTCCTGGAGTGGCCTAGCCAGTCTCCAGACCTGAACCCAATATAGAAAATCTTTGGAGGGAGCTGAAAGTCCGTATTGCCCAGCGACAGCCCCGAAACCTGAAGGATCTGGAGAAGGTCTGTATGGAGGAGTGGGCCAAAATCTCTGCTGCAGTGTGTGCAAACCTGGTCTAGACCTACAGGAAACATATTATCTCTGTAATTGCAAACAAAGGTTTCTGTACCAAATATTAAGTTCTGCTTTTCTGATGTATCAAATACTTATGTCATGCAATAAAATGCAAATTAATTACTTAAAAATCATACAATGTGATTTTCTGTATTTTTGTTTTAGATTCCGTCTCTCACAGTTGAAGTGTACCTATGATAAAAATTACAGACCTCTACATGCTTTGTAAGTAGGAAAACCTGCAAAATCGGCAGTGTATCAAATACTTGTTCTCCCCACTGTATATTTTTTAAAGGATGTGTATGTATGTATGTATATATGTATGTGGGTATGTATGTATGTGTGTATATGTATGTGTGTGTATGTATGTGTATATATATATATATGTATATGTATATGTATATGTATATATATGTATATGTATATATGTATATATATGTATATGTATGTATATATATATATGTATATATATATATATATATATATATATATATATATATATATATATATATATATATATAACATGGGGGATTGGAAGTGATGCAGACAATTACATTGATGGAAGTTACAATCTATCTGCAATATTAAGCTGATCTACCTCCAAAAAACAAACAAAAAAACAATATATATATATATATATATATATATATATATATATATATATATACAGTACCAGTCAAAAGTTTGGACACACCTATTCATTCAAGGGTTTTTCTTAATTTTTTACTATTTTCTACATTGTAGAATAATAGTGAAGACATCAAAACTATGAAATAACACATATGGAATCATGTAGTAACCAAAAAAGTGTTAAACAAATCAAAATATATTTCATATTTGAGATTCTTCGAAGTAGCCACCCTTTGCCATGATGACAGCTTTGCACACTCTTGGCATTCTCTCAACCAGCTTCATGAGGAATGCTTTTCCAACAGTCTTGAAGGGGTTCCCACATATGCTGAGCACTTGTTGGCTGCTTTTCCTTCTCTCTGCGGTCCAACTCATCCCAAACCATCTCAATTGGGTTGTGGTCGGGTCAATGTGGAGGCCAGGTCATCTGATGCAGCACTCCATCACTCTCCTTCTTGGTCAAATAGCCCTTACACAGCCTGGGGGTGTGTTTTGGGTCATTGTCCTGAAAAACAAATGATAGTCCCACTAAGCGCAAACCAGATGGGATGGCGTATCGCTGCAGAATACTGTGGTAACCATGCTGGTTAAGTGTGCCTTGAATTCTAAATACATTTTTACATGTTAGTCATTTAGCAGACGCTCTTATCCAGACCGACTTACAGTTAGTGAGTGCATACATTTTCATACTGGCCCCCCGTGGGAAACAAACCCACAACCCTGGCGTTGCAAACGCCATGCTCTACCAACTGAGCTACAGGGAATGACAGTGTCACCAGCAAAGCACCCTGTTACGTGTGACGTATTTTTCTTTCTCCCCATTTCCCTTTGTAGTGTGTTTGTGTGTTCTGGGCATTACAGGTGTGCTGAGTTGCGGCTGAAGATGGTGGGCGTGGCTTCGGTCCGCAGTCCTGGCAGCTGTAGCTGATTGATGAGAGTATACCTGTTTGCCGTGTGAGCTCGAAGAGAGGGGGAGAGAGGACACTTGTTGTTTGGCTGTTTGGGTATTGGCTGTGTTAATTTATCTGTGTTTGTGTTCCAGCCGGTCCTCCTGCTGTACTCCACCCTACCTAGGTCCTGGAGAAGGGAAAGATAGATCTGCCCATGGGTGTACATTCACACGTAGATAACCCATTGTTTTACACACTAGGTTAGCCGGTCGGGTGACACCCCTGTATTTTTGGTAAACAGGTAGGAAAGTGGGTTAGGGTTAGAGTGTGATAGGAAGGTTTAGGTGTGTAGAAGAGGAGGGACCTTTTGTTTATTTTCATTAATTGGACCCCGTTCCCAAATATTCCCTTCTCTTACCTTCCCTGGTTTATTTGATTGATTTGTTGTTTCTTTATGGGTGTTGTATATTTTGTTTAAGTACATTACTAAACGTCCCCCGAGGGCTAACCTTGAGATCTGGTTATTTTAGTTCATTACACCACACATTTCTCCCACCTTCATCTAGTTTACCTTGTGTGCGCAGGCCCAGGCATTTACGTCTCCTCCTCAGACCAACTACACCCGAGGGGAGAACGTAACACACCCCCACACCATCACACCTCCTCCTCCATGCTTTACGGTGGGAACTACACATGCGGAGATCATCCGTTCACCCACACCGCGTCTCACAAAGACACGGCGGTTTGAACCAAAAATCTCAAATTTGGACTCATCAGACTAAAGGACAGATTTCCACCGGTCTAATGTCCATTGCTTGTGTTTCTTGGCCCATGCAAGTCTCTTCTTCTAATTGGTGTCCTTTAGTAGTGGTTTCTTTGCAGCAATTCAACCATGAAGGCCTGATTCACGTGGTCTCCTCTGAACAGTTGATGTTGAGATGTGTCTGTTACTTGAACTCTGTGAAGCATTTATTTGGGCTGCAATCTGAGGTGCAGTTAACTCTAATGAACTTATTCTCTGCAGCAGAGGTAACTTTGGGTCTTCCTTTCCTGTGGCGGTCTTCATGAGAGCCAGTTTCATCATAGCGCTTGATGTTTTTTTGCGACTGCAATTGAAGAAACGTTTAAAGTTCTTGAAATGTTCTGTATTGACTGACCTTCATGTCTTAAAGTAATGATGGACTGTCATTTCTCTTTGCTTATTTGAGCTGTTCTTGCCATAATATGGACTTGGTCTTTTACCAAATAGGGCTATCTTCTGTATACCACCCCTACCTTGTCACAACAAAACTGATTGGCTCAAACGCATTAAGAAGGAAAGAAATTCCACAAATTAACTTTTAACAAGGCACACCTGTTAATTGAAATGCATTCCAGGTGACTACCTCATGAAGCTGGTTGAGAGAATGCCAAGCGTGTGCAAAGCTGTCATCAAGGCAAAGGGTGGCTACTTTGAAGAATCTCAAATATCAAATATATTTTGATTTGTTTAACACTTTTTTGGTTACTACATGATTCCATATGTGTTATTCCATAGTTTTGATGCCTTCACTATTATTCTACAATGTAGAAAACAGTAAAACATTAAGAAAAACCCTGGAATGAGTAGGTGTGTCAAAACTTTTGACTGGTACTGTAAATATATACAGTGCCCTCCACAATTATTGGCACCCCTGTTTAAGATGTGGTCGAGGACTTCCAAAAATTCTCCTTTTTTTTTTAAACAACATAGAACCCAAATGCAAAAAAAAGAGAAAAATCCAACCTTTTATTGAAGTACATTACTTTGGTGTAAAAAAAAAAATCACACATTTAGAAAAAAAATAACTTGAAATCATGTGTCCCACAATTATTGGCACCCCTGATGTTAATACTTTGTACAACCCCCTTTTGCCAACAAGACAGCACTTAATCTCCTCCTATAACATTTCACAAGATTGGAGAACACAGAGAGAGGGATCTTTGACCATTCTTCTTTGCACAATCTTTCTAGATCATCCAGTGTCCTGGGTCCTCTCTTATGCACTCTCCTCTTTAGCTCGCCCCACAGGTTTTCGATTGGGTTGAGGTCTGGGGACTGAGATGGCCATGGGAGGACCTTGAGTTTGTGACTGCTGAACCATTTTTGTGTAGATTTTGCCACATGTTTTGGATCATTATCCTGCTGAAAGACCCAATGACGACCCATCTTCAGCTTTCTGGCAGAGGCCATCAGGTTTTTATTTAAAATGTCCTGGTAGTTCAAAGCGTTCATAATGCCATGCACCCTAACAAGGTTCCCAGGGCCTTTGGAAGAGAAACAGGCCCACAGCATCACAGATCCTCCACCATACTTCACGGTGGGCATGAGGTGCTTTTCGGCATACTCATCTTTTGTTTTACGCCAGACCCACTTAGAGTGTTTGTTGCCAAAAAGCTCAATCTTAGTCTCATCTGACCAAAGCACACAATCCCAGTTGAAGTCCCAGTGCCGCTTAGCAAACTCCAGACGTTTACGTTTGTTAGTGTTAGTGAGAAAAGGCTTTTTCCTTGCATGCCTCCCAAACAGCTTGTTGGCATGTAGAGAGCGTCTGATGGTTGTTTTGGAGACTTTGTGACCCCAAGATGCCACTCTTTGATGCAATTCTGTGACAGTGAGCTTAGGACTTTTTTTTACTTCTCTTACCATCCTCCTCACTGTGCATTGTGGCAAGATAAACTTGGGACCTCTTCCAGCCTTGTTTGTCACTGTTCCAGTTGTTTTAAACTTCTTAATGATTCCTCTGACTGTACGGGCAAGTTAAGGCGAGTGGCTATTTTCTTGTAGCCATTGCCTGACTTATGAAGGTCGACACAAATCTGCCTTACTTGAATGGTGTGTTCTCTTGTCTTTGCCATGTTGACAAATGGGTAAGAGAATTAGGCCTCTGTGTCACGTCATATTTATACCCCAGGGAAACAGGAAGTCATGAATTACTAATTAAAAGTTCCTAGATACCCTGACCAACTTTAGCAACTACAGAAAAATATATTTAAAAAAAAATCAATTAAAATTTTCAGCGGAATTGTTAGGGGTGCCAATAATTGTGGGACACATGATTTCAAGTTTATTTTTTTCTAAATGTGTGATTTTTTTTTTTACCACCAAAGTAATGTACTTAAATAAAAGGTTGGATTTTTCTCTTTTTTTGCATTTGGGTTCTATGTTGTTTAAAAAAAAATGAGAATTTTTGGAAGTCCTCGACCACATCTTAAACAGGGGTGCCAATAATAGTGGAGGGCACTGTATATATATATATATACAGTGGGGAGAACAAGTATTTGATACACTGCCGATTTTGCAGGTTTTCCTACTTACAAAGCATGTAGAGGTCTGTAATTTTTATCATAGGTACACTTCAACTATGAGAGACGGAATCTAAAACAAAACTCCAAGAAATCACATTGTATGATTTTTAAATAATTAATTTGCATTTTATTGCATGACATAAGTATTTGATCACCTACCAACCAGTAAGAATTCCGGCTCTCACAGACCTGTTAGTTTTTCTTTAAGAAGCCCTCCTGTTCTCCACTCATTACCTGTATTAACTGCACCTGTTTGAACTCGTTACCTGTATAAAAGACACCTGTCCACACACTCAATCAAACAGACTCCAACCTCTCCACAATGGCCAAGACCAGAGAGCTGTGTAAGGACATCAGGGATAAAATTGTAGACCTGCACAAGGCTGTGATGGGCTACAGGACAATAGGCAAGCAGCTTGGTGAGAAGGCAACAACTGTTGGCGCAATTATTAGAAAATGGAAGAAGTTCAAGATGACGGTCAATCACCCTCGGTCTGGGGCTCCATGCAAGATCTCACCTCGTGGGGCATCAATGATCATGAGGAAGGTGAGGGATCAGCCCAGAACTACACGGCAGGACCTGGTCAATGACCTGAAGAGAGCTGGGACCACAGTCTCAAAGAAAACCATTAGTAACACACTACACCGTCATGGATTAAAATCCTGCAGCGCACGCAAGGTCGCCCTGCTCAAGCCAGCGCATGTCCAGGCCCATCTGAAGTTTGCCAATGACCATCTGGATGATCCAGAGGAGGAATGGGAGAAGGTCATGTGGTCTGATGAGACAAAAATAGAGCTTTTTGGTCTAAACTCCACTTGCCGTGTTTGGAGGAAGAAGAAGGATGAGTACAACCCCAAGAACACCATCCCAACCGTGAAGCATGGAGGTGGAAACATCATTCTTTGGGGATGCTTTTCTGCAAAGGGGACAGGACGACTGCACCGTATTGAGGGGAGGATGGATGGGGCCATGTATCGCGAGATCTTGGCCAACAACCTCCTTCCCTCAGTAAGATGGGTCGTGGCTGGGTCTTCCAGCATGACAACAACCCGAAACACACAGGCAAGGCAACTAAGGAGTGGTTCCGTAAGAAGCATCTCAAGGTCCTGGAGTGGCCTAGCCAGTCTCCAGACCTGAACCCAATAGAAAATCTTTGGAGGGAGCTGAAAGTCCGTATTGCCCAGCGACAGCCCCGAAACCTGAAGGATCTAGAGAAGGTCTGTATGGAGGAGTGGGCCAAAATCCCTGCAGCAGTGTGTGCAAACCTGGTCAAGACCTACAGGAAACGTATGATCTCTGTAATTGCAAACAAAGGTTTCTGTACCAAATATGAAGTTCTGCTTTTCTGATGTATCAAATACTTATGTCATGCAATAAAATGCAAATTCATTACTTAAAAATCATACTTTGTGATTTTCTGGATTTTTGTTTTAGATTCCGTCTCTCGCAGTTGAAATGTACTTATGATAAAAATTACAGACCTCTACATGCTTTGTAAGTAGGAAAACCTGCAAAATCAGCAGTGTTTCAAATACTTGTTCTCCTCACTGTATATATATATATATATATATATATATATATATATATATATATATATATATATATATATATATATATATATATATATATATATATATATATATCGTCTTTGTATATCAAAATCATTGTAATGTGGTTAACCTTAAAAATGAAAATTACTCAAATATAAAATATAAAATTCAACCAGAGAGCACCCTTAGATCATTGGAAAAGGCTGCACTTGACACTTGCACTTACATTTACGTCATTTAGCAGACGCTCTTATCCAGAGCGACTTCCAGGAGCAATTAGGGTTAAGTGCCTTGCTTAAGGGCACATCGACAGATTTTTCACCTAGTCGGCTCGGGGATTAGAACCAGCGACGTTTCGGTTACTGGCACAACGCTCTTACCCACTAAGCTACCTGCCGCCCCACTTGAATCATTCCCACTGTGAATGGCTAGGCCCCCTACGCTATGAAACCACACACTATTGCAGAGACTTTGATATTACCGGCTGCAATTGGTATGGTGAAAACAATGTGTGGGGAGGCAGCAGAGGTGGGACCAAGTCACTATATGAATCCCAAGTAGAACGGGTCAAGACTCGACTCAAGTCCAAGTCTAATAGCAAGTCGAGTCGAGTCACAATTTTTCAAGTCAAGTAAAAAAAAGAATCTATACATCCAATGCCTTGTTCAACTACAAATCTGTGTCTATTTATTGAGGACAGTTCATTACCCACAACCCTTTTCATTATTTAGTCTACAACACATTTTGATTAGCCCATGTCATTGTAAAATAGGGACCTTGTAGCAGTCGCATGAAATCAGCAGAAGGCAAGGTAGGCTGAGGTGCTCAGAGTGTAGATGTATTTACAGGTCTTGGTGATCCAATGGTGAAAGCACCATATCATACAAAATATACAAGTAGATTTACCAAATATACACGGGCAATAGCCCAAAAGATATAGCCTCTGTATCAGGCTTAACCTGTCCTATCTTAACGGACACAGGTAGGGCAAGACAGTACAGCCTCCCCTTGACAAACCAAATCGAATCTGTCTAACAGGCGCTTAAACAGGTAGGCTTACATTATATAAGCACTTGACCCCCAGGACCATACAATTACCCAATTGGCAATTACAACCAATAAACTGGTTCTACAATGTAAAAGGCAATTTTCACATCCAATTTTCACATCCAACAAAAATGACACAGACATAGGACACAGACACAAGGAACTCCGACATAACCCGGGAAATATGAACAAAGGCAACCATGCATTGAATTAAATAAACAGAACTTCTACCTCATGAGTCTTGCGAACGTTAATGTGCACTATAAACATCGCGCCAACTCAGAGCAGAGTAAGAAATGGTTGGCTAAATGAAAAGGTATCGTCGGCCTACCAAACATGAAACAGCAATGTCTACGTGTTGCAAAAAAAACGGTACTGGAATGGAATGATGAAACGCTAGCAATTATTGTAGTATTCGATGGAATATAGATTTACCACATAGGGCCTGTGCATTTTAAACGTGTGAAAGCAACAGCAAACATTTCAACAACAGAAAAAAAGCGCTCTCCACTGGCGGGAGGTTGGAGCGCGCGAGTGAAGAGCGGCGCCTATGGTGCGTCTTCGCCACAGTAATAATTAATTTTAACACCAAATTCCAAAAGCAAGCTTCATAAGTAGATTATCAATTTCAAGCATTTGTTACATACTAAAATACCAGCAAGCCTATGCTAGTAATTGTTGCCCCCTTGCTGGTGAGTTCACAAAGTAAACTGTTAATATTCTTGATCCCCAAACAAGTTTTGGAGCTGCATATATATTTATTATGGCAATCCTCTCTTCCTATAATTTGACGTTTGCGCTGTACAGCAAATCAGCAATGTCTTCGCTAAGGGCGATGCTGCGGACTGTCTCTGGCTATGTGTAGAGTAATCAATCCACGTATATACTCTGTGCCACAAAATGAGTGACAAAACATTACAAAACCAGACCAGATAATTTCAAGTCATCATTCTCAAGTCAATGTCGAGTCCCGAGTCTTGAGGCTCCAAGTCCAAGTTAAGTCTCAAGTTATTTTATTTTCTATCAAGTCCAGTCTCAAGTCATCAAATTTGTGATTTGAGTCAGACTTGAGTTCAAGTCATGTGACACGGATCCACAACTTTGGGAGGCAGAGGCACAGAAACTCACATCAACACCTTTGTCAGATAACATTTTTAAACGAATAATTTATGCTACGACTAGCAATCAAGAGGAAACTCTGACTGAACTACCCGCATTCAGGGGTCACTACAGAGGTGTTTTGGTTCCTGACGTCTGTCTCCCTCTGAGCATTAATGCCGCGTTCAAAACAACTGGGAACTGGGAACTCGGAAATCCCAGACTTCCGACTTCAGTGCGTTCAAGACAACTGGGAACTCTGAAAAAAACGAGCTCCGAATGGGAAAAATATTTTTGAACGGTCATCCAACTCGGAATTCCAACTTGGGAACTCGGGCCTCTTTCTAGAGCTCCGACTTTCCGATCTGAAGACCAATGATGTCATGATTTGACCTCGTATTCTTACGAGGTTCCAGTTCTCTTTAAAGCACCATAAAACTCATGGTACCCTTTGCCAGCTCATATCTGTGTAAAGCTGGATTCAGTGCAGTCGTCTGCATTAAAACCAAATATCGATCCAGGTTGGATGTGAAAGCAGAGATGAGGTGCACACTATCGACCACGCCCCCTGACTTTGAGAAGCTCCTTAGAAGCTCCTAGGCGACATGCATCAAACACACCCATCTCATTAGTGGTGGTGAGATAAGGGACATTATGTCAGAGCAATTAGCAATTGACTGTCATAGCCCCACATTAAAAGTATGTGATGGTGAGTTGAGAAGACAATCAGAAATACTGTTAGAATGTTTTTCAATTGACTACCATATTCCCAAATAAAAAAGTAAACATTGGCTGTTAATTACATACTTTTTTTCACATTAATTTACAGAAATCAAAATGGGATAGTGGGCCAAAATCATTTGGGAACCCCTGGCCTACCTCTTTCTCTCTCTATTGTTGCTTCATTCCTTCCTCGCTTCAACATTTAAATAAAATACGTTTTGTTGTCCTTATCATTGTAATGACATGCTTAAGATGCAGACGGCTTTCAGTGCTCTTCACGAAGATTGAATGGTCATGGTTTTTAACCCTCCCGTTGTCCTAGGGTCAAAATGACCCGCCACTGTGTTGAACCAACTTTATTTAATTTTTATATTTTTTGGATCATTTGTGAGAAGGAGGCA
Organism: Coregonus lavaretus; assembly: GCF_964263955.1. Lineage (NCBI taxonomy): Eukaryota > Metazoa > Chordata > Actinopteri > Salmoniformes > Salmonidae > Coregonus > Coregonus lavaretus. The sequence goes on from NC_140006.1 coordinate 40,726,522, forward strand.
GTGATACTTTCTTTAAAGTCTCACTGCCTCCTTCTCACAAATGATCCCCAAAATATAAAAATTAAATAAATTTGGTTCAACACAGTGGCGGGTCATTTTGACCCTAGGACAACGGGAGGGTTAACAAATTACTGCTATAGCCTACCGCCATCACGCGTTCTCTCTTTTTTCAAACTCCCCGTGAGTTCTGTTGGCGACTGTTTTTAACATTCAGCAAACAAGAGCTTGCATCCACTTCAAATAGTCTATTAGCATAAGAAATGGAGAAAAAAAACTAACCCAGCAAGCTATTCTAGTCTAGCTTTTCCTGGGACTACAATTAGCGTTTTTAAGGAGAGAGGCCAGGGGAGCACAGGTGTGTATTGCACAAGAGACAGAGGGTAGAAGCTTATTTATAAAACTGGTTGTTTGGATCCTGGATGCTGATTGGACAAGCAGCATTCCAAGCCGTGCTGTATTGTATTGGCCGTCACGGGCACACGATTCCTGCTAACAGTACAATTAAGTGATAATGCCTGAGAAGCCGGTGTTTGGAGGATATATTGGCATGCGTGTTGTTAGCCCCGAGATGAAGTCGAGGTCCGGCAAACCGTGCCAATATGTCCTCCAAACACCGGCTTCGAGGGCATTATCACTTTTATACAAGGGGTTACCAACATATTCAAATAATGATTGACATATTTTCATTAAAAACTTTATTTTGATGAATTTATTCATACTATTTCATCCTTCCACAAGATATAGTCCCGACACAAATCTAGGGTTGCTAACCAAGCCGGCTGATCGTTTGTTCATTATCATGGACAAATCGAAGTAAATGCCAATAGGAAAAAAAATCGAACTAACGAAAATGCAGCCAGTGTCTATCCAGGTTCAATGTCTGACATGACTGAGTTAGCTGAAGTTGGCTAGCTAGCTAGCAAGTGACACAAACGTTATCCAGCCTGCATAGCAACCATTTTGTTTAGAATGGACAACCAGACCTTTTGCATAGCAACTATGCAAAGATAATTAATGACTGTGTCCCGTCTGTAGCAACATGAGCAAAATAACTAACACCAGATTTTGTCTGGACTATATCTTCTGGTAGAATAAGTAAATTGTATGAATTTACTTATGAAAATAAAGTTTTAACCCTCCCGTTGTCCTAGGGTCAAAATGACCCGCCACTGTGTTGAACCAACTTTATTTAATTTTTATATTTTGGGGATCATTTGTGAGAAGGAGGCAGTGAGACTTTAAAGAAAGTATCACTGCCTCCTTCTCACAAATGATCCCCAAAATATAAAAATTAAATAAAGTTGGTTCAACACAGTGGCGGGTCATTTTGACCCTAGGACAACGGGAGGGTTAAGGAAAATTAAATATGTTGGTTACAGTAACAGTTTTATAAAAGCAATGAGGCACGTGAGGCAGTGCTCTATCATGAATACACTCACATGTAAATTGGTTGACTAGTCCTCCGCTATCGTGGTCGGGCCGAACAAAGCCATTTTCCTGTGACTGTATTCATGATACAGCACTGCCTCTTGTGCCTTATTGCTTAATCATAACCCATCATTCATTAGCTAAATACAAGGCTAATACTGCAATGTATTTATTACCTGAAAGAGGTAGGCTCGGACATACACTACATGGCCAAAAGTAGGTGGACATCTGCTCGTCAAACCTCTAATTCCAGTCGGAGTCAGTGTTCCAATTCATCCCAAAGGTGTTCGATGGGGTTGAGGTCAGGGCTCTGTGCAGGCCAGTCAAGTTCTTCCACTCCGATCTCGACAAATCATTTCAATATGGACCTCGCTTTGTGCACGGGGGCATTGTCATGCTGAAACAGGAAAGGGCCTTCCCCAAACTGTTGCCACAAAGTTGGAAGCACAGAATCGTCTAGAAAGTCATTGTATGCTGTAGCATTAAGATTGACCTTCATTGGAACTACGGGGCCTAGCCCTAACCATGAAAAACAGCCCCAGACCATTATTCCTCCTGCACCAAACTTTAAAGTTGGCACTATGCTATGGGGCAGGTTGTGTTCTCCTGGCATCCGCCAAACCCAGATTTGTTCGTCGGACTGCCAGATGGTGAAGCGTGATTCATCTCTCCAGAGAACGTGTTTCCACTGCTCCAGAATCCAATGGCGGCGAGCTTTACACCACCCAGATGGTGAAGCGTGATTCATCTCTCCAGAGAACGTGTTTCCACTGCTCCAGAATCCAATGGCGGCGAGCTTTACACCACTCCAGCCGATGCTTGGCATTGCGCATGGTGATCTTAGGCTTGTGTGCGGCTGCTCGGCCATCAAAACCCATTTCATAAAGTTCCCGACGAACAGTTCTTGTGCTGATGTTGCTTCCAGAGGCAGTTTGGAACTAACTCGGTAGTGAGTGTTGCAAACGAGGACAGACGATTTTAATGCGCTACGCGCTTCAGCACTCTGTGGTCCCGTTCTGTGAGCTTGTGTGGCCTACCACTTCACGGCTGAGCCGTTGTTGCTCCTAGACGTTTCCACTTCACAATAACAGCACTTACAGTTGGCAGCTCTAGCAGGGCAGACATTTTACAAACTGACTAGTTGGAAAGGTGGCATCCTATGACGGTGCCCAGTGGTGGAAAAAGTACCCAATTGTCATACTTGAATAAAAGTATAGATACCTTAATAGAAAGTTACTCAAGTAAAAGTGAAAGCCACCCAGTAAAATACTACTTGAGTAAAATACTAAAAGTATTTGGTTCTAAATATACTTAAGTATTAAAAGTAAATGTAATTGCTAAAATATACTTAAGTATCAAAAGTAAAAGTATACTTCATTTCAAATTCCTTATATGAAGCAAAGCAGACGGCACAATATTCTTGTTTTAAAAATTTACGGATAGCCAGGGGCACACTCCAACACTCAGACATCATTTACAAAAGATGCATTTCTGTTTAGTGAGTTCGCCAGATCAGAGGCAGTAGGGATGACCATGTGTTGTCTTGATAAGTGAGTGAATTGGACCATTTTCCTGCCCTGCTAATTTTGGCCATGTAGTGTATATTTGTAAGGGATAATCCGTTCTATGGAAAATAATGAACGACGTGGAAGGTGTGTTCCATGAAGCACTAGCGAAGTGAGCCCTGAGTTGATTATCTATTTTATACCATGGCTATAATTAAGCAATAAGGCACGAGGGTGTGTGGTATATGGCCAATATACCACGACTAAGGGTTGTTCTTTTGCACGACGCAACGTGGAGTGCCTGGATACAGCCCTAGCCGTGCTATGTTGGCCATACACCACAAACCCCCGAGGTGCCTTATAGCTATTATAAACTGGTTACCAACTTAATTAGAACAATAAAAATATTTTTTTTGTCATACCCGTGGTATGCGGCCTGATATAACACGGCTTTCAGCCAATCAGCATCCAGGAGAAAAACTACCTGGTTTATAAGGTGTGTTTGTATAATCACTTTTAGGTGTAAAAACCATGGATATTAAAAACAAAAAACAACGTTAGAAGTAGGCATTGGTCTGAAGCCGAAAAAAGAAAGGAAATGTATATGAGCATCACAAAGTAAAGTAAAAGTACACAACAATGACAAATAGCAACAGAAATAATGTAGTTATTAGTATTTATTTAATATTAACAGCTGATTTTCCAGAGGGAAGCGAAGAACCAGAGACCCATTTAAGCCAATATGGAGTAAACTGGAAAAATTTTCCCTGATCTCTTTTAACAAGATGATGGAGAAAGCTCCTGGTAAATACACAAACTGATCAACATGTACCCATTAACTATTTACATGAAAATGTACTTTAAAGTTTACTGAAGAAAGGTCTAGTACTACATTATCTGTAAACAATAGTAAGTTATTACAAAATATACAATTTACAATCAAACGTACATTAATCAGATATAGTAAACTTTGTACATACAATTCAGGGATGGCCACAATTGCTCTTGAAGAGCTACAGGGTTATGGAGGCTTTCTTGTTCAAGCCCAGTTCTGCCACATCTGATCTACTATTCAAGGTCTTGATGAACAGCTGAGGTCTTGATGAACAGCTGAGTAGTAGAATCATGTGTGGTAGCACTGGGCTTGAACAAAAAAGCCTGCATAACCCTGTGGCTCATCAATAGCAATTTTGGTAACTCCTGATACAAAACACTGTGACAAATGACAAACTTCTGAGTAACACCTGTAAAATATAAAGTCATTAGACAAGTACAAAACACTTTTAAGAATACATATTTACAAATCTGACATAAAAAACTACACAAGACAGAGAATGTTCAAAATATTCCCTCTGGTAGGCGAACCGAGGACCTTCAAATTCTAGGGTGGTGATGCTAACCGCTACGCCACCAACCCTATTATAGAGACATCAACTTGACACTCTTTGCTTGGTAAAAAAAAGTAAAAATCTAAAACAGTTGATGTGTTGAAAACAGTTTCATTTTTATCACATAGCTAACCAAGTTAGCAAGCATGGCGTCTGTTCTGGTATGTGCATGTATTATAAATTAGCAGCTTGGCAGTTTCTCCCCCAATCTAACTGGCTATAATAGCAACCAAGGACATTCGCTAGCTTATTTGTTTGTGCTCTGATTACACACAAGTGTCCATGTCAGCAGTTTACACAGATGTCGTCAGCCATATGCAAAACCTTCCATAGCAAAATATACCTATCTAGCTTGCTACCTTCCTTTTGCTTCTCATCCAACTGATGTTAGCTAGCTACCTACAGCTTCCAGCCTTCTACTAGCTAGCTGCTACTGTTACACAGCAACCGAGTTGCATCCTGTTTTAGAACTTATTAATTTGTTGTATTTTTTTTGTATTCATATTTTTTGTGTGTGAATATTATAAATTTTTTAGATTATTTTTTATTAGTAGGATTTTTTATGAACAAAACAAATACAAAAACAGAAATATACAAACAAGAGTACATAAACCTAACAGACAGGGGTACATTTTCAGTTTGTCTAAAAGTTTTATGGTACATATTGCTTTTTTGTTTTTACACTTACTAATCATTTCAAAATTATATTTCAATTCTATCTTAAACAATGTGACGAGGGGTTTGATCTCCACCCACTTCATTTTATGGATAAAGAATCTTCCATGAAAAATAAATAAATTAACAATGAAAGTTAAATCAGGGTTTGAACTATGTGCTAAACAAAGTTAAATCACGGATGTCTCTGTTGCTAGGCAAGAACTAAGAATGGTTCCTTTCACTGGGCTTGTGTATGTGTGAAATGGGGATCTGACCCAGGGTCGAATTGCTCGCTCTTACCTAATCCATGGCTGTCTTACCTTAACAGAGACTGAAACCAGACTGTTGCTTAATGCATCTTTCCTCAAACAAAGGTTCTGAGAGCGGAGCCAAAGTGAACAGCGTTTAGACTAGTCATGAGTAATTACAGCATGACGGGAGGGAAGAGGAGTAGGTTTGGGTATGTTTGAAAGATTAAGTGTGAACCTGTCATGTCCAACAATCAATCTTCAGGTCAAGCCCGGGAGAGCCGGGGTTGAACAGAGTTTAAACTAAGCATGAGTGTTTTTGCAAGATAAGGGATTGATTGAATGTATTACTATTGATTCTGAACTGAATAAAAGTCCAATTTAGCTGCTATCATAGACTAAGGGAGTGGGCGGAGCGGTAGAGAGAGGGCAATCAGAATGGTGGTAGGGGAACCCAAGAGGGAGGGGCTTTAAGCTAGGATGTGTGTGAATATGACTATATAAATGGAGAGCCAAGGGAGAGAAGGGGGTGTTCTGCAGTCCATCACGGCTTTGTCCATTGTAATAAAGTCAATCTTGATTCTACAAAAACTCTGTAAGAATTTTGATTTTTAATAAAGTAAAGTGAGAATTTTCCACATCAGGTTCATATTATTTGGAACAAAATAAAACATAACATCAGAGTCTTTCAAATTAACATTAATAGTAGTTTATTTAAAAATAAATATTCTAACTCACTCCAAAATCTTCTGACATAAGAACAGTCCCAAAACAAGAGTCTCTGGGTCACAACCACAAAATACACATTTCTTATCAATAGCTATTTTGAATCTGTGTACAATAAAGGTATTTACAGGGTAGATTCTATGAATGAGTTTGTATGATACTTCTTTCACCTTATAAGATATACAATATTTGCCAGACAACAATGAGACTTTGCTCCAGTTCACTTGTCCTAGGGCCAAAACATTTAAATGTCTTGGAATGGCCTAGTCAAAGCCCAGACCTCAATCCAATTGAGAATCTGTGGTATGACTTAAAGATTGGTGGCTAGATGTGGCTAGATGTGCCAAGCTTATAGAGACATTTACATTTACATCATTTAGCAGACGCTCTTATCCAGAGCGACTTACAAATTGGTGCATTCAACTTATGATAGCCAGTGGGACAACCACTTTTATTTTATTTTATTTTTTAATGGGGGGGTGGAGGAGGGGGGGGGGGGGGGTAGAAGGATTACTTTTATACTATTCCAGGTATTCCTTAAATAGGTAGGGTTTCAAGTGTCTCCGGAAGGTGGTCAGTGACTCCGCTGTCCTGATGTCGTGGGGGAGCTTGTTCCACCATTGGGGTGCCAGAGGAGCGAATAGCTTTGACTGGGCTGTGCGGGAACTGTGCTTCCGTAGAGGTAGGGGGGCTAGCAGGCCAGAGGTGGATGAACGTAGTGACCTCGTTTGGGTGTAGGGTCTGATCAGAGCCTGAAGGTAAGGAGGTGCCGTTCCCCTCAAAGCTCCGTAGGCAAGCACCATGGTCTTGTAGTAGATGCGAGCCTCAACTGGAAGCCAGTGGAGTGTGCGGAGGAGCGGGGTGACATGAGAGAACTTGGGAAGGTTGAACACCAGACGGGCTGCAGCGTTCTGGATAAGTTGTAGGGGTTTAATGGCACAGGCAGGGAGCCCAGCCAACAGCGAGTTGCAGTAATCCAGACGGGAGATGACAAGTGCCTGGATTAGGACCTGTGCCCCTTTCTGTGTAAGGTAGGGTGGTACTCTGCGAATGTTGTAGAGCATGAACCTGCAGGATCGGGTCACCGCTTTGATGTTAGCGGAGAACGACAGGGTGTTGTCCAGGGTCATGCCAAGGTTCTTTGAACTCTGGGAGGAGGACACAATGGAGTTGTCAACTGTGATGGCGAGATCATGGAGCGGGCAGTCCTTCGCCGGGAGGAAGAGCAGCTCCGTCTTGCCGAGGTTCAGCTTGAGGTGGTGATCCGACATCCACACTGATATGTCTGCCAGACATGCAGAGATGCGATTCACCACCTGGTTATCAGAAGGGGGAAAGGAGAAAATTAATTGTGTGTCGTCTGCGTAGCAATGATAGGAGAGACCATGTGAGGATATGACAGAGCCAAGTGACTTGGTGTATAGAGAGAATAGGAGAGGGCCTTGAACTGAGCCCTGGGGACACCAGTGGTGAGAGCATGTGGTGCGGAGACAGATTCTCGCCACGCCACCTGGTAGGAGCGTGTGTAGGTTTTTTGAGGAGGGGTGCAACTCTCGCTCTTTTGAAGACGGAAGGGACATGGCCAGTGGTCAAGGATGAGTTGATGAGCGAAGTGAGGTAAGGGAGAAGGTCTCCGGAAATGGTCTGGAGAAGAGAGGAGGGGATAGGGTCAAGCGGGCAGGTTGTTGGGCGGCCGGCCGTCACAAGTTGCATGATTTAATCTGGAGAGAGAGGGGAGAAAGAAGTCAAAGCATAGGGTAGGGCAGTGTGAGCAGGACCAGCGGTGTCATTTGACTTAATAAATGAGGATCGGATGTCGTCAACCTTCTTTTCAAAATGGTTGACGAAGTCATCCACAGAGAGGGCGGAGGGAGGGGGAGGGGGAGGAGGAGGAGGATTCAGCAGGGAGGAGAAGGTGGCAAAGAGCTTCCTAGGATTAGGGGCAGAGGCTTGAAATTTAGAGTGGTAGAAAGTGGCTTTAGCAGCAGAAACAGAGGAAGAGAATGTAGAGAGGAGTGAAAATGACTAGTCTAGTTTTCCTCCATTTCCGCTCGGCTGCCCGGAGCCCTGTTCTGTGAGCTCGCAATGAGTCGCCAAGCCACGGAGCTGGAGGGGAGGACCGAGCCGGCCGGGAAGATAGAGGACATAGAGAGTCAAAAGATGCAGAAAGGGAGGAGAGGAGGGTTGAGGAGGCAGAATCAGGAGATCGGAGGGAGAAGGATTTAGCAGAGGGAAGAGATGATAGGATGGAAGAGGAGAGAGTAGCGGGAGAGAGAGAGAGTGAAGGTTGCGATGGCACATTACCATCTGAGTAGAGGCAGAGTGAGTAGTGTTGGAGGAGAGCAACAGAGAAAAGGATACAAAGTAGTGGTCGGAGACTTGGAGGGGAGTTGCAGTGAGATTAGTAGAAGAACAGCATCTAGTAAAGATGAGGTCAAGCGTATTGCCTGCCTTGTGAGTAGGGGGGGACAGTGAGAGGGTGAGGTCAAAAGAGGAAAGGAGTGGAAAGAAGGAGGCAGAGAGAAATGAGTCAAAGGCAGACAGACGTAGGGAGGTTAAATAGTTATGCACGCACAAGTTTTCTGTTTTTTTGTCTTATTTCTTGTTTGTTTCACAATAAAAAATATTTTGCGTCTTCAAAGTGGTAGGCATGTTGTGTAAATCAAATAATACAACCCCCCCAAAAATCCATTTGAATTCCAGGTTGTAAGGCAACATAATAGGAAAAATGCCAAGGGGGGTGAATACGGATACTTTCGCAAGCCACTGTATGTTAGCATTGTCAGAAATGCTACAAAAAGCTAGCACATCATTGGTTTATATTGGGAGAGCGGTAAATTGTGAATTTAATAAAAACCGTTGCACCTACAAACGTATTCAGTTTAAATGGATCTAATGGATCTAATGGTCACTTTATGGACGCTGTAGCCTTGTTTCAATCCGACGTCCAGAATTTGAGCAAAATTTGGGCAAGAAATTATCTGACGACCCTAATGCCGACCCTGTAAAAAAATCCGATACAGTGGTTCTCGGTAACAGCCGACAGATCATGACGAAGGGGTGGGGGGAGTGTGTTGTGTACCTCCAATCAAGTTGATTTGCGAATTTTCATCGACATTAGTGTCACATTGTCAACCAATATATAATATATCAATCTTGAACAGGATGATGTATTTTGGATGCAATTTGAATGGAATTGATAGAGAGTGAGAAAGACTGTGAGTGCGAAAGATTGCTTGCATGCGCGCTGATTTACAGCAACAATATTCAGTAATAGGCTGTTTAAAAATAACAAAATCGAAAATCAAAAAATAAGGTGACCCCGAAAGCCAGATGGAGATGGTAAATTAGACACGCATTCGGTCCTTATATTACTGTAGCAAGGGCTATGCTGCAGCAAATCTAGGCCTACCTGTCATAAGAAAAAAAGGTTACCATGATGAGATGATACATGCATTGTGAACTGCACTCCATACTGAGATGCACTGTCTGTCCCCAAACTGAGTGTTGATGATTGATCATGCAGATAGCAGAGAGGCTGTAGAGAAGCCAGATTTAAACTGCTTTTGTAAGGAAATCTCACCCTATTCAACCCTAACACACACACACACACACATAGCCGTGGGAAGTAGGGTTGCTGAAAATGCTGCAGCACCTCCTGAAAAATCTGAATTAAAAAATAATATTTTTGTTAAATATTTTTTTCCCCCACAAAAGTAGTGCACTGGGCCTTTACTAGTCCTGTATTAGTGGACCGATATAGCCGTCAGTATCGCGGGCAGAAATGTTTTTCAAGTCAAACTGACCTCAGATGTGTTACCTGTATATCACGCTATTTTCCGGATATAAATCTGTTAAAATTATGAAATTGTAATCCAATAACACTTGCACTTTCTCTCGACGTGATTAGCCAAGGGAACTCTAGCTATGTAAGTGCTCTGATTGGCCGACTTCTTGACATTGTCTTGACATTTGGGTGCATTGATTTGCTCTGGGATATAACATTGCCTATAATGCTTGTCATTACGCAACTGTTATTGGATTACAGTTGACCAATTTGGTCCCACTTTAAATGAAGTGCAGCTTATAAAGGCTTTATAAAGCCTTCATAAGTACTACATAAATGTGTCACAAATCATCTATAACCGTATGTCATGCTCTATAAAGGGTTCATTAATGTGGCATAACTGTGTGACATAACCACCTGTAGCTCAGCTGATAGAGCACGGCGCTTGTAACGCCAAGGTAGTGGGTTCAATCCCCGGGACCACCCACACACAAAAATGTATGCACGCATGACTGTAAGTCGCTTTGGATAAAAGCGTCTGCTAAATGGCATATTATTATTATTTATTATTATGTCAAATGTGACATAACCCACTATATCAAATTTGACATAAACCTGTGTTTTATAAACGGTGACATAAGCACTGCTTAATAAAGGCTTTATAAATCATATTAAATTGAGGCTTCACAAGCATCTATAAGCTTGTCATGCATGTTGGTAGATCATTGCAATGCCAGGATAGTGGGTTCGATTCCCGGGACCACCCATACCTAAAAGTGTATGTGTAAACATATTGCTTCCGTCCCTCTCCTTGCCCCAACCTGGGCTCTAACCAGGGACCCTCTGAACACATCGACAACAGTCACCCACAAAGCATTGTTACCTATCGCTCCACAAGGAAACTACTTCAAGGTCTCAGAGCGAGCTGTTTCTCACCGGTTACATATACACGCATGACTGTAAATTGCTTTGGACAAAAGTGTCTGCTAAATGGCATATATTATATTATATTACTCTAAATTCAAACATTTCTAGGATGGCCCAACTTCTTTCCCTCTTGGGTGCATAGTGAATATAATATAATATAATAATTTAGTCAATATTGGACCTGACCTCAACCTTCACCAAAATGCTGTGCTCTAGGATGACACACACTATAAAGTGCAGTCATGCACAGCAAAACACTTTCAAATGTTGGTAGGGGCTTTTAAAATCAGATTTATTTTGTTTGTTGCCTAATTCATATTTTTTCTCCAAAATGAAATTTTCTTGGTTTTGTTTTTCCGGGTATCTGATTTCCTCCTGTTTTTTCTGGCTTTCGCTCTCAAAACCACACATTTAAAAAAGAAAAAACCCAGAATTGGATGTTCTATGATCACAACAATGCTTAAACCATATCAGGAGACCAATTTTGAGGTCTGGGAAAAATCTAAGAAATGTTGAATTTTTTAGTGTAGTTACCCTTTAATTCAAGTGCACATGCACCTAGCACTGTTTGGTTAGCAGTGTTTAATTACACATACAAACGACAGAATACAGACACACAAAAACATTAACGACATCACACCTGCCCAGACCCACCTGCTCACACCCCCATCTCCATTGCCCGCATCACTCTTCGCCACATGGCCTCAAACTGCACCATTTTGTTTCTCTCCATCGCCCCACGCACTTTCAACATTTAGATAATAAAGCATTTGACCTTTCCATTGTGTCGAGTATATGTTTTTTTCAAGATGATTGACAAAAAAAGTATCGTCCAACCCATCGGGTATCTCACTGCATCCTTATATTCCATGTCTTGAAATATGCTTTTGGACTTCATAACATTCCCAGAAGGCATGGATTATTGAGCCATTGTTAGTTTTACACTTGTGCTGTTGTGCTGTAGAATTTGTGAATTTTGTTTCTTGTATAATAAATTATATACATTTGTTTATACTGGATTAGGCATGCATTTTCGTTAACTGTAATTTCGTTAGTTATGTTCCAACATTCCCTACATCTTGTGCCAACATCAGTTATTTTAAAGTCTTGGTTCCAATAGTTTATATTTTTGAAGTGTTTCTGTAGCGCACATGTGTTGGAGTTCGCAAATCAAATGCCCACTTGTGGTGCCACTGTAAAAAAAAACTGTTGAACTAAGCTATTTTTATGGTAATTTAAATTAGTTAAGTGTTTAGCTAGATTACATGGCTACCTCAATCGTTATTTCAAATCATTTTGGTGACTTCACAGCAACTGCTGTGATAGATAGCTAGCTAACGTTAGCAGCATACGCTAGCTATACCGATACGAAATGTATCTATCTAGCTAGCAGGCTCCACTAAATAAAAATACCCCTAGATACTTTACTACATTATATCTCATAGCCACGTCTCATAGCCACGTCATGAGATGTGTAAATGAAAGAGGACTAGGTTGTCTCTAGCTAACTAATCATCTTTTTTTTTATTACAGACACTGTTTGCGCAGGACAACAGATTGGAAAATCAGGTCCTGATTAAGATATATTTAAGGTGAATCTAGGTCAGAAACCAGTTACCTAGCTAGGTCTAGGCCTAATTGTTTTGTATTGCTTTGCATTGGTTCTCATGTTATGTTGCCTTGACTCTTATCTCTGTTTAATAAGCTCTCTAGGAAGATAGCCAAGGAAGGCACTGAGCACCGAGCTGTCCCCACAAACCCAAGTGCTTGAGATGTCCTCCTCTACCTCATTCCGTTCCTCAACAACTTCATCCCCAGACTGCTGAACTGATTGCTGACATTGCTGACAGGTTAGTTCAGACAGAGACCTGTCATTTAAGACGTTTAATGCAATGGTTTAAGTTTATTTTTGAGCAGCCATCTCTTCACTCTTGGAGATTGTTAAAAAATATGTATCTTTAGTGTTTCCTCAGGGGTGACCTGTGACGGAGTGGCATCAGACGTGAGTTTTTCTCTTCCATAGGAGGAGAAGAGGGCAAGTGGCCTGGCAAAGGATGCTTAAACACTTCTAATGGTAAGACAACCTGAAAAACATACCAGGCCACATTATTTGTTCTAAAGGAATTTGACATAATGTCCTGATCCAATACGTTTTCCTGATCACATCAATAAGTTGATGTTTTCCCCTGTAGACTCATTTGGCCTGAAGGTGGTTGTCACACCCTGGCTCTGGGGACTCTATATGTTGAGCCAGTGTGTGTAGATTCTATGTGTTTTTGTTCTATGGTCACAGTCTAGTATTCTATTTCTATGTTGGCCAGAGTGGTTCCCAATCAGAGGCAACGAGTGTCAGCTGTTGCTGGTTGTCTCTGATTGGGAGCCATATTTAGACAGGCTGTGTTCCCACAGGTGTTGTGGGATCTTATTCCATTTGGTTTGTTCCGTGTTGGTTGTTTAACCTAGGACGTCACGTTGTTCGTTTATTGTTTTGTTCGTGTTATCACTTTGGATAATAAAGTATGTTTGCCTTCAACGCTGCGCCTTGGTCTACTCCGTTCAACGATCGTGACAGAAGATCCCACCAGAACTGGACCAAGCAGCGGGTCCAGGAGCCATCGCCAGGGAAATCCCTAGCGGATATCCAGCGCCTCCTCGACTGGGTCAAGCCGGGTGAGGAAGAGAGGGGCTTGACGTGGAAGCAGAAGGGCGAAAGGCTGGCGAGAAGTTTGGAGACCTGGTCCACGGGTAGGAGTGAAGCCCATAAATTTTTTAGGGGGGGGCTAACGCCGTGGATGACGGGGCAGCAGGAGACCGCGACAGAGCGGCCCAGCGGGTTGGCAGAGGAGGCCGCCAGGTTACGGGGGCCACTGGTCGAAGAGGGGAAGGAAAGTGTAGAGGCACGGCGAGAGGTACTGGGGTGTGTTACCAGTCCGGTCCGGCCCATTCCTGATCCCCGCGTAGGGCCAGTGGTGTGTGTCCCCAGTACGGTCCGGCTTGTTCCTGTCCCTCGCATCGAGCCTGTGGTGCGCGTCTCCAGCCCGGCCCGGCCTGTTCCTGCTCCCCGCACCAAGCCAATGGTGCGCGTCGCCAGCCCGGCCTGGCCTGTTCCTGCTCCCCGCACCAAGCAAATAGGGCGCGTCGCCAGCCCGGCCCGGCCTGTTCCTGCTCCCCGCACCAAGCCAATGGTGCGCGTCGCCAGCCCGGTCCGGCCCGTTCCTGCTCCCCGCACCAAGCCAATGGGGCGCGTCGCCAGCCCGGCCCGGCCCGTTCCTGCTCCCCGCACCAAGCCAATGGGGCGCGTCGCCAGCCCGGCCCGGCCCGTTCCTGCTCCCCGCACCAAGCCAATGGGGCGCGTCGCCAGCCCGGCCCGGCCTGTTCCTGCTCCCCGCACCAAGCCAATGGTGCGCGTCGCCAGCCCGGCCCGGCCTGTTCCTGCTCCCCGCACCAAGCCAATGGTGCGCGTCGCCAGCCCGGTCCGGCCCGTTCCTGCTCCCCGCACCAAGCCTATGGTGCGCATCGCCAGCCCGGCCCGGCCCGCTCCTGCTCCCCGCACCAAGTCAGTGGGGCGCTTCGTCAGCCCGGCTCGGTCCGTTCCTGCTCCCCACACCAAGCCAGTGGTGTGCGTCGTCAGTCCGGCACGGCCCGTGCCTGTTCCACCGGTGCCTGGTCCGGCACCGGTCAGCTGCTCCACGCCGGAGCTAGAGCAATCCGCTCCACCAGTGTTCAGTTCAGCTCCGGTCAGCAGGGCCAGACCGGACCAGTGGTACTTGGGGGGGTTAGAGAGGGAGTGGGGATCATGCCCGGAGCCGGATCCGCCGCCAAGGCGGAGTGCCCACCCGGTCCCTCCCCTGTGGTATTTGGTTGGCGCGATCGGAGTCCGCGCCTTTAGGGGGGGGTACTGTCACACCCTGGCTCTGGGACTCTATATGTTGAGCCAGGGTGTGTAGATTCTATGTGTTTTTGTTCTATGGTCACAGTCTAGTATTCTATTTCTATGTTGGCCAGAGTGGTTCCCAATCAGAGGCAACGAGTGTCAGCTGTTGCTGGTTGTCTCTGATTGGGAGCCATATTTAGACAGGCTGTGTTCCCACAGGTGTTGTGGGATCTTATTCCGTTTGGTTTGTTCCGTGTTGGTTGTTTAACCTAGGACGTCACGTTGTTCGTTTATTGTTTTGTTCGTGTTATCACTTTGGATAATAAAGTATGTTTGCCTTCAACGCTGCGCCTTGGTCTACTCCGTTCAACGATCGTGACAGAGGTGCCTGCCGTCCTGCCTCCATCTTCATATAGAATAGATGGAGAAATTTTTCGACTCCCTTATATACAACCTGTAAGTATACAGGCTAAATAATAACATATAATAGGTCCATTTCTACAATGCACAGTGGTGTAAAGTACTTAGGTAAAAATACTTTAAAGTACTACTTAAGTAGTTTTTTGGGGTATCTGTACTTGACTTTACTATTTATATTTCTGACAACTTTTACTTCACTACATTCCTAAAGAAGATTATGTACTTTTTGCTCCATACATTTTCCCTGACACACAAAAGGACTCATAACATTTTGAATGCTTAGCAGGACAGAAATGGTCCAATTCACGCACTTATCAAGAGAACATCCCTGGTCATCTCTACTGCTTCTGATCAGGCGGACTAACTAAACACAAATGCTTTGTTTCTGAATTATGTCTGAGGGTTGGAGTGTGCCCCTGGCTATCCGCAAATGAGAAAAACACGAACAATTGTGCCATCTGGTTTGCTTAATATAAGGAATTTGAAATGATTTATACTTTTACTTTTGATACTAAAGTACATTTTTGCAATTACATTTACTTTTGATACTTAAGTATATTTAAAACCAAATACTTTTAGACTTTTACTCAAGTAGTATTTTACTGGGTGACTTTCACTGTTACTTGTGTAATTTCCTATTAAGGTATCTTTACTTTTACTCAAGTGTGACAATTGGGTACTTTTTCCACCACTGACAATGCAGTCAACCTGTCCTATCAGTGCAGCACAGAAATGCCCTTATCCAGGTGATGTGACAAAGGCTTTTCCTAACAGGCCTGCTAACTTTATTTGTTGTTACTTTGAAGGTTGGAACCAACATGCAGTGCCTCCAGCAGGAAGAGAGGCCAGAACCGTTTGTCGGCCAGCTCAGGGTCAAGCTACACTGTTCACAGCCCTGTGTAATGTTCAGTGTAATTGCATTGCTGGACTTTTTTTTTTACTTAATGTATTTGTATTGTTATAACGTTTTAATTTGACATCCCATGTGTTAGGGATAGGGAGGGTGATAAGGTGGAGTATTAATGAGAAGGGGTTTAACATGTACAAATAAAAGGAAATGTTTGGTTTAAACTTGTCTTGAACATTTATTTGTTTTAGCTGACAGTGATAATTCCTTAAGTGTTTTACTACATTTGCCTCATGTCTATGTAGGGTGTTATGAATGAAAAAAAGGTGTCTGACTTCAAAGTAAGTACACTGTCACACTATATAGAGTCTTTATGGATGTGTTATGAATGACCGAAGGTGTCTCACTTCAAACGAATCATTACAGGACACTATAAAGTGTCGATAAACAGCTTCTGAACAAAAGTTGAACCGGTTTATGAAGGTTTCCATGCTCCACAGGTTACTGTAGGGTGTGAGAGGTATTTAGATGGGTTGATGGACCTGCAATGCTTGCGTTTGTGTGTGTGTGTGTGTATGTGTGTGTGTCAGAGCCAAGATTTGGAATATTCCTACCTGAGAATACCTAGCCACCAAGTATTCCTCTTCCTCTTCCCATGCTGGAGACCAGGGCTTGATTACAACCTGTTACAATGGTGCCAACATTTTTGTGGCTGATCTTTCAGCAGGGGAGAGGGCGAATGTGTCAAAGACCTGACTGGGCCCAGCACCGCTTGGTATGACTCATTATATTGTTGTTTGTGTACTGAGGAACATGTAACTTGGTTCCAGAAGAAAGACACTTTCAATTTCCTTATGTTGGGGGCTTTCATCAAGGTGCCTGGTGTGATAAGGGTCAACTGACTTGTATCCGCGATGGCCCTAAAATGAAGGTTTGTGTATTTTCCATACAATATCATATTTACAGTGCCTTCGGAAAGTATTCAGCCCCCTTGACTTTTTCCACATTTTGTTAAGTTACAGCCTTATTCTAAAATTGATTAAATTGTTTTTTTTCCCCCTCATCAATCTACACAATATACCCCATAATGACAAAGTAAAAACAGGGTTTTAGAAATTGTTGCTAATTTATAAAAAAAAAAAAACGGAAATATTACATTTACATAAGTATTCAGACCCTTTATTCAGTACTTTGTCGAAGGAACTTTGGCAGCGATTACAGCATTGAGTCTTCTTGTGTATGACACTACAAGCTTGGCACACCTGTATTTGGGGAGTTTATCCCATTCTTCTCTGCAGATCCTCTCAAGCTCTGTCAGGTTGGATGGGGAGCGTTGCTGCACAGCTATTTTCAGGTCTCTCCAGAGATGTTCGATTGGGTTAAAGTCCGGACTCTGGCTGGGCCACTCAAGGACATTCAGAGACTTGTCCCAAAGCCACTCCTGCGTTGTCTTGGCTGTGTGCTTAGGGTCGTTGTCCTGTTGGAAGGTGAACCTTCGCCCCAGTCTGAGGTCCTGAGCGCTCTGGAGCAAGTTTTCATCAAGGATCTCTCTGTACTTTGCTCCGTTCATCTTCGCCTCGATCCTGACTAGTCTCCCAGTCCCTGCTTTAATAACTATACCTACATGTATATATTACCTCAATTACCTTGACTAACCGGTGCCCCCGCACATTGACTCGGTACCGGTACCCCCTGTATATAGCCTCGCTACTGTTATTTTACTGCTGCTCTTTAATTATTTGTTACTTTTATTTCTTTCTTTTTTAGGTATTCTTTCTTAAAACTGCATTGTTGGTTAAGGGCTTGTAGGTAAGCATTTCACTGTAAGGTCTGTTGTATTCGGTGCATGTGACAAATAAAAATTGATTTGATTTGACATGCAATGTCAACTGTGGGACCTTATATAGACAGCTGTGTGCCTTTCCAAATCATGTCCAATCAATTGAATTTACCACAGGTGGACTCCAATCAAGTTGTAGAACCATCTCAAGGATGATCAATGGAAACAGGATGCACCTGAGCTCCATTTCGAGTCTCATAGCAAAGGGTCTGTAAATAAGGTATTTCAGTTTTTTATTTGTAATAAATTTGCAAAAAGAAAAAAAAGAAAACGTTTTTGCTTTGTCATTATGGGGTATTGTGGGTAGATTACTGAGATAAAATAATATTTAATCCATTTTAGAATAAGGCTGTAACGTAACAAAATGTGGAAAAAGTTAAGGGGTCTGAATAATTTTCGAAGGCAATGTATGTTTCCCATCCAACACCTTTAGATTATGTTTCAAGACCTTAGCCCACCTCTGGCCAGATGTTACCCACCTGGTGCTCGGAGTGGCAGGCCATTGTCAAGGCGACTGGGCTTGGTGGCGATGAAGAGGTAGCAGAGGACACAGACTGTGATGAGGAAGGCCAGGAGGACCACTGCTGCTATGGACAGACCTATCAGGGCCCCGACACTGAGAGATGGAGGAACAGGGGGCAGAGAAAGAGGATGGCGTGTAGGGGGAAAGGGACGGGGATGGAGAGAGAAGGAGAGAGATGGAGAGAGATGGAGAAAAAGAAGCAGAGACAGATAGGGATAGGAGAGAAAGAGATTAGGGGAAGTGCGGGAGAGAGTGATGGACAGAGAAGGTGAAAGAGAGGGGGAGCGAGGGAGAGAGAAGAATGTGAAAAATTAGCGAGAGAAAGAAAGGGGAAAGGCCGGGGAGAGCAGAGAGAGAGGTGATGGGGAAGACAGAGAGGGAAAGGCAGGGGAGAGCGGAGAGGTGATGGGGAAGACAGAGAGGGAAAGGCAGGGGATGGTAGAGAGAGAGGTGATGGGGAAGACAGAGAGGGAAAGGCAGGGGAGAGCAGAGAGAGAGGTGATGGGGAAGACAGAGAGGGAAAGGCAGGGGAGAGCAGAGAGAGGTGATGGGGAAGACAGAGAGGGAAAGGCAGGGGAGAGCAGAGAGAGAGGTGATGGGGAAGACAGAGAGGGAAAGGCAGGGGAGAGCAGGGAGAGAGGTGATGGGGAAGAGATGGAGGGAAAGGCATGGGAGAGCAGAGAGATGATGGGATAGACAGAGAGGGAAAGGCAGGGGAGAGCAGAGAGAGAGGTGATGGGGAAGACATGGAGGGAAAGGCAGGGGAGAGCAGAGAGAGAGGTGATGGGGAAGACATGGAGGGAAAGGCAGGGGAGAGCAGAGAGGTGATGGGGAAGACAGAGAGGGAAAGGCAGGGGAGAGCAGAGAGAGAGGTGATGGGGAAGACAGAGAGGGAAAGGCAGGGGAGAGAGGAGAGAGAGGTGATGGGGAAGACAGAGAGGGAAAGGCAGGGGAGAGCAGAGAGAGAGGTGATGGGGAAGACAGAGAGGGAAAGGCAGGGGAGAGCAGAGAGAGAGGTGATGGGGAAGACAGAGAGGGAAAGGCAGGGGAGAGAGGAGAGAGAGGTGATGGGGAAGACAGAGAGGGAAAGGCAGTGGAGAGCAGAGAGGTGATGGGTAAGATATGGAGGGAACGGCAGGGGAGGGCAGAGAGAGAGGTGACGGGGAAGACATGGAGGAAAAGGCAGGGGAGAGCAGAGAGAGAGGTGATGGGGAAGACATGGAGGGAAAGGCAGGGGAGAGCAGAGAGAGAGGTGATGGGGAAGACAGAGAGGGAAAGGCAGGGGAGAGCAGAGAGAGAGGTGATGGGGAAGACAGAGAGGGAAAGGCAGGGGAGAGAGGAGAGAGAGGTGATGGGGAAGACAGAGAGGGAAAGGCAGGGGAGAGCAGAGAGAGAGGTGATGGGGAAGACAGAGAGGGAAAGGCAGGGGAGAGAGGAGAGAGAGGTGATGGGGAAGACAGAGAGGGAAAGGCAGGGGAGAGCAGGGAGAGAGGTGATGGGGAAGAGATGGAGGGAAAGGCATGGGAGAGCAGAGAGGTGATGGGGAAGACAGAGAGGGAAAGGCAGGGGAGAGCAGAGAGAGAGGTGATGGGGAAGACAGAGAGGGAAAGGCAGGGGAGAGCAGAGAGAGAGGTGATGGGGAAGACAGAGAGGGAAAGGCAGGGGAGAGCAGAGAGAGAGGTGATGGGGAAGACAGAGAGGGAAAGGCAGGGGAGAGCAGGGAGAGAGGTGATGGGGAAGAGATGGAGGGAAAGGCATGGGAGAGCAGAGAGGTGATGGGGAAGACAGAGAGGGAAAGGCAGGGGAGAGCAGAGAGAGAGGTGATGGGGAAGACAGAGAGGGAAAGGCAGGGGAGAGCAGAGAGAGAGGTGATGGGGAAGACATGGAGGGAAAGGCAGTGGAGAGCAGAGAGGTGATGGGGAAGACAGAGAGGGAAAGGCAGGGGAGAGCAGAGAGGTGATGGGGTAGACAGAGAGGGAAAGGCAGGGGAGAGCAGAGAGAGAGATGATGGGGAAGACAGAGAGGGAAAGGCAGGGGAGAGAGGAGAGAGAGGTGATGGGGAAGACAGAGAGGGAAAGGCAGGGGAGAGCAGAGAGAGAGGTGATGGGGAAGACATGGCGGGAAAGGCAGGGGAGAGAGGAGAGAGAGGTGATGGGGAAGACAGAGAGGGAAAGGCAGGGGAGAGCAGAGAGAGAGGTGATGGGGAAGACAGAGAGGGAAAGGCAGGGGAGAGCAGAGAGAGAGGTGATGGGGAAGACAGAGAGGGAAAGGCAGGGGAGAGAGGAGAGAGAGGTGATGGGGAAGACAGAGAGGGAAAGGCAGGGGAGAGCAGAGAGAGAGGTGATGGGGAAGACAGAGAGGGAAAGGCAGGGGAGAGCAGAGAGAGAGGTGATGGGGAAGACAGATAATAGGTTGCACTCTCTTGGGGTGATACAGTCAGGGGCGGACTGGCCATCCAGCATTTCGGGCAAACGTCAGATGGGCTGGTCCATTTGGGCCATTATTTTGCTATTAATGGGGGCCTCGAGGAAAAACATGGGTCGGTATGTTAGAAATACCAGGGCCGATTTCTGGTCCCAGTCCGCCCCTGGATACAGTATTGAGTATTGTGGGGGGAAAATGTACACTTTTTCTGTTTTCATTTTCACATTTAATTTAGGTACTTTTCACCTTGCATCAGATTCCCTCAATATACAGTGGCCTACTGTAACCTATAACAGGTGTGCGTCATCACAATATCAAACATTATACAAACTAAAAAGTCCAGCATTATCTTTACTTAGTAGCATTTGTGCTGTGTGTGCAGTGAATGAGATTTCCCCAAGATAGGGTAATGCTATTTGGCAAAATAAAACGGATGAATTGGTATAACATCAAATCAAAGATACGTATAAACTCCTTACCTAAGCCACCACATGTATGCATACTCGTAGGGGAAAAAACTGTTGGGATCATCACAGCAATACTTTATATCGTTAAATCCGCAGCAGAATACCGCGCGCGCATCGCCTCCCGCTTTAGGGCAAGAAAAGCCATTCACAAAAGCATTTTCTGCGCTGTAGTAGCTTGTGCAATTCGCAGTCATCCTGGTAAAAAAACGATAAACACTCTCGAGGTAATGAGGCAATTTCCTTAGCTGTGTAAGGTTTTTATTGCAATGTCGCGCACAACGTGTCCTTGCTGAAAATAGTAGGCTTCATATTCCGAGCATGCCAGAGAAATGTGGTCAAACTGCATCCCGATGTACCATATAGAATTCTCTCTCTCTCTCTCTCTCTCTCTCTCTCTCTCTCTCTCCCTCTCTCTCTCTCCCCCCCCCCCCCTCTCTCTCTCTCTCTCTCTCTCCCTCTCCCTCTCTCTCTCTCTCTCTCTCTCTCTCTCTCACTATCTCTGATACAACAGCCTACAATGGGAATAAATGAATAGAAACTTCATTTCAAACCACTTACAGTTTTTCTCAATTGCTAAAACACTAAACCCTATTGTCTGAACCAAATGCTCAGTTGCCTGAACCCACTGATTGAATCAATCACTCTTTTGGCAAAACCATAAGCACTTTTCACCTGTTTAGACATAACTTGCCAACACATTTTCATTGTGATGCACCCGTGCTGCATAATGGTGAGCACAGGTGACAAAAGTCAAACACAATTAGAGCACAGGTGTCACCACTTGAACACAACAACTCAAAATTGATCACACTTGTGGCTAATGATGTGAGGGAACATATACAGTAAGCCAGTTCAGAGAGCACTGGTTTGTGAGGCCCTACAATGGATAGAAATCTGAGAGGAA
This sequence comes from Coregonus lavaretus, assembly GCF_964263955.1. NCBI lineage: Eukaryota > Metazoa > Chordata > Actinopteri > Salmoniformes > Salmonidae > Coregonus > Coregonus lavaretus. The sequence goes on from NC_140006.1 coordinate 40,748,487, forward strand.
GAGTTCGTGTGAGAGGAGGTCGAGGTGGTCGAGGTGGTCAGCGAAGACAAAGAACAGTAATATCTGATGAAATCAGAGCTACTGTGATTGACCATGTTCTTGTCCATGGTATGAGCATGAGGGAGGCTGGACAAAGGGTACAACCAAACATCAGTAGATTCACTGTGTCCACCATAATCCGAAGATTTAGAGAAGAGAACAGGTAATTACCTTTTTTTGACATTATAGTACAGTATGTAAATGTTGACAGCAATTACTGTATGACATACTATATACTGTACCACAGTATACTGTAAGTAAATATATATTTCAGTACATCACTGTACCAATGTACTGTAGTATTGTAATGGAGGGTTGGTCTAACTGTTTGTAGGCCTAGTATTCCATGTATATTTTTTGTAACTCCATGTTCTCTTTTTGTAGAATTGAAAGACTGCCACATGGGGGTGGGAGGACAGGTATGTTCTCCCCACACCAAGAGACCCTAATTGTTGATATGGTCCATGAGAACAATGCCATTAAACTGAGCGAAATTCAGCAGAAGATCATTGAGGACCATTTAAATTTTGAGGGTATCAACAGTGTCAGCCTCTCTACTGTTGATCGTGTCCTCAAGCGCAACAGACTGCGCATGAAACAGCTATACAGAGTGCCCTTTGATCGCAACTCAGACAGAGTCAAAGAGCAAAGATTCCAGTATGTACAGGTTGGCATATATCCAGACACATTCAATGTTGATTACTCTAAGTAGTGATTTACTGTAGTGGCCTAAATCACTTTTTCCGTATCACTTACAAAACTATATATATTTCTACAGAGGGTTTTTCAACTGGATGCAATGGAAAGACCCCATCAATACATCTACATGGATGAAGCTGGGTTTAATCTCACCAAAAGGAGAAGGAGAGGCCGTAATGTGATTGGCCATCGGGCCATTGTTGGTGTTCCTGGGCAGCGTGGTGGCAATGTCACATTATGTGCTGCCATCAGCAATCATGGGGTTGTCCACCATCATGCCAACCTGGGGCCCTACAACACTCACCAGCTCCTCATTTTCCTCAATCACATGCGAGATGCTTTGTTAGGGCAGCAGGATGAGCATCCCATCTATGTTGTTGTTTGGGACAATGTGAGTTTTCACAGAGCCCTCCAGGTTAGAGAGTGGTACAATATGAACCAAGGTTTTATCAATCTTTGCCTTCCACCGTACTCCCCTTTCCTAAACCCCATTGAGGAATTCTTCTCCTCATGGCGGTGGAAGGTATATGAACGCCAACCTTACACCAGGGTAAATCTCCTGCAATCCATGGGACTTGCCTGTGGTGACATAGGTGTGGAGGCATGCCAAGCCTGGATACGGCATGCCAGGGGTTTTTTCCCCCGTTGCCTGGCCAGACAAAATGTGGCCTGTGATGTGGATGAAGTCCTGTGGCCTGACCCAGTACGGAGACATGATGCTGTGGCTGAGTAATGCACTTATTTGTATATTTTTGTACTTTATTTTTACATGGGCTTACTGTACACAAGTGGCAAACGCATAAGATTTCTGTTTGTTTTTACAAGTGCTACATGTAAATGCACAAGATTTCTGTTTTGTCTTTTTGTACAAGTGCTAAATGCACAGTTTTTTTTTGTTTTGCAACATGCATTTAGCCTACAGTGAACAATAAACATTTATTTCTCCAGCTTCATGTCCTGAGCATTGTGTTTTCTATTTTTCTACGTAGTGTTTAGTGACTGTTCAGTAGTGTTTTTAATTTTGATTGACTCGGGGCACGATTTGACAACATAGTTCAGTTTTGAGCACAGATTGAACTGTTTTGAGGTGAAAGTTTGGTTTTGCAAGAAGAGTCTGAGGTTTTGTGAATGTAGCTTGAAAATTGGGTTTTGTGTTCACAGTTAAGAGAAAAGGAGTGCAGCTTTCAAGAAATGTGTCTTAGCAATCGAGAAAAACTGTAATGTTTCATTAGATGGGGACATAAGAAACACTAATTGTTATGATTGACAGCCCATTTTGATTGCTGATCCTCTTGTGTGGGCTAGTCTATTGTAATACAAAGTAGCCATTTGTCTGAAACTATATTCAACAAAAATATAAACGCAACATGCAACAATTTCAAAGTTTTGCTGAGTTACAGTTCATATAAGGAAGTCAGTAAATTAAAATAAATCCATTAGGCCCTAATCTATAGATTTCACATGACTGGGCATAGGCCCACCCACTGGGGAGCCAGGCCCAGCCAATCAGAATGAGTTTTTCCCCACAAAAGGGCTTTATTACAGACAGAAATACTCCTCAGAACAAAACGTTTCTTACTCAAACAGTGAAACTGTTATAATAGCCTGTTGATGATGAATTTAAAAGCTCTCCAAGGACTCTTGAGTCAGGATCAAAACAAAGGAACACTGTCTCATCTCCTAAAGAGTTGTATTGAGCAGTGAAACTGTCTTCACTGTCTTCGACAATAATTGAGGCCATTGTCTTATGTCAGGTAGCGCGACGATTCAGAAAGCGCGGAATCATCGCTCTACCTGACATAAGACAATGGCCTCAATCAGAAGAAGAAGAAGAAGAAGAAGAAGAAGAAGAAGAAAAAGAAGAGGAGGAGAAGAAGACAAGCTCTATGATAGAGCTGCAGGTGTGCTGTCCAGGGTGGAACTCTCCACGGGGCTGATTTATAAATGACTCACCCAGTCATTTTGCATAATCTATTAGGCTATTAATCTAGATATCTCTATAGTGTTCAATTAATCAATGTATTCATCTATAATGTGTTTAGAAATGCAATCAAGTAACTTACAGTTGCTCTTCATCATATTGTAGCAGTGGTCCCGTGTAGCTCAGTTGGTAGAGCATGGCGTTTGCAACGCCAGGGTTGTGGGTTTGTTTCCCACGGGGGAACAGTATGAGAAAAAAAAAGTGTATGCGCTCACTAAGTGTAAGTCGCTCTGGATAAGAGCGTCTACTAAATGACTAAAATGTAAAATGTACAGGGTTGGGGTCAATCCCATTTCAATTCCCGTCAATTCAGGAAGTACACTGAAATTCCGAATTGAAATTGGGTTTACTTTCTGGAATTGAAATGGAAGGGACCTGTCATCCTCCCATGAGCTGTCATGCTTTGTGGCTTTTACATACTGTACCTCTGAATTAGGGAGGAATTTTTACATGGCTGCCAGGTTGAGTTGAATGGTGAACTTGTCAAGGTGAAAAAGCCTCCCTGCTGAGGTGGTAAAGGTGAGGCTTCCTCCCAGGGAGGACAGTAAACCCATTAAGTATTGAAGCTGGCAAATTGGACAAATTCATCCCCAATGATCTGGTAGGTCTGAGAGGCCTTTCTTGGCGTCATTGGGTCGATAGTGTCCACCATCATGGCTGAGTGGCAGAACGGCGGCTCTGTCCCTGGTGGAACCATCTATGGTGCTGACACACGTTGGGGGAAAAAAAATGAAAATGGAAAACAACCCACACTAATGTTTGATCGAGAACACAAATCAATCAATTCTGTCAGGTAGTCCTGTTGTGCTCCTAGGTCCTGCTGCTACAGTATGTAGTTTGCCCATCTCTGTAACGATATCTCTGTAACGATATCTCTGTGAAGATATCTCTGTGAAGATATCTCTGCAACGATATCTCTGTAATGATATTTCTGTAACGATATCTCTGTGACGATATCTCTGTAATGATATCTCTGTAGCGATTAATTACATTTACATTTACGTCATTTAGCAGACGCTCTTATCCAGAGCGACTTACAAATTGGTGCATTCACCTTATAGCCAGTGGGATAACCACTTTACAACATGTTTATTTATTTATTTATTTATTTTTTTGAGGGGGTGGGGTAAGGGGGGGTAGAAGGATTACTTTATCCTATCCCAGGTATTCCTTAAAGAGGTGGGGTTTCAAGTGTCTCCGGAAGGTGGTGAGTGACTCCGCTGTCCTAGCGTCGTGAGGGAGCTTGTTCCACCATTGGGGTGCCAGAGCAGCGAACAGTTTTGACTGGGCTGAGCGGGAACTGTGCTTCCGCAGTAGGGGGGCCAGCAGGCCAGATGTGGATGAAGGCAATGTCCTCGTTTGGGTGTAGGGACTGATCAGAGCCTGACGGTACGGAGGTGCCGTTCCCCTCACAGCTCCGTAGGCAAGCACCATGGTCTTGTAGCAGATGCGAGCTTCAACTGGAAGCCAGTGGAGTGTGTGGAGGAGCGGGGTGACATGAGAGAACTTTGGAAGGTTGAACACCAGACGGGCTGCGGCATTCTGGATGAGTTGTAGGGGTTTAATGGCACAGGCAGGGAGCCCAGCCAACAGCGAGTTGCAGTAATCCAGACGGGAGATGTCAAGTGCCTGGATTAGGACCTGTGCCGCTTCCTGTGTAAGGCAGGGTCGTACTCTCCGAATGTTGTAGAGCATGAACCTACAGGATGGGGTCACCACCTTGATGTTAGCGGAGAACGACAGGGTGATGTCCAGGGTCACGCCAAGGCTCTTCGCACTCTGGGAGGAGGACACAACGGAGTTGTCAACCGTGATGGCGAGATCATGGAACGGGCAGTCCTTCCCCGGAAGGAAGAGCAGCTCCGTCTTGCCGAGGTTCAGCTTGAGGTGGTGATCCGTCATCCACACTGATATGTCTGCCAGACATGCAGAGATGCGATTCGCCACCTGGTTATCAGAAGGGGGAAAGGAGAAGATTAGTTGTGTGTTGTCTGCGTAGCAATGATAGGAGAGGCCATGTGAGGATATGACAGAGCCAAGTGACTTGGTGTATATCGAGAATAGGAGAGGGCCTAGAACTGAGCCTGGGGGACACCAGTGGTGAGAGCACGTGGTGCGGAGACAGATTCTCGCCACGCCACTTGGTAGGAGCGACCGGTCAGGTAGGACGCAATCCAAGAGTGAGCCGCGCCGGAGATGCCCAACTCGGAGAGGGTGGAGAGGAGGATCTGATGGTTCACAGTATCAAAGGCAGAAGACAGGTCTAGAAGGACAAGAGCAGAGGAGAGAGAGTTAGCTTTAGCAGTGCGGAGAGCCTCCGTGACACAGAGAAGAGCAGTCTCAGTTGAATGACCAGTCTTGAAACCTGACTGGTTTGGATCAAGGTCATTCTGAGAGAGATAGCAAGAGAGTTGGCTAGAGACGGCATGCTCAAGAGCTTTGGAGAGAAAAGAAAGAAGGGATACTGGTCTGTAGTTGTTGACATCAGAGGGATCGAGTGTTGGTTTTTTGAGAAGGGGTGCAACTCTCGCTCTCTTGAAGACGGAAGGGACATAGCCAGCAGTCAAGGATGAGTTGATGAGCGAGGTGAGGTAAGGGAGAAGGTCACCGGAGATGGTCTGGAGAAGAGAGGAGGGGATAGGGTCAAGCGGGCAAGTTGTTGGGCGGCCGGCCGTCACAAGTCGCAAGATTTCATCTGGAGAGAGAGGGGAGAAAGAAGTCAAAGCATAGGGTAGGGCAGTGTGAGCAGGACCAGCAGTGTCATTTGACTTAACAAACGAGGATCGGATGTCGTCAACCTTCTTTTCAAAATGGTTGACGAAGTCATCCACAGAGAGGGAGGAGGGGGGAGGGGGAGGAGGATTCAGCAGGGAGGAGAAGGTGGCAAAGAGCTTCCTAGGGTTAGAGGCAGATGCTTGGAATTTAGAGTGGTAGAAAGTGGCCTTAGCAGCAGAAACAGATGAAGAAAATGTAGAGAGGAGGGAGTGAAAAGATGCCAGGTCCGCAGGGAGTCTAGTTTTCCTCCATTTCCGCTGTGAAGATATCTCTGTAACGATATCTCTGTGAAGATATCTCTGTACTGATATCTCTGTGAAGATATCTCTGCAACGATATCTCTGTAACAATATCTCTGTAACGATATCTCTGTGACGATATCTCTGTGAAAATATCTCTGTTGCGATATTTCAGTGAAAATATCTCTGTAATGATATCTCTGTGAAGATATCTCTGCAACGATATCTCTGTAACGATATCTATGTAACGATATCTATGTGACGATATCTCTGCGAAGATATCTCTGTGCCGATATCTCTGTGCCGATATCTCTGTAGCGATATCTTTGTGAAAATATCTCTGTAACGATATCTCTGTAATGATATCTCTGTGACGATATCTCTGTGACGATATCTCTGTAACGTTATCTCTGTAACGATATCTCTGCGACGATATATCTCTGTAACGATATCTCTGTAACGATATCTTTGTTACGATATCTCTGTAACGATATCTCTGTGACTAATAGAGACAACTGTCTATCAACCAAAGAACATTCTCAAATCTCCATCATCAATATAGTTCCCTCCACCTACATGCTGTAATTGACCCTTTTCTAGTAAACGACACACTGACGTCATGTACAGATGCACGTGACTCTTGGCTGCAGCAAGATATCCAACGCCATCTGCGCCCATTCAACATAACCTAGATTTTCATTTTTATTACTTCTAAACAAAATAACTTTTTGCGGTTCTCATACGCTTACAATGGTGTTTAGATTTTTGCTTGAACAGTCGCTAAGATTGTATTTGGTAGTGATCTTTGCATTATAACTATTTTAGATGCAGCAGTTGTTAGCTAGAATGCTAACACTCATTGATATAGGCCGTAGCAAAAGCTATCCAAAGAGCCATTTTACTGGTTGAAGTCGAAGTGTTTTTTAAGTATAATGCAGATGATTTGCGATGATGACGCAAACATTATATTAAGCAGGACATTCATACGAGCCTTAAAATCCAATTATAATCCAAAAGTAGTGTGAAATGCACTCATAAGCAACATTTAAATAGAGGCTTTTTTTGCTGGTGTTCTATAAGAACTCCCCCTTCTTCTGCCACCAACTTGCGTGCATCGCCCTCATGCGCCAATGTTTGCAAACACAGAAAGGGGTCTACACAGAATTGTTAAAAGATTTTTCAACACATACTACACATGATTGATGTAACGATACTAAAATGGGTTCAAAGCAGCCTGCATGTAGGACTTGATAGAAGACACTAGATCTATGGTAAACCAGGTTAAAGATAGCCTGACTCCTCTGTGACTGACCGACTTTGATATGAGTCATTCGTACCTCACTGATGAACACTACACTCTTGGAAAAAGGGTTCCAAAACGGTTCTTCGGCTATCCCCATAGGAGAACCCTTTTTGGTTCCAGGTAGAACCCTTTTTGGTTCCAGGTAGAACTCATTTGGGTTCCATGTAGAACCCTCTGTGTAAAGGGTTCTACATGGAACTCAAAAGGGTTCTACTTGGAACCAAAAGGGTTCTACCTGGAACCAAAAAGGGTTATTCAAAGGGCTCTCCTATGGGGACAGCAGAAGAACCCTTTTAGGTTATATATAGCACCTTTTTTCTAAGAGAGTAATTATCCAGCTTCATGCCATGGTCTTTATTGATGTTCACAGGTCCACACTACAGTGGGAAAAAAATTATTTAGTCAGCCACCAATTGTGCAAGTTCTCCCACTTAAAAAGATGAGAGGCCTGTAATTTTCATCATAGGTACACGTCAACTATGACAGACAAATTTAGATTTTTTTTCCAGAAAATCACATTGTAGGATTTTTTATTAATTTATTTGCAAATTATGGTGGAAAATAAGTATTTGGTCACCTACAAACAAGCAAGATTTCTGGCTCTCACAGACCTGTAACTTCTTCTTTAAGAGGCTCCTCTGTCCTCCACTCATTACCTGTATTAATGGCACCTGTTTGAACTTGTTATCAGTATAAAAGACACCTGTCCACAACCTCAAACAGTCACACTCCAAACTCCACTATGGCCAAGACCAAAGAGCTGTCAAAGGACACCAGAAACAAAATTGTAGACCTGCACCAGGCTGGGAAGACTGAATCTGCAATAGGTAAGCAGCTTGGTTTGAAGAAATCAACTGTGGGAGCAATTATTAGGAAATGGAAGACATACAAGACCACTGATAATCTCCCTCGATCTGGGGCTCCACGCAAGATCTCACCCCGTGGGGTCAAAATGATCACAAGAACGGTAAGCAAAAATCCCAGAACCACACGGGGGGACCTAGTGAATGACCTGCAGAGAGCTGGGACCAAAGTAACAAAGCCTACCATCAGTAACATACTACGCCGCCAGGGACTCAAATCCTGCAGTGCGAGACGTGTCCCCCTGCTTAAGCCAGTACATGTCCAGGCCCGTCTGAAGTTTGCTAGAGTGCATTTGGATGATCCAGAAGAGGATTGGGAGAATGTCATATGGTCAGATGAAACCAAAATATAACTTTTTGGTAAAAACTCAACTCGTTGTGTTTGGAGGACAAAGAATGCTGAGTTGCATCCAAAGAACACCATACCTACTGTGAAGCATGGGGGTGTAAACATCATGCTTTGGGGCTGTTTTTCTGCAAAGGGACCAGGACGACTGATCCGTGTAAAGGAAAGAATGAATGGGGCCATGTATCATGAGATTTTGAGTGAAAACCTCCTTCCATCAGCAAGGGCATTGAAGATGAAACGTGGCTGGGTCTTTCAGCATGACAATGATCCCAAACACACCGCCCGGGCAATGAAGGAGTGGCTTCGTAAGAAGCATTTCAAGGTCCTGGAGTGGCCTAGCCAGTCTCCAGATTTCAACCCCATAGAAAATCTTTGGAGGGAGTTGAAAGTCCGTGTTGCCCAGCGACAGCCCCAAAACATCACTGCTCTAGAGGAGATCTGCATGGAGGAATGGGCCAAAATACCAGCAACAGTGTGTGAAAACCTTGTGAAGACTTACAGAAAACATTTGACCTGTGTCATTGCCAACAAAGGGTATATAACAAAGTGTTGAGAAACTTTTGTTATTGACCAACCAAATACTTATTTTCCACCATAATTTGCAAATAAATTAATTAAAAATCCTACAATGTGATTTTCTGGATGTTTTTCCTCATTTTGTCTGTCATAGTTGACGCGTACCTATGATGAAAATTACAGGCCTCTCTCATCTTTTTAAGTGGGAGAACTTGCACAATTGGTAGCTGACTAAATACTTTTTTCCCCACTGTATATAATAGATCTCAGATAGCAATCACCATGGCAATCTTATATGAGAAATCAGTTTGGCTTCAATCTCTTCAGCATTTCTTTGCTATTCATCCATGGTGAACTCTCAACCTGACATAAGAGTTAAGGACATTTGCAAGCATGACTGGGAAAGCCACCCATTCATTGAATGAGGCAGAATATGTTGAATGTATGATGAATATACGTGTACGTGCATATAAATACCTGCATGCATACTGCCAGAGTAAATGATGTGAGTCCATCATTATGCAGTAGAAGAAGAGAAGTGATCCATTGGGACACATTGTGCCCAACATTAAGAGACATGCCTCCTAATGGATCGACAGGAAGCAAATCTAAAGTTCCAAGTTACTTAATGTTCCTTAGTACCCCCCATCTGATCTACGGGATAGAGCTTTGACAAGACAATCTGAACCGTTTGAACTAATGGATCCGCTTGCATACAGTACACGCAGTGTTTAATGCGTAACACTGATTTATCATTGGTTGTATGAGTGTAGGATGGAACTGCGAATACAGTCATGCCCACACACTATCTGACTTCCTACTGACACCTTTCATTCAATGGGCGTTGCACATAGGCCTAATGAGTCCACACTTTTCACAGAAGCTGCATGGACAAAAATAATGTCCAAACGGGAACGTCTGTTGACTTTTTTCCTGTTCGTGATAGTTTAATAAAACATTGGTTATTGATTAGGCTACTGTGCGCCTCCGCTTGCAAAACAATAGCCAATTGCGTTATATGTCACCAGTAGCCTGCTTGAAATTGGCGTATTGGTGCATGTTTTTAAGGACGCATCTCAAATATTTCCACCCCTCCCACCCCTCCCACCTCAGCGCAAGCGAGCTGCTATAAAACAGGTAAATTACCAACCCTGGCACCAGTGTTGGAAAATAGCTTTTACAAGTCGAAATTGCCAAAGAGCGTTTGACACTAACGCCGCCTTAATGCCTGGCTGAAGCTCCATAGACCAACCAGAGGAGGTCCCACCAAGTACACATCTTACACATCCTCCTGAACACCAACCATGGAAAGGGGGATACCTAGTCAGTTGTAAAACTGCATTTAACCCAACCCCTCTGAATCAGAGAGGTGCGGAGGGCTGCCTTAATGGACGTCTTCGGCGCCCGGGTAACAGTGGGTTAACTGCCTTGCTCAGGGGCAGAAGGACAGATTTGTACCTTGTCAGCTCGGGGATTCGATCCAACAACCTTTCTGTTACTGGCCCAACGCTCCTACCCACCAGGCTACCTGCCACCTCCTCTGTGACTGTGGTTGGTCGATCTGCAGCCCAGCATTGGTGTTCAAGATTATTGTTGTTTTTGTAATTTTCTTTAATCTGACACATATTCCCTTTTGCACTTGAAGTCAAACTAAAATAAAGAGATGAAATGGTACCAGTGGGTGGTTTAATGAAGGAGAGATAATTGGGACATTGCCCATTTTTTGGAACGTGCCTCTGAGTTACGCCTTGATCACACCGTTATTGTATTTATTACACCAGAAGTACATTAATTTCCAATGGAACGCTGAGTTTGCCTTACAGCATTGTGTTGCAGAGGCAGCTGCAGTGCGTTCTGTGTGGTGCATACGTTAGATTTATCTAATGTATGCATCAAACTGTATGCGTTGACGGCTTGACAGAAATGGTAGCAGAAGGTGAATGTTGAACTTTTGTTGCACACATATCCAGATGATGATGCGTATTATTTGGCACAATCACTCTGTTGGTGTGATCGAGGCGTCAACGCCAGCCGAAAACAGAGCCTTATAAGTGTATACAACTTTGATGCATGTTGTTCTTTCTCTGCTCAGGATTGGTTTACAAAGGTGATGTTTGGGGCACAGGAGGTTGGTGGCACCTTAATTGGGGAGGACGGGCTCGTGGTAATGGCTGGAGCGGAATCAGGAGAATGGTATCAAATACATCAAACACATGGTTTCCATGTGTTTAATGCCATTCCATTTGCTCTGTTTCGGCCTCCCCTCAGCAGCCTCCTGTGGTTTGGGGTCACCATGACTGAAGGCTTGCTGTGCAGACATAACACACGTATCTTCTTTGTCTATGATCCAAGAAGTTTGCACCAACCTGCCTACAGTACATTGCACCTGTGAAAATATATCTTTCAAAAGTAATTTGAAAATTTTAAATGGCACAAATTATAGAATATATTCTGCATGTTGGGTTAAATGATAGAATCAAATCGTAACGACGCTGTCGGTGTGATCAAGGCGTTAGGCTGGGCAGCTGTGGGAAAAACAGGATTATAGAAATATTTGCTAATTTATCAAATAAAATAAAACTTAAATATTACATTTGCATAAGTATGCAGACCATTTACTCAGTACTTTGTTGAAGCACCTTTGGCAACGATTACAGTATTGAGTCTTCTTAGGTATGACGCTACAAGCTTGGCACACCTGTATTTGGGGAGTTTCCTCCATTCTTCTCTGCAGATCCTCTCAAGCTCTGTCAGGTTGGATGGGGAGTGTTGCCGGACAGCAATTTTCAGGTCTCTCCAGAGATGTTCGATTGGGTTAAAGTCCGGACCTCTGGCTGGGCCACTCAAGGACATTCAGAGACTTGTCCCGAAGCCCCTCCTGCGTTGTCTTGGCTGTGTGCTTAAGGTCGTTGTCCTGTTGGAAGGTGAACCTTCGCTCCAGTCTGAGGTCCTGAGCGCTCTGGAGCAGGTTTTCATCAAGGATCTCTCTGTACTTTGCTCCATTCATCTTTGCCTCGATCCTGACTAGTCTCCCAGTCCCTGCCGCTGAAAAACATCCCACAGCATGATGCTGCCACCACCATGCTTCACCGTAGGGATGGTGCCAGGTTTACTCCAGACGTGATGCTTGGCATTCAGGCCAAAGAGTTCAATCTTGGTTCCATCAGACCAGAGAATCTTGTTTCTCATGGTCTGAGAGTCTTTAGGTGTCTTTTGGCAAACTCCAAGCGGGCTGTCATGTACCTTTTACCCAGGAGTGGCGTCCGTCTGGCACCTCTACCATAAAGGCCTGATTGGTGGAGTGCTGCAGAGATGGTTGTCCTTCTGGAAGGTTCTCCCATCTCCACAGAGGAACTCTAGAGCTCTGTCAGTGTGACCATCGGGTTCTTGGTCACCTCCCTGACCAAGGCCCTTCTCCCCCAATTGCTCAGTTTGGCCAGGTGGCCAGCTCTAGGAAGAGTCTTGGTGGTTCCAAACTTCTTCCATTTAAGAATGATGGAGGCCACTGTGTTCTTGGGGACCTTCAGTGCTTCAGAGCTCTTCTGACAATTCCTTCGACTTCATGGCTTGTTTTTTGCTCTGACATGCACTGTCAACTGTGGGACCTTATATAGACAGGTGTTTGCCTTTCCAAATCATGTCCAATCAATTGAATTTACCACAGGTGGACTCCAATAATGTTGTAGAAACATCTCAAGGATGATCAATGGAAACAGGATGCACCTGAGCTCAATTTCGAGTCTCATAGCAAAGGGTCTGAATACTTATATAAATAAGGTATTTCTGTTTTTAATTAATTTTGAATGTGCAAATATTTCTAAACGCCTGTTTTCACTTTGTCATTATGGGGTATTGTGTGTAGATTGCTGAGGATTTTTTCATATATTTTTTTACCATTTTAGAATAAGGCTGTAAGGTAACAAAATGTGGAAAAAGTGAAGGGCTGAATACTTTCCGAAGGCACTGTATAAAGCCTTACTACAACTCTAACACACCCCAATTCTTTATGTGCAGCAAAACCATGCATAAAAAAACGTTTGATGCGTTTTATATGCCAAGTATTAGACTTCAACAAGGATGAAATTATACAATTATAGATTAATACAATTGTAGAAATTAGGCTTGATGTTGCAAAAAAATTTTGTAAACATCATTATTCATGTTATGATAAAGAAACAGTACATATAACAGCCTAACAGTAATTATCGTTGGAGGTAATAGATATAATAACGACAGGGAACTGAAATGGTTAAACAAAACATCTGTGACATCTGGACACCACATTTGTAGGTCATGTGACCAGCAGGAAACGAGGGTTAGGGAACGGGTTGTTTTAGGGAACGGGTTGTGTTGATGAACCACTTCTCACAGCGCCATAGCCTCATACAGTCACAGTCTGGAACATGATGACTCCTCCCCTACTCTTCCTCGCCTTCCTCCTCCTCTCCTGTCTGCCAGGTAAGAACTGAACTCAGGTTTGGTTTCTCCTGAGACACAGATTAACTCGTGCTCCTCCTCCTGGATTAACAACATGCCCCATGGAGAATCTCTAATGACAGTGTTATGTAGTCCTGGAGAAAGCTTAATTTTTTTAACGCTGTAAAAGTCACATTTGCTCCTCAGGATATAATGTATATAGTATATAGTGAAGTAAAGGGTAGCTAGTTATTGAACAAACTAATTTAAATGGCTGAGAAACTCATGTTTTGGATTGTTGAACATGGAAATCTATCCAAAAACATTCCTTTTATTTCTACTTGTGTAATAACACATTGTTAGAGCATTTTGATGGTATGATCAGTAAAGTGCTGAAGAGAAAGCCATATGGTTTAGATTTTCTGTGTTTTCTTGCACAATCTTGTATTTTTCTCGCTTTCAAGCATTTCACTGGGACAAGTAATTGTGTCCAAGTTCATGGCATTCTCCGACAGCCAGTGGAAGCAGAAAGCAACATTCTCCTGTCTCCATTCTCCTATGTCCCAGACTGTGTTATGCCCTATACCCCAGACTGTATTACGCCCTCAAGCAAGTGTGACCTTCTTGGTTTGAACCTGGCTCGTCTGCACACCACAAGACTGTGTTAGCCCGTAGAGCTAAACTCTAGGAAATAATCTCAGGGAGCTAACGGAATTTTCAAGTCTCAGGCAAGGGAGGAGGAGAGTAGGGAGGCGGAGAAGAGCGGAGCTGCCAACTCTCACGCATTGACCGTGAGACACACGCATTTGACCCTCTTCTCACGCGCTCACGGCACACCTCTTATATCTCACGCATTGAAAAGTAATGTTTTTATTTTTCTAATTAGACCATTGTATAGTCAGCGCGTGAACCTTTCAACTGTTTCGATCGTTTTGAAATCGGAGTATCTGCGCCTCCAATTTAACATCACAAGCAGAAGCTCTATCGTTGTCCTGTTTTGCCACGGCACTGTGAACCACGGCATATTGAAGCGAGTGGATTGGATGCATGTATTAAAGAAACAACATTAGAGTGGAGCTGAATGGAGAGAGAGAACGCTCTCTGCCGAGTGTATAAAACTGTTCAAAGAGCTGCACGGTAGCGCTGTTTTATGTACGATGTCAACAAAATTAAAGTTGCTGTTACTCCCGTCCTTATTGCAGAATGTAGCCTTTTGGCAGCATATACTAAAGTCGATTTAATCCATCCTTGTATTTGTCCCCTCCGTTTGGTTATTGGCATTTAGGCATGTGACAACGAGAAGGCAGCAGACAGACCTACAGGATGTTTTAGCAGGGACGTTTGGTTAGGGTGGCCTGCTTTGTAACTATGAAAATCATTTTGACAAATAGAAAGTGAAAGTTTGATTCTAGAGAGTGGACAATACATAGAACAGTTATTTGGTTAAGGTGTAGGGGCAGATTTATGTCATCTTGTCTTCGGGAGATTGTATTACCTATTTACTTTATTTAGACTGATCAGTGGAACAATTCTCATTCTTAACAATGGGCTAAAATATTGGGTAATTAATGTGCTTGTCAGCAAGAACACTACTGTTATTCACTAACACTTATTGTATTATTCCACTTCTTCCCAATGTTGCCAGTGTAATCACATATTTGAAATCTGATATGCCTACTCTTGTCTTTGAAAATGTATTATATTATACAACTCATAAACGCATCATATTTTGTCTATGTAGAGGAGATACTCATTAACTGTGAGTCGCTCTGGATAAGAGCGTCTGCTAAATGACGTAAATGTAAATGTAAAATGATGACAAAGATATTAAACTAGTAGGAATAAACCACCTGAATGTTGATATTCATTAGATCTTTGAGAAATTAATTGTTATAACAAGAACATTTTTAAACACCCAACACTTGGGAAACATAGATTAGGGGTGGCCAACCCTCCTGGAGAGCATGCAGGATTTTGTCTTTCAGACCTATTTTAAAGAGATAGTTCACCCAAATTACAAAATACAAAATGTTTGTGTCCTTACCTTGAAAGCAGTCTATGGACAAGGAGAACGCAATCTATGATTTGGTTTCCCACTGCCATCAACCATTAATATAGACAATTCCTGGGCAGAGACTTGGTGTAGTGGTAACACTACCCAGCATGTGTCACATACAACTTTCCACCTGAGAACAGGGATCAGTCCCTGCTTCCAACCTTCCCACTGTTTCTAGCGTTTGCCTGTCTCCCTATCTCATTACTGTCTGAATAAAGTCTCAAACCACCTAAAAAATATGTTTACAAAAATATTAGCATACTTAAAATGTCATCCCCCCAAAATATTAAAGTAACAAAGTTGTCGAATTTTAAATGTTCATTTAATGCACCCTGAAAACACCTGACCTGTGGTTGAAACGTTTTAATTTTCCACCCTGGTCATAAGCCTAAGCCATGTCAATATACAGTTGAAGTCGGACGTTTACATACACCTTAGCCAAATACAACTCAGTTTTTCACAATTCCTGACATTTAATCCTTGTAAAAATTCCCTGACTTAGGTCAGTTAGGATCACCACTTTATTTTAAGAATGTGAAATGTCAGAATAATAGTAGAGAGTGATTTCTTTCAGCTTTTCATTTCTTTCATCACATTCCCAGTGGGTCAGAAGTTTACATACACTCAATTAGTATTTGGTAGCATTGCCTTTAAATTGTTTAACTTGTGTCAAACGTTTCGGGTAGCCTTCCACAAGCTTCCCACAATAAGATGGGTGAATTTTGGCCCATTCCTCCTGACAGAGCTGGTGTAACTGAGTCAGGTTTGTAGGCCTCCTTGCTCGCACACGCTTTTTCAGTTCTGCCCACAAATTTCCTATAGGATTGAGGTTAAGGCTTTGTGATGGCCACTCCAATACCTTGACTTTGTTGTCCTTAAGCCATTTTGCCACAACGTTGGAAGTATGCTTAGGGTCATTGTCCATTTGGAAGACCCATTTGCGACCAAGCCTTAACTTCCTGACTGATGTCTTGAGATGTTGCTTCAATATATCCACATAATTTTCCTTCCTCATGATGCCATCTATTTTGTGAAGTGCACCAGTCCCTCCTGCAGCAAAGCACCCCCACAGCATGATGCTGCCACCCCCGTGCTTCACGGTTGGGATGGTGTTCTTCAGCTTGCAAGCCCCCCCCCTTTTCCTCCAAACATAACGATGGTCATTATGGCCAAACAGTTCTATTTTTGTTTCATCAGACCAGAGGACATTTCTCCAAAAAGTACGATCTTTGTCCCCATGTGCAGTTGCAAACCGTAGTCTGGCTTTTTTATGGCGGTTTTGGAGCAGTGGCTTCTTCCTTGCTGAGCGGCCTTTCAAGTTATGTTGATATAGGACTTGTTTTACAGTGGATATAGCTACTTTAGTACCAATTTCCTCCAGCATCTTCACAAGGTCCTTGTTGTTCTGGCATTGATTTGCACTTCTCGCACCAAAGTACGTTCATCTCTAGGAGACAGAACGCGTCTCCTTCCTGAGCGGTATGACGGCTGCGTGGTCCCATGGTGTTTATACTTGCGTACCATTGTTTGTACAGATCAACGTGTTACCTTCAGGCATTTGGAAATTGCTCCCAAGGATGAACCAAATTTGTGGAGGTCTACAAAAAAAATTCTGAGGTCTTGGCTGATTTCTTTTTGTTTTCCCATGATGTCAAGCAAAGAGGCACTGAGTTTGAAGGTAGGCCTTGAAATACATCCACAGGTACACCTCCAATTGACTCAAATGATGTCAATTAGCCTATCAGAAGCTTCTAAAGCCATGACATCATTTTCAGGAATTTTCCAAGCTGTTTAAAGGCACAGTCAACTTAGTGTATGTTAACTTCTGACCCACTGGAATTGTGATACAGTGAATTATAAGTGAAATAATCTGTCTGTAAACAATTGTTGGAAAAATTACTTGTGTCATGCACAAAGTAGATGTCCTAACCGACTTGCCAAAACTATAGTTTGTTAACAAGAAATGTGTGGAGTGGTTGAAAAACAAGTTTTAATGAATCCAACCTAAGTGTATGTAAACTTCTGACTTCAACTGTATACCAAGAGTGTGCAAAGCTGTCATCAAGGCAAAGGGTGGCTATTTGAAGAATCTCAAATATAAAATATATTTTGATTTGTTTAACACTTTCTTGGTTACTACATGATTCCATATGTGTTATTTCATAGTTTTGATATCTTCACTATTATTCTACAATGTAAAAATAAAGAAAAACCCTTGAATGAGTAGGTGTGTCCAAACTTTTGACAGGTAGTGTACGTAGAATTGCAGGAAATTAGCTTTAACATTTTCCCGTCTTAGGGTTGTGCCAGGGGGCAAATCTCACTCCAAACTTTCTTAAAAAGTTGGCAGCCCTGGAAGAGGGAGTAGGGAGGGGGAGAAGGGGAGGGAGTAGAGAGGGGGAACTGAGGGATGTGAAAGTGACAGTAACTATTTTCAAGGAAAACGAAACCAGAAGTGTGCCGTGGAAAGGGTGCTATTCAGGGTCACTTTAAAAACATTCTGTGCTTTTTTATAGATAGGAGTTCAGGGCTGCCGGTTACATATCAACAGAACCAGAGAGGAACCATTACTTTTAATAACATACACATTGACAGGCATCGGTTAGGGCTTAATGACCTCTTTGCCTGTAGTGTCTTTATGTAGGGTGACATGGCAGTTGTAGAGGGGTTAGGGGTCAGGGGTTGACGTTAAAGTGAATGACCTCTGCCCCCTCCTTGCCTGTAGGTTCTTTCTGTAGGGTGACCACCGTTGGTGATCTAGCGGTCCTGGAGGTGTTAGGGGTCATGGGTTAATGACCTCCTTATCTTCCTGCCTGTAGGTTCTCTATGTAGGTTGACCACCGTGGGTGATCTAGTGGTTCTGGAGGGGTCAGGGGTTAATATTAGGGTGAATAACCTCTCTGCTCGCTGCCTGCAGGCTCTCTCTGTAGGGTGACCACTGTGGGTGACCTGTCGATCCTGGAAGGTCGGTCGGTGATGATCCCGTGCCACTACGAGCCGCAGTACGCCAGTTATGTGAAGTACTGGTGCCGAGGCAGGGTAAAGGACCTCTGTACCAGTCTGGCTCGCAGCGATGCCCCACGGGGGCCAGCTGCACCTGGAGAAGACAAGGTGGCCATTTTTGATGACCCGGTACAGCAGGTGGGAGGATCCGATGGTTACTATCAGGATAGATACTTTATTGTACATTTAGTAGAATTAGATGTTCAGTATGTTGTTATCTGCTGCTGACACTGGAAGTCTCCAGTCATAATCAAAGTGATAACAGAAGTGTATTTTTTATGTTTTTACATGAATGAAGATGATGGTGATGATGACTACGACAATGATGATGCTGTGTTATATTTTATACCCAGGTGTTCACAGTAACAATGACAGACCTGCAGGAGGAGGAGACTGGATGGTACTGGTGTGGTGTGGAGGTGGGAGGAGTCTGGAGTGCTGATGTCACAGCCTCCCTTCACATCAACGTTATCCATGGTGAGTGGACACAAGTCCTCTCTTCTCCCTGAAGTGTGTACTCATTTGTGCACTCGTTCACACACCGAGTCACAGTCCCACTCCCCATTGTAACGCCTTCTCCCTTAGGTGTGCACTCATTGGCTGTGTTCTGATTCTCTAAACTTCTCCAGAAGTCTGCTCTTATTCACGCCCCCTTTATGCATTTAAAAGCATCAGATTGGTGCAAGCATGGCTGGAGGGAGTTTTCACCATATTCCATCATCACAGTAGTCCATTCCTTATTAATCTATGAGGGGGAGTGAACGAATGCACACTTCGCCAGAAGGGTAGAGAATTGGAATGTAGCCATTCACTCTGGTTGTTGCTATAGTATGCTGCGGTAGTTAGTTGGTATGTCAACACTACATGTTCATACGTGGTGCTGCACAGGTATGTCTGTGGTGAACAGCGTGCTGAGCGGAGAGGAAGGGACCAGCGTCACTGCCCAGTGTCTCTACAGCCAGGGATACAGGTACGACTGGAGATCACCTCTATAGCAGGGCCGGAGAGCTACTGTCCTGTAGGTTTCACTCCAACCCTCGTCTAGTGCACTTGATTCAAATATTTATACGCTGAATCAGGTTAGTTACAACTGGGGTTGGAGTGAAAACTGACAGGAAGGTAGCTCTCCAGGAACAGGGTTGGAGAGCCCTGCTCTGTAGAGTACATAACCATATCAAATCAAAGTTTATTCGTCGTGCACACAGTTTAGCAGATGTGATAGCGGGTGCAATGAAATGCTTATGTTACTAGCTCCTAACAATGCCGTAAAATGTCAAACAAGTACACAAATAATACAATAAAACGTTTAAATCTTGAAATGTTAAAATGAATCCAATTAACCCAAATGCAATCTATACGTCTCTACACCGGATGAATTTACACAAGATATACTAAGAATGATATGTACAGCAGTAGATATACTAAGAATGATATGTACAGCAGTAGATATACTTAGAGATATACCCGAGTGGCGCAGTGGTCTAAGGCACTGCATCGCTGTGCCACTAGAGATCCTGGTTCGAATCCAGGCTCTGTCGCAGCCGGCCGCGACCGGGAGACTCATGGGTGGCGCACAATTGGCCCAGGGTAGGGGAGGGAATGGCCGGCAGGGATGTAGCTCAGTTGATAGAGCATGGCGTTTGCAAACGCCAGGGTTGTGGGTTTGATTCCCAAGGGGGGGCCAGTATGAAAAAAATATGTATTCACTAACTGTAAGTCGCTCTGGATAAGAGCGTCTGCTAAATTACTAAAATGTAAATGGTCCGAATCCAGGCTCTGTCGTAGCCGGCCGCGACCGGGAGACCCATGGGGCGGCGCACAATTCGTCCAGGGTAGGGGAGGGAATGGCCGGCAGGGATGTAGCTCAGTTGGTAGAGCATGGTGTTTGCAAGCAACAAATTGGAAGTTTTGGAATGGCCTAGTCAAAGTCCAGACCTAATCCCAATTGAGATGTTGTGGAAGGACTTGCAGTTCATGCTTGAAAACCCACACGTCACTGAGTTAAAGCAGTTCTGCATGGAAGAGTGGGCCAAAATTCCTCCACAGCGACGTGAGAGACTGATCAACAACTACAGGAAGCATTTGGTTGGAGTCATTGCAACTAAAGGTGGCACAACCAGTTATTGAGTGTAAGGGTACAATTACTTTTTCACACAGGGGAATTGCCAGGGGGGGCCAGTATGAAAAATAAAAATAAAATAATGTATGCACTCAGTCGCTTTGGATAAGAGCGTCTGCTAAATGACTAAACATTTTAATTTCTTAATTTTTAATTTACATTTTTAATATACTAAGAATGATATATACAGCAGTAGATATACTAAGAATGATATGTACAGCAGTATATATACTAATAATGATATGTACAGCAGTAGATATACTAAGAATTATATGTACAGCAGTAGATATACTAAGAATGATATGTACAGCAGTATATATACAAAGAATGATATGTACAGCAGTAGATATGCTAAGAATGATATGTACAGCAGTAGATATACTAAGAATGATATGTACAGCAGTAGATATACTAAGAATGATATGTACAGCAGTAGATATAATAAGAATGATATGTACAGCAGTAGATATACTAAGAATGATATGTACAGCAGTAGATATACTAAGAATGATATATACAGCAGTAGATATACAAAGAATGATATGTACAGCAGTATATATACTAAGGATGATATGTACAGCAGTAGATATACTAAGAATGATATGTACAGCAGTATATATACAAAGAATGATATGTACAGCAGTAGATATACTAAGGATGATATGTACAGCAGTAGATATACTAAGGATGATATGTACAGCAGTAGATATACTAAGAATGATATATACAGCAGTAGATATACTAATAATGATATATACAGCAGTAGATATACTAAGAATGATATGTACAGCAGTAGATATACTAAGAATGATATGTACAGCAGTAGATATACTAAGAATGATATGTACAGCAGTATATATATACTAAGAACGATATGTACAGCAGTAGATATACTAATAATGATATGTACAGCAGTATATATACTAAGAATGATATGTACAGCAGTAGATATACTAAGAATGATATGTACAGCAGTAGATATACCAATAACGATATGTACAGTAGTAGATATACTATGAATTATATGTACAGCAGTAGATATACTAAGAACGATATGTACAGCAGTATATATACTAAGAAGGATATGTACAGCAGTAGCTATACTAAGAATGATATGTACAGCAGTAGATATACTATGAATGATATGTACAGCAGTATATATACTAAGAATGACATGTACAGCAGTATATATACTAAGAATGACATGTACAGCAGTATATATACTAAGAATGATATGTACAGCAGTAGATATACTAAGGATGATATGTACAGCAGTAGATATACTAAGGATGATATGTACAGTAGTATATATACTAAGAATGATATGTACAGCAGTAGATATACTAAGGATGATATGTACAGCAGTAGATATACTAAGAATGATATATACAGCAGTAGATATACTAAGAATGATATGTACAGCAGTAGATATACTAAGAATGATATGTACAGCAGTATATATACTAATAATTATATGTACAGCAGTATATATACTAATGATGATATGTACAGCAGTATATATACTAAGAATGATATGTACAGCAGTAGATATACTAAGAATGATATGTACAGCAGTATATATACTAAGAATGATATGTACAGCAGTATATATACTAAAAATGATATGTACAGCAGTAGATATACTAAGAATGATATGTACAGCAGTAGATATACTATGAATGATATGTACAGCAGTATATATACTATGAATGATATGTACAGCAGTAGATATACAAAGAATGATATGTACAGCAGTATATATACTATGAATGATATGTACAGCAGTAGCTATACTAAGAATGATATGTACAGCAGTATATATACTATGAATGATATGTACAGCAGTAGATATACTAAGAATGATATGTACAGCAGTATATATACTATGAATGATATGTACAGCAGTAGATATACTAAGAATTATATGTACAATAGTGGATATACTATGAATGATATGTACAGCAGTAGATATACTAAGAATGATATGTACAATAGTGGATATACTAAGAATGATATGTACAGCAGTAGATATATTAGTGAGCCATGTCAAGAATCCAGTAGATACAGTGCATTGGGAAAGTATTCAGACCTCTTGACTTTTTCCACATTTTGTTAAGTTACAGCCGTATTCTAAAATGGATAAAAAATATATATATATCCTCACCAATCTATAACAATACCCCCATAATAACAAAGTGAAAACAGGTTTTTAGAAATGTTTGCAAATTTATTAAAAACAAAAAACAGAAATACCTTATTTACATAAGTATTCAGACCCTTTGCTATGAGACTCGAAATTGAGCTCAGGTGCATCCTGTTTCCATTGATCATCCTTGAGATGTTTCTACAACTTGATTGGAGTCCCCCTGTGGTAAATTCAATTGATTGAACATTATTTGGAAAGGCACACACCTGGTATATAAGGTCCCACAGTTGACAGTGCATGTCAGTGCAAAAACCAAGCCATGAGGTCGAAGGAATTGTTCGTAGAGCTCCAAGACAGGATTGTGTCGAGGAACAGATTTGGGGAAGGGTACCAAAAAATGTCTGCACCATTGAAGGTCCCCAAGAACACAATGGCCTCCATCATTCTTAAATGGAAGAAGTTTGGAACCAGCAAGACTCTTCCTAGAGCTGGCCGCCCGGCCAAACTGAGCAATCGGGGGAGAAGGGCCTTGGTCAGTGAGGTGACCAAGAACCCGATGGTCACTCTGACAGAGCTCCAGAGTTCCTCTGTGGAGATGGGAGAACCTTCCAGAAGGACAACCATCTCTGCAGCACTCCACCAATTAGGCATTTATGGTAGAGTGGCCAGACGGAAGCCACTTCTCAGTAAATGGCACATGACAGCCCGCTTGGAGTTTGTCAAAAGGCATCTAAAGACTCTCAGACCATGAGAAACAATATTATCTGGTCTGATGAAACCAAGATTGAACTCTTTGGCCTGAATGCCAAGTGTCACGTCTGGAGGAATCCTAGCACCATCCCTACGGTGAAGCATGGGGGTGGCAGCATCATGCTGTGGGGATGTTTTTCAGGGGCAGGGACTGGGAGACTAGTCAGGATCGAGGGAAAGATGAACGGAGCAAAGATCCTGCTCCAAACCTGCTCATTATGAGGTATTATGTGTAGCTTGATGAGGGGGAAAAAATAATGTCCTGCATTTTAGAATAAGGCTGTAACGTAACAAAATGTGGAAAAAGTCAAGGGGTCTGAATACTTTCCGAATGCACTGTAAATAAATATGTGGTGTGTATAAACAGTGCAACTAAAATATAATGTACAAGAGTAGAAATAATAGAATCAGCTATGTCGAGAATACAGTATTTAAATACACAGTACAAAACCCCATGACAAAATGGATAGAATTGCAGGAATTTAGAGTCCGGAATATAAATATATATGTATGTGAATGGTGTGTAACCTGTCTGTATAGAATACCCTAGTATTAGATCTGAACTCCTGCTCCCATGTGACTTGTGGCAGAGAGAGTAAACCTACAGTAGGCCTGTGATTTTGTGCAGTTGCCAGTAGGATTGTGGGTCTGTGTCTGTCTGTGTGTTGTCAGGCAGAGTGAGAAGCGCTGGTGTCGTAGTGGTGACTGGAGCTCCTGTCTGGTGACGGACGGTGAGGGGCGGTATGAAGACCAGGCAGTAGAGATCAGAGATGACCTGACCAAGGCTTTCACTGTCACCCTGAAGGGACTGGCCCAGAGAGATACAGGTATGGAGAATATAACTCTATGCCAAATAACACACAATGGTGCAGTGATGTGAATTTTGATGAAGAAGACGATGGTGATTATCTTTAATTATATATTATATTGTAAGTGTGTATCTGCAGGCCGGTACTGGTGGAGGTTATTATTATTGCTGTTAATAATATTACGTTAATATTCTAATGTTGTATCTGCAGGCTGGTACTGGGGGTGGTTATTATTATAATGATGATTATTATCGTCATGGTAATATTCTCATGTGTCTGCAGGCTGGTACTGGTGGTGGTTATTATTATGATGATGATTATTATCGTCATGGTAATATTCCCATGTGTCTGCAGGCTGGTACTGGGGGTGGTTATTATTATGATGATGATTATTATCGTCATGGTAATATTCTCATGTGTCTGCAGGCTGGTACTGGTGGTGGTTATTATTATGATGATGATTATTATCGTCATGGTAATATTCCCATGTGTCTGCAGGCTGGTACTGGGGGTGGTTATTATTATGATGATGATTATTATCGTCATGGTAATATTCTCATGTGTCTGCAGGCTGGTACTGGTGGTGGTTATTATTATGATGATGATTATTATCGTCATGGTAATATTCCCATGTGTCTGCAGGCTGGTACTGGTGTGCTGCAGGACAACAACAGGTGGCTGTTCACGTCCTCGTCACTCCTCCAGCCACAACAGGTACAGGATGGTTAGATATGATTGGCTGAATCTAGGGGTTAGAACAGAAACGTGGCACCCAGAAGCAGGATTATGAAACGTGTTGTGTGTGTGTGTCCTGCACTGCCTGCTCCTATAGTGAAGCCCCCACCAGAAGAAACCCCCCAGTCTGTTCCTGTGTCTCCGTCTGTCCCTCCTCTTCGCCGCCACATCGCTGAGGGAGCAGACCACCACAGGTAACGCTGCAGGCCAGGGAGGGATAGGTAACCATGGGTAGGAGTTACCACAGCTATGGGTAACCCTGTGTGTGCGCGTTGCAGGCCAGGGAGGGATAGGTAACCATGGGTAGAAGTTACCACAGCTATGGGTAACCCTGAGTTACCACAGCTATGGGTAACCCTGAGTTACCACAGCTATAGGTAACCCTGTGTGTGCGCGCTGCAGGCCAGGGAGGGATAGGTAACCATGGGTAGGAGTTACCACAGCTATGGGTAACCCTGTGTGTGCGCGTTGCAGGCCAGGGAGGGATAGGTAACCATGGGTAGGAGTTACCACAGCTATGGGTAACCCTGTGTGTGCGCGTTGCAGGCCACTGTGGGAGTTTCCTCTGATGGCGTGTGGCGTTCTGTTCATCTTGATGGTTCTGGTGCTGCTGCCATGGAAGATACTGGACCAATACAGTAAGTACTACATTGGGTTTAGTAGTTTATAATACACAGAAGGTACGAAACACACATTACATTGGATGTATCTAGTGAACAAAATGCAGGCCTTATGCATAACTAATTCATGGCAATGTGTCCCGTTACAAGTTACAATGACACTGTCTGCTGGTAGACAATGGGATAAGCATATTATATTGCTACTAAGTTCAACCTCACCATATCTTTCCAGACAAAACACACAGGACAAGACAGGCAGAGGAGCTGGAAGCCAGACTCAGTGTAAGTCCACTACAACTATCAGCTGATCCAGAGTCAGTGTAAGTCCACTACAACTATCAGCTGATCCAGAGTCAGTGTAAGTCCACTACAACTATCAGCTGATCCAGAGTCAGTGTAAGTCCACTACAATTATCAGCTGATCCAGAGTCAGTGTACGTCCACTACAACTATCAGCTGATCCAGAGTCAGTGTACGCCCACTACAACTATCAGCTGATCAAAAACGCATGGGGTGTATTCATTATGCCGATTCTGTTGCAAAGCTTTTAGTCTGTTATGAAATGTTTTGCAACAGAAACCATTTACTCCAAACAGAAAACGCAAACAAGTTCATATTGTACAAGGTCCCTCCCCGTTTCGTTTGCCTCCGTTTGGTTCTTAAACAGTAAACGGTTCCCGTAATGAATAGACCCTTGTTCCCCTTGTTTTAAACACCTGTGATTTGACTGACCCCACCAGGACTCCCCAGGTGACAACTGGCAGAACACCTCTGTTGTCTTCCTCAACTCCGCCTCACAGAAGGTGCACGGTTTCTGACCACGCCCACCATCCAGTCACCTCTGACCTCTAACCTCCACCCTCCATTTCTGGCCATCTTCCTTCAGGGCTGGACACCATGTTGCTGCCTCTGAATATTCCATCCATCCTTCCTTTCATATAACAATATGTTCAGTACCATTCTGTACTGTGCTGTATGGTCCTGCCCTTTGGTACAGACCTGCTGAGTACCACTAATGTTTATGATGTTAGTTATGACTGATTGTGATGAAAGCCTGACATGTTAAATAATGTTACGATAACGTTTACTGAAATCAGTGTCTATATAAATCTACTGTAACTATTTGTTTGTTCCATTTTGTATTGTATATAAAAAAATTCTATGAAAAATGTAAGAAACAATTACGGGAAAGGGACTAGTTATGGTTCTCAGTGTACTGGATGGACAAATTGATATAGAAAGGGCCTTATAAGACCCCACTTATTTTTCCTTAGCGATGCAGCGCTTTAAATGTTGTACACGTGAAATTGTGTCATTCTGAACATTATATTACATTTTGTGCGACTCGAGCGATACGTCTCTGTGTAGCCTACGATACTTTTCCCTGTGCAAATGCTCGGGGAACACGGAGAAGCGGCACAGCTGGATAGGGGAAACGGCTTGAGTCGCATAAAATGGAATATAACCTTACAGAGAAAGTTCGGAAGTTGCCGATAAAGGGAGATCGCAAAAAAAGTGTCTGGGCACTTCTAAAACATGCCATTTGAATCAAAAATAGAGATTTGGTTCAAATAAAGTGAACTTTCTACTTTAATGGATCGACAGGAATAAAACCTAATGTTCCAAGTTACATCATGTTTCTTAGCGCCCCCCAAATGTAAAGGATCAGCCATACTGTGCACACCATACACATCCTGCCTCTCATCTTGTTGATTTATATTAGATGAAAGGGCAAAACTTAGAGACATCACATTTTGATTAAAGAGAGATCAGTAGTCTCCAACCCTCAACAGGCTCAAGAACACTAATGGACGATTCACTAGTTCCCCACCTGCAGAGTTATTCACTTATTACCCCTATGTCCTATTTTCTGCATTTCCCAGAAACGGAATGGCCTTCTGTCTGAGCAGAAAGGTAAAACAACAGGGAGTACCAGTCTTTTTAGCTAACATTCCACTCCTTGCCACTCGCCAAAGAGTCTGGCCTTTTGGCAATCTCAACGTTCAATATGCAGCCGGATTTACAGCGCAGTTGCTGATTGGTAGTTGGAAACAGTAATGTTTTCCATGACAGTGTTATGGAACATGGGGTGCGTGCAAATTTGGCGCAATGCAGTAAAAAAATATAAATTACATATACAATGTATACATTTCCTAAATAATATAAATACACACACTTTTTTTTGCTGCCTCTTGGGCACCCCACGGGCCTGGGCCCAGGGGCTTCAGCCCCGGTAAGCCCCTGCATTAATCCGGCCCTGCTTGCATCGCACAGGTGGTGGTTGCCTAAATTCACTGTAGTAGGCTAGGCCTAATATAAACTAGCAAACTAATGGTGGACTAATAGCCCATGAATAAACGTATAATTTACATGTCTTCACTGTTCCCTTCTTGCACAATTCATGCATCTCCACTAGCCTCTCTCCCTCTTCCTCATATAGCTCTTGAACCAGTAGTCTAGCACAATGCGTGTCCCAGAAGTAGCAATATAGTTTGGTCACTTATTTTGAACAAGTAAAATGATTGATTGAGATATACATATATATATATATATATATATATATATATATATATATATATATATATATATCTATATAAATAAAAATCAATATATACATACATATTTATATTTATTATGGCAGCAGCTAATGGGGGGATACAAGGCAGCAGCTACTCTTCCTGGGGTCCAGCATAATTAAGGCAGTTATACATTTTAAAAAACATCACAATACATTCATAACAGATTTCACAACATATTAAGTGTGTGCCCTCAGGCCTCTACTCTACTACCACATACCTATAACACCAAATCCATGTGTATGTGTGTATAGAGCGTATGTTATCGTGTTTTTGTATGCAGGTGTCTATGTTTGTGTTGCTTCACAGTCACCGTTGTTCCATAAGGTGTATTTGTATTGGTTTCTTAAATCAAATTTTACTGCTCGCATGAGTTACTTGATGTGGAATAGAGTTCCATGTAGTCATCGCTCTATGTAGTACTGTGCACCTCCCATAGTCTGTTCTGGACTTGGGGACTGTGAAGAGACCTCTGGTGGCATGTCTTGTGGGGTATGCATGGTTATGTCAATACCTCTCACAAGTAGTGATGAAGGCAATCTCTCCTCCACTTTGAGCCAGGAGAGATTGACATGCCTATTATTAATGTTAGCTCTCTGTGTACATCCAAGGGCCAGCCGTGCTGCCCTGTTCTGAGCCAATTGCAATTTTCCTAAGTCCCTCTTTGTGGCACTTGACCACACTACTGAACAGTAGTCCAGATGCGACAAAACTAGGGCCTGTAAGACCTGCCTTGTTGATAGTGCTGTTAAGAATGCAGAGCAGCGCTTTATTATAGACTTCTCCCCATTCTAGCTACTGTTGTATCAATATGTTTTG
This sequence comes from Coregonus lavaretus, assembly GCF_964263955.1. Classification (NCBI taxonomy): domain Eukaryota; kingdom Metazoa; phylum Chordata; class Actinopteri; order Salmoniformes; family Salmonidae; genus Coregonus; species Coregonus lavaretus. Next base: position 40,777,300 of record NC_140006.1, read on the forward strand.
ACCATGACAGTTTACAATCCAGGGTTACTCCAAGCAGTTTAGTCTCCTCAACTTGCTCAATTTCCATATTATTCATTACGAGATTTAGTTGAGGTTTAGGGTTTAGTGAATGATTTGTCCCAAATACAATCCTTTTAGTTTTTGAAATATTTAGGACTAACTTATTCCTTGCCACCCATTCTGAAACTAACTGCAGCTCTTTGTGAAGTGTTGCAGTCATTTCAGTCACTGTAGTAGCTGACATGTATAGTGATGGGTCATCCGCATACATAGACACTCTGGCTTTACTCAAAGCCAGTGGCTTGTCGTTAGTAAAGATAGAAAAAAGTAAGGGGCCTAGACCGCTGCCCTGGGAAATTCCTGATTCTACCTCGATTTTGTTGGAGAGGCTTCCATTAAAGAACACCCTCTGTGTTCTGTTAGACAGGTAACTCTGTATCCACAATATAGCAGGGGGTGTAAAGCCATAACACATACGTTTTTACAGCAACAGACTATGATCGATAATGTCAAAAGCCACACTGAAGTCTAACAAAACAGCCCCAACAATCTTTTTATCATACATTTCTCTCAGCCAATCATCAGTCATTTGTGTAAATGCTGTGCTTGTTGAATGTCCTTCGCTATAGCACGCTGAAAGTATGTTGTCAATTTGTTTACTGTAAAATAGCACTGTATCTGGTCAAACACAATTTTTTCCCATAAGTATACTAAGGGTTGGTAACAGGCTGATTGGTCGGCTATTTGAGCCAGTAAAGGGGGCTTTACTATTCTTAGGTAGGGGAATAACTTTTGCTTCCCTCCAGGCCTGAGGGCACACACTTTCTAGTAGGCTTAAAATTGAAGATATGGCAAATAGGAGTGGCAATATCATCCACTATTATCCTCAGTAATTTTCCATCCAAGTTGTCAAAACATTGTCATTGCTGATAGACAACAATACTTGTATCACCTCTTCCACACTTACTTTACGGAATTCAAAATTACAATGCTTGTCTTTTATAATTTGGTCAGATTTACTTGGATGTATAGTGTCAGCATTTGTTGCTGGCATTTCATGCCTAAATTTGCTAATATTACCAATGAAAAAATAATTAAAGTAGTTGGCAATATCCGTGGGTTTTGTGATGAATGAGCCATCTAATTCAATGAATGATGGAGCGGAGTTTGCCTTTTTGACCAAAATTTCATTTAAGGTCCTCCAAAGCTTTTTACTATCATTCTTTGTCATTTATCTTTCTTTCATAGTGTTGTTTCTTATTTTTATTCAGTTTAGTCACGATTTCTCAATTTGCAGTACGTTTGCCAATCAGTTGTACAGCTAAACCCATTTGCCATCTCTTTTGCCTCATCCCTCTCAACCATACCATTTTTAAATTCTGCATCAATCCACAGAGATGTAACAGTTTTTACAGTCATCCTCTTAGTGGGTGCATGCTGATTAGTAACTGGGATAAGACATTTCATATACAGTGGGGAGAACAAGTATTTGATACACTGCCGATTTTGCAGGTTTTCCTACTTACAAAGCATGTAGAGGTCTGTACATTTTATCATAGGTACACTTCAACTGTGAGAGGCGGAATCTAAAACAAAAATCCAGAAAATCACATTGTATGATTTTTAAGTAATTAATTTGCATTTTATTGCATGACATAAGTATTTGATCACCTACCAACCAGTAAGAATTCCGGCTCTCACAGACCTGTTCGTTTTTCTTTAAGAAGCCCTCCTGTTCTCCACTCATTACCTGCATTAACTGCACCTGTTTGAACCCGTTGTCTGTATAAAAGACACCTGTCCACACACTCAATCAAACAGACTCCAACCTCTCCACAATGGCCAAGACCAGAGAGCTGTGTAAGGACATCAGGGATAAAATTGTAGACCTGCACAAGGCTGGGATGGGCTACAGGACAATAGGCAAGCAGCTTGGTGAGAAGCAACAACTGTTGGCGCAATTATTAGAAAATGGAAGAAGTTCAAGATGACGGTCAATCACCCTCGGTCTGGGGCTCCATGCAAGATCTCACCTCGTGGGGCATCAATGATCATGACGAAGGTGAGGGATCAGCCCAGAACTACACGGCAGGACCTGGTCAATGACCTGAAGAGAGCTGGGACCACAGTCTCAAAGAAAACCATTAGGAACACACTACGCCGTCATGGATTAAAATCCTGCAGTGCACGCAAGGTCCCCCTGCTCAAGCCAGCGCATGTCCAGGTCCGTCTGAAGTTTGCCAATGACCATCTGGATGATCCAGAGGAGGAATGGGAGAAGGTCATGTGGTCTGATGAGACAAATATAGAGCTTTTTCGTCTAAACTCCACTCGCCGTGTTTGGAGGAAGAAGAAGGATGAGTACAACCCCAAGAACACCATCCCAACCGTGAAGCATGGAGGTGGAAACATCATGCTTTGGGGATGCTTTTCTGCAAAGGGGTCAGGATGACTGCACCGTATTGATGGGAGGATGGATGGGGCCATGTATCGCAAGATCTTGGCCAACAACCTCCTTCCATCAGTAAGAGCATTGAAGATGGGTCGTGGCTGGGTCTTCCAGCATGACAACGACCCGAAACACACAGCCAGGGCAACTAAGGAGTGGCTCCGTAAGAAGCATCTCAAGGTCCTGGAGTGGCCTAGCCAGTCTCCAGACCTGAACCCAATAGAAAATAATAATAATAATAATAATATGCCATTTAGCAGACGCTTTTATCCAAAGCGACTTACAGTCATGCGTGCATACATTTATTTTTTTGTGTGTATGGGTGGTCCCGGGGATCGAACCCACTACCTTAGCGTTACAAGCGCCGTGCTCTACCAGCTGAGCTACAGAGGACCACAAAATCTCTGGAGGGAGCTGAAAGTCCGTATTGCCTCTGAAACCTGAAGGAGAAGGTCTGTATGGAGGAGTGGGCCAAAATCCCTGCTGCAGTGTGTGCAAACCTGGTCAAGACCTACAGGAAACGTATGATCTCTGTAATTGCAAACAAAGGTTTTTGTACCAAATATTAAGTTCTGCTTTTCTGATGTATCAAATACTTATGTCATGCAATAAAATGCAAATGAATTACTTAAAAATCATACAATGTGATTTTCTGGATTTTAAAAATTACATGCTTTGTAAGTAGGAAAACCTGCAAAATCGGCAGTGTATCAAATACTTGTTCTCCCCACTGTATGTGTCAAGTGCAGCGTCTGGTTGCTCATCATTACACACCACGGACCAACAAATATTATTCACATCAACAACATAGGAATCACTACAAAACGTATTGTATGACCTCTTATACACAATATTAGGCCCAGCCTTTTTCCTAGATACGGCTACTATAATGTGATCACTACATCCGATGGATCTGGATACTGCTTTCAAACAAAAATTCTGCAGCATTAGTAAAGATATGATCAATACATGTTGATTTAATTCCTGTACTGTTTGTAACTATCCTGGTAGGTTGATTGATAACCTGAACCAGGTTGCAGGCACTAGTTAGTTTGAAGCTTTCTCTTGAGTGGGAAGCCTGACGAAAGCCAGTCAATATTTAAATCACCCAGAAAATATACCTCTCTATTGATATTACATACATTATCAAGCATTTCACACGTTATCCAGATACTGAATGTTAGCACTTGGTGGTCTATAGCAGCTTCCCACCAGAATGGGCTTTAGGTGAGGGAGATTAACCTGTAGCTATATTATTTCAACAGTATTTAACATGAGATCCTCTCTAAGCTTTACAGGAATGTGGTTCTGAATATAAACAGCCACACCTCCACCTTTGGCATTTCTGTATTTTCTGTAGATCTTATAACCATGTATTGCTTCCACTGTATCATCAAAGGTATTATCTTAGAGAGTTTCAGAGATTGTCAGTATATGAATGTCATCTGTTACTAGCAAATTATTGATTTCATGAACCTTGTTTCTTAACATGGGCTATTTTTAACACTTTTCTGGGATGCTTGATTGTTTTTCTTGCTTTACTGGGACGTTTAGCAGAGGTAGATATGCTCTGGTTATTTTTATTAGTGCAGTGTGAGCTGCACACAGTGGACTTCCTACTAGGGCACACCACCTCAGTGCTAACAGTATTACTCTGGTTCATAGGCATATGATTACTGCATACAATAGCTGTAGGATCAGCAGAGGCATTCAGGGCAGTAAGAGGGACATAAATTAGGTTACTTACATTGTGTCTTCCAACGTCCCTAGGCATTATGACAACTCAGCGACACAAATGGTAGTGAGTAAATGAGCTGGACTTGGGTCAATGATAAGGGAGGGCAGAGGGCCAGATATTATTGGGCGTTTGTTGGTGTCAAGTAGAGACCCAATCAGTTCTTTAAAATCCACCTTCAGCTGTTCTGAGCTGCCCTTCATAATGTAGTTGCTGCACCCCTAATAGAGTTGCTGCACCCCTCCCACCCCATACACACAAACAATATAAACGCAACATGTAAAGTGTTGGTCCCATGTTTCATGAGCTGAAATAATTTTCTATAAACACAATAAACTTATTTCTCTTTAAAAAAGTGCCCAAATTTGTTTACATCCCTATTAGTGAACATTTCTCCTTTTCCAAGATAATCCATCTGACAGGTGTGACATAACATGCTGATTAAACAGCATGATCATTCCACAGGTGCACCTTGTGCTGGGGAAAATAAAAGGCCACTAAAATGTGCAGTTGTCACACAACACAATGCCACAGATGTCTCAAGTTGAGGGAGTGTGCAGTTGACATGCTGACTGCGGGAATGTCCACCAGAGCTGTTGCCATACAATTGAATGCTCATTTCTCTACCACAAGCTGCCTCCAACTTAGTTTTAGAGAATTTGGCAGTATGTCCAACCGGCCTCACAATCGCAGACCACGTGCAACCACGCCAGCCCAGGACCTCCACATCCGGCTTCTTCACCTGCGGGATCGTCTGAGACCAGTCACCCGGACAGCTGATGAAACTGTGGGTTTGCACAACTAAAGAATTTATGCAAAAAACATCTACATGCTCGTCGTCCTCACCAGGGTCTTGACCTGACTGCAGTTTGGTGTCGTAACCAACTTCAGTGGGCAAATGTTCACCTTCGATGGCCACTGGCATGCTGGAGAAGTGTGCTATTCACAAATGAATCCCGGTTTCAATTGTGCCCGGCCGATAGCAGTTTGCTGATGAACAGAGTGCCCCATGGTGGCGGTGGGGTTATGGTATGGGCAGGCATAAGCTACGGACAACAAACATAATTTATTTTTAAATCGATGCCGAGATCCTGAGTGGTCACACCAGATACTGACTGGTTCTGATCCACGACCCTACTTTATTTTTAAGGTATCAGTGACTAACAGATGCTTATCTGTATTCCCAGTCATGTGAAATCCATAGATTAGGGCCTAATGAATTTATTTCAATTGACTGATTTCCTTACATGTACTGTAACTCAATAAAATCTTTGAAATTGTTGCATTAATATTTTTGTTCAGTGTATGTTCCAAAACAAAAAAACATCTGCCAATATTGAATATAAAGAAAATAGTATATGTCTGAAATAAGGTTGGTGAAGACAGACTAGAGGTCTAAAACATGGTTTATAAGGACATACACAGAAATGTGTTTAAAGCAACAAGCAGAGTGTGGGTGCAGAAGTTCAGGGGAGAGGTGCAGCATTTCAGAGGGAGAAGAATGCAGTGTATCGTGGGATGAGCAGTGGGCTGTCTCTTATGGCAGGACTTTGATTGAGAAATCGCCTCTCCAGTTAGTTTATTGGACATTCACATTGCAATGTACAGCCTTACCTATGAAGTGTGCACCCATGAAATGGGGGTATCCGTCTACTCAGTGACATTAACAGATTACAATTCTGATGAGTTGACACAAATATTAGCGGCGTAGCTCTTATTGCGGGTCTTTAACTGTGGGAAATCACTTCACTATTCAGCATGTAGTACTGACTATAAAGTCGGGCAATAATAGCTACGGACGCTAATATTTGTGTCAACTTTTTGGAATTGCAATATGTGGGTGTCACTGTGTAGGCTGATATCCCATTTCATGGGGGCGTACTCTATAGCAGGTGTCGAACTTGTTCCACGGAGGTCTGAGTGTGCAGGTTTTCGCTCCTCCTTTGTACTTGATTGATGAATTAAGGTCACTAATTAGTAAAGAACTCCCTTCACCTGGTTGTCTAGGTCTTAATTGAAAGGAAAACCCAGCAGACACTAGGCCCTCCATGGAATGAGTTTGACAGGGAAGGCTGTACAGTTAAATATGAATGTTCAATATGCACAATGACCAAATGACCTCCCAAATGGCTCCTGACCTGCTGGACCTTCTGATTTGGTGATGCATCTTTTCATATGCCTCCATAACTCCAAGTGGACAAACATGCCTTTGCAATGAGGGCAATATTCATATTTTCCTTTCCCTTTCATGGATCGTCTTTTCACCTTTAGGGCCCCTCTTCCACCGTTGAGAACTTTATTGTTGTGATGAAAGTTTCCTCTATTCCGAAGTTGTTCAAGTAAAAGCTTTCTTGTCTTCGACCCTGGAGTGAAACTAAGAGTTTTAGCTATTTCTGCGTTGTCATTTTCATGCCTTTTGAAATGCCTTGCGATTTTTAGCTGTGGCTTGCCGCAAACAAAGCAGAAGTTGTGCTTGTTTTCTTTCGATGGTGAAGATCCTGTATTTGGGTTATCCTGGGGTGGCGACGGTTCACACACTGTCATTGTGTCCTCTTCTGTTTGGACGGTGTCTTCTTGACCTTTATCTGATTCCTGAACTTCATCAGCAATTTCTAATTCAGAACTTTAAACAAACCTTGTTTTCTGAATCTTGATGATAATTCTTGGAATCTGGCACGTACTCCTCAGATGTACAGGTTTCCTCTTCACTGGATTCCTGAAATGATTGAAATGATTGAAAAGACAATTGAAGTCATATTAGCAGAAACATAGAAATAATGGAATTGTATAGCCACAATGTTGCATTTGTTGGTGGCCCAACATTGTTAGATGGAAACCTACACTTGAATTCACCCTCTGCACATCCTCCGTTTTGTAGAAACAAGGCTTATGCCAAACAGTGGAACAATCTGTAAGAAAACACAAAATGATTAGAAGTTGCTTGTTGGCAACTTCCTTCAAACTGAAAAGAGACATAAAAATGGTATCCACAAGTTCATCTGACTCTGGGGAAGTACACTGAACAAAAATATAAGCACAACAATTTCAAAGATTTTACTGAGTTACATTACATAACCCCACTGCCACAATGGGGCACTCTGTTCACAACGTTGACATCAGCAATCCGCTAGCACACACACAACGCCATACACATGGACTGCGGTTGTGAGGCCGGTTGGACGTACTGCCAAATTCTCTAAAATGACATTGAGGTGGCTTATGGTAGAGAAATGAACATTCAATTCTCTGGCAACAGCTCTGGTGGACATTCCTGCTTTTTGTGTGTATGGGAACATTTCTGGGATCTTTTATTTCAGCTCATGAAATAAAAGCATAGCTCAGTTGGTAGAGCATGGCGCTTGCAACGCCAGGGTTGTGGGTTCGTTTCCCACGGGGGGCCAGTATGAAAATGTATGCACTCACTAACTGTAAGTCGATCTGGATAAGAGCGTCTGCTAAATTACTAAAATGTAATGTTGCATTTATATTTTTGTTCAGTGTAGATAAAGGGCTTCTTTGTAAAAATCCCTTAGATAGGCAGAACATTAAAATATGTTAAATGTTTTTCTTGCTAGGCCTATACTACCCAAGGTAAAAGGGCTAAAATAATATTTTATTTTTAAACATCTATAGTGTGTATAGCAGGAGTATTCAACTCCTAGCCTACGAGATCCAGAGACTGCTGGTTTTCTGTTCTACCTGATAATTAAATTTCACCCTCCTGGTGTCAAGTCTAAATCAGTCCCTGATTAGAGGGAACAATGAAAAAACGCAGTGGAACTGGCTTTGAGGTCCAGAGTTGAGTTTGAGGGGTAGTGTCCATTGTTCCATCATCCCCCCTCTTCTTTGTGTGAGATCCCTCGCTATACAACCTCTATAATTATTATAATTGCTAACATACTCTGGAACACAGGTCATATTAGATGAGAACCATGGTGGATTGGTAGGGGGAACAGATTAACATGAATGCTGGACAGGTTGGGGGATGGTTGAATGGATGGATCAGTTGTAATTTTAGTCTTAAAATACCTTTTACTCTTAGTCACATTAGTCATTTCATCCTTCGTTAGTTTTTGTTATTATCAGTCGACTAAAACCCTGGACAATTTGTCTAATTTTAGTCAGCCATTTTAGTCACATAATAGTCAGTTCATTTTTTTTTCTATTAATTAATATTTAGTACTAAATATCGTCTCAATTCTATCATGTGCACATTTAATGCGAGAGCGGCAACACAGATGAATGAATAACGGCGTACATGGGAAGATAGAGCTTCTAATGCGATCAAGCAAAAACAGCCTAAATGAAAGTAAGCGAGTGTGAACATTGTTTCTCATTTACATTTACATCTTATCCAGAGCGACTTACAAATAGGTGCATTCACCTTATAGCCAGTGGGATAACCACTTTACAATGTTTTTTTTTGTTTTTTTGTTTGTTAGTTGTTTTTTTTGGGGGGGGGGGGGGATTTCAAATGTCTCCGGAAGGTGGTGAGTGACTCCGCTGTCCTGGCGTCGTGAGGGAGCTTGTTCCACCATTGGGGTGCCAGAGCAGCGAACAGTTTTGACTGGGCTGAGCGGGAACTATGCTTCCGCAGAGGTAGGGGAGCCAGCAGGCCAGAGGTGGATGAACGCAGTGCCCTCGTTTGGGTGTAGGGACTGATCAGAGCCCGAAGGTACGGAGGTGCCGTTCCCCTCACAGCTCCGTAGGCAAGCACCATGGTCTTGTAGCAGATGCAAGCTTCAACTGGAAGCCAGTGGAGTGTGCGGAGGAGCGGGGTGACGTGAGAGAACTTGGGAAGGTTGAACACCAGACGGGCTGCGTCATTCTGGATGAGTTGTAGGGGTTTAATGGCACAGGCAGGGAGCCCAGCCAACAGCGAGTTGCAGTAATCCAGACGGGAGATGACAAGTGCCTGGATTAGGACCTGTGCGGCTTCCTGTGTAAGGCAGGGTCGTACTCTCCGAATGTTGTAGAGCATGAACCTACAGGATCGGGTCACCGCCTTGATGTTAGCGGAGAACGACAGGGTGTTGTCCAGGGTCACGCCAAGGCTCTTCGCACTCTAGGAGGAGGACACAACGGAGTTGTCAACCGTGATGGCGAGATCATGGAACGGGCAGTCCTTCCCCGGAAGGAAGAGCAGCTCCGTCTTGCCGAGGTTCAGCTTGAGGTGGTGATCCGTCATCCATACTGATATGTCTGCCAGACATGCAGAGATGCGATTCGCCACCTGGTTATCAGAAGGGGGAAAGGAGAAGATTAGTTGTGTGTCGTCAGCGTAGCAATGATAGGAGAGGCCATGTGAGGATATGACAGAGCCAAGTGACTTGGTGTATAGCGAGAATAGGAGAGGGCCTAGAACTGAGCCCTGGGGGACACCAGTGGTGAGAGCACGTGGTGCGGAGACAGCTTCTCGCCACGCCACTTGGTAGGAGCGACCGGTCAGGTAGGACGCAATCCAAGAGTGAGCCGCGCCGGAGATGCCCAGCTCGGAGAGGGTGGAGAGGAGGATCTGATGGTTCACAGTATCAAAGGCAGCAGACAGGTCTAGAAGGACAAGAGCAGAGGAGAGAGAGTTAGCTTTAGTAGTGCGGAGAGCCTCTGTGACACAGAGAAGAGCAGTCTCAGTTGAATGACCAGTCTTGAAACCTGACTGGTTTGGATCAAGAAGGTCATTCTGAGAGAGATAGCAAGAGAGTTGGCTAGAGACGGCACGCTCAATAGTTTTGGAGAGAAAAGAAAGAAGGGATACTGGTCTGGGGGGGATTCAGCAGGGAGGAGAATGTGGCAAAGAGCTTCCTAGGGTTAGAGGCGGATGCTTGGAATTTAGAGTGGTAGAAAGTGGCCTTAGCAGCAGAAACAGATGAAGAAAATGTAGAGAGGAGGGAGTGAAAAGATGCCAGGTCTGCAGGGAGTCTAGTTTTCTTCCATTTCCGCTCAGCTGCCCGGAGCTCTGTTCTGTGAGCTCGCAATGAGCCATCAAGCCACGGAGCTGGAGGGGAGGACCGAGCCGGCCGGGAGGATAGGGGACATAGAGAGTCAAAGGATGCAGAAAGGGAGGAGAGGAGGGTTGAGGAGGCAGAATCAGGAGATTGGAGGGAGAAGGATTGAGCAGAGGGAAGAGATGATAGGATGGAAGAGGAGAGAGTAGCGGGAGAGAGAGAGCGAAGGTTGCGACGGCGCATTACCATCTGTGTAGGGGCAGAGTGAGTAGTGTTGGAGGAGAGGGAGAGAGAAAAGGATACAAAGTAGTGGTCGGAGACTTGGAGGGGAGTTGCAGTGAGATTAGTAGAAGAACAGCATCTAGTAAAGATGAGGTCAAGCGTATTGCCTGCCTTGTGTGTAGGGGGGGACGGTGAGAGGGTGAGGTCAAAAGAGGAGAGGAGTGGAAAGAAGGAGGCAGAGAGAAATGAGTCAAATGTAGACGTAGGGAGGTTGAAATCCCCCAGAACTGTGAGGGGTGAGCCATCCTCAGGAAAGGAATTCATCAAGGCGTCAAGCTCATTGATGATCTCTACAAGGGAACCTGGAGGGCGATAGATGACAAGGATATTAAGCTTAAATGGGCTAGTGACTGTGACAGCATGGAATTCAAATGAGGAGACAGACAGATGGGTCAGGGGAAAAATTGAGAATGTCCACTTGGGAGAGATGAGGATTCCTGTGCCACCACCCCGCTGACCAGATGCTCTCGGGGTATGCGAGAACACATGGTCAGATGAGGAGAGAGCAGCAGGAGTAGCAGTGTTTTCAGTGGTAATCCATGTTTCCGTCAGCGCCAAGAAGTCGAGGGACTGGAGGGTAGCATAGGCTGGGATGAAGTCTGCCTTGTTGGCAGCAGAACGGCAGTTCCAGAGGCTGCCTGAGACCTGAAACTCCACGTGGGTCGTGCGTGCAGGGACCACCAGATTAGAGAGGCAGCAGCCACGCGGTGTGAGGCGTTTGTGTAGCCTGTGCGGAGAGGAGAGAACAGGGATAGGCAGAGGCATAGTTGACAGGCTGCAGCAGATGGCTACAATAATGCAGAGGAGATCGGAATAAAATTAACTAAACATCTGGGAAAGGAGAGAGCGGGGCCTCCCTCACCACAACTCCCTCCCTCAGAAACTATAATTGTTGTAAACTACAGCGGTTCAATGTTTTCTAGGAATAGACTAACCTAGTTTATTCAGCTAGCTAACTAGGTGCAGTATTATTCCGTGAAAAACGTCCGGGCACCTCGTCATAAGACGCCACAGCCAGCTAGCATGCCGGTCTCCAACAGCAGGGTTTAGCGCCAATACTCAGCCACAACAACCACCAGTGTATCAACACACAAGCAGATCGTTCGTGTTCGTGTCTAACGTTGTGGGTTAGTCCCGACAGCTTGAGCGAGTCCGTCGTCAACTTATTCAGCCAGTTAGTTAGCTAGAATAGTTAGCAAACTAGCTAGCCATTGCTTTCAGACAAAGAAGAACCCCTCCTTTCACGGCACGAACACACAGAGAGAGCCAAACTAACGTTAACTAGTCACCCATGTCCCGAATTCCTTGAGCGACTCGGGCTATCAATATGTAAAAAACAAAACACAAGTGTAGGTTATGACTTACCCCTAGCAGTTACTGTTAGCTAGCCAAGTGCAAAGCTAGCCACTGAATTGACTCAGCCAGTTCGCGTCTGTTCGCTCGGTCGTTCCAGCTATTGTTTACAAGTAGCTATCCAGGTTGCAACAAGCTTGCTAATTTTCAAGCACAGTAGCCACTTGCTGCCTAACGTTAACGGTTCAGACAATGAGGTTAGAAAACAGCTGAATGGTAGGCAATTATTGTATGTAATTATTGTAGGCAGCCAGCTGGCGTAATTACAGGCACTCTCAGGCGTGAAACAACTATACAGTTGCTAATAGCTACTCGCCAGCTAGTCCAGGTGGTGAGTTTGCTAGCTAGCTAGCTAGCTTCGTGCTACACCCGGCACCGCCGAATACAATACTAACCTACAATAATTACATACAATAACTACCTACAACAACCCACGATACCTACCTACAATACCTAACTACAATCTAAATACATAGTTTAAGCCTTACTCGACAAAGCCCAAGCTATGTATAAAGCCAAACTTACCCGACGCCAAGCTCCTGACCTTTCTCGTTGAGGTTAGTTACAAGTAAAGTGTCGTGGTGCCTGGCTTCGCATCAGTTCAAAAGATTGACGAATGAAATGGGAGCTGTGTGGGAGGAGAGCCAGGCAGATCAGCTCAATCAGACCGTGCAACTGAAAGATGTCAATTCCGCAAACAAATGTCCCCCTTTCATCCGTTTTCTCCAAGCATGCAGGCAGAATATTTCATGCAATCCTCTCATTGGCAGAATTGACATCTTATCTTGGCTAAGGAGAAATGCTCACTAACAGGGATGTAAACAAAATGTTGCCACTCTCGCGCCGCGGTCCGCAGGTCAAATTAAACTGTGATGCCGCTCTCGCGCCACATGTCAAATTAAACTGTGATGCCGCTCTCGCGCCGTGGTCCGCATGTCAAATTAAACTGTGATGCCGCTCTCACGCCACATGTCAAATTAAACTGTGATGCCGCTCTCGCGCCGTGGTCCACATGTAAAATTAAACTGTGATGCCGCTCTCACGCCACATGTCAAATTAAACTGTGATGCCGCTCTCGCGCCGTGGTCCACATGTAAAATTAAACTGTGATGCCGCTCTCACGCCACATGTCAAATTAAACTGTGATGCCGCTCTCGCGCCGTGGTCCACATGTCAAATTAAACTGTGATGCCGCTCTCACGCCACATGTCAAATTAAACTGTGATGCCGCTCTCGCGCCGTGGTCCACATGTCAAATTAAACTGAGATGCCGCTCTTGCGGCGCGGTCCGCAGGTCACATTTTTTGGGGGGGAATCTCATTATCGTTAATTTTTGTCTGGAAAAATATGTAGTTGACAAGTATTTTTTGTCATTGTTATTGTTTAGGAAATTAACACTGATGGATGAAGGACGGATTAAGGTTGAGTGTATAGGAAATTAACACCGATGGATGAAGGACGGATTAAGGTTGAGTGTATAGGAAATTAACACCGATGGATGAAGGACGGATTAAGGTTGAGTGTATAGGAAATTAACACCGATGGATGAAGGACGGATTAAGGTTGAGTGTATAGGAAATTGCAACTTTAGCCAATGTTGCCATTTTTTGTTGATAGCCACCTATTCTAATCGTTATTGAAGCAGAGGTATTTGCACTTCAGTCCCTGCCACCTTAGAGGTGAGAATGGTCCTCAGCAAACGACACACTTCTCTATTCCAATTTTGGTTTCAACTGTGTCATGCTTTGGGCACTGTGGAGAAAATACAATTGTGAAATGTATTATTGTTAAGTTGCGTCAATTCAAATCTGGTATTAGGAACAAAAGAGGTCAATACACGTCTTCTAAAATAGACTAGTATTTTAATTAATGCAAACCACTTCAATGGTAAATATGATGTTCGTATATACGGGTCCACTGAAATACCACACAGGGCACTCAGAGAACTGATCCATTGTTCTAAGTTCTTCTTCAAATACTCTGACAGAGATAGTTCACGCTCCCTGCTGGCCAATCAGAGTAGAGACTGAGCGTGGTTTAGACTTACTCAGCCTATCGTTGGCGCACAGGCTGGTCTCAGCCCCTTGGCGCTTCACTGTTGCCAGGCATAAGTTGTTATCATCACAACTTGTAGAGTCAGCACCTTTTTGCAGTACACGTCCTTGAGCGCGGTTTAACAAAGAGGCAGTGTTCGTGTATGTGAGACATGTGAGACAAGTTCTTATCTCCCCCTACTCCCTAACAGCTCCTCACATGAATCACAGCTTGTTATGTGAAACAATTTATATCAGTACAGTACAAACCTATTATGTTTAATCATTAATGCATTCTTTCTAAGCTAGGCATCACATCCAGTTATAAGAAAATAGATCCCCACATTATTCAGAAAATATCAAATCTGCAAGAACTATCCCCACTTAAAATGGTGAATACATCACCTTACTCCACCCTACTTTAATCCATACCTTCAACGAAGGATGAGCATCATGAAATTTGATAAACCTCTTCTTATTTGATAATCCTATCCACAGTATCCACTGTTCAGTGTTAGTGGTTACACTTTCCCAATCTCATCAAATTAGACCACAGCCTCGACAACATTACAGTGCCATAATCTGTTCAACCACTGTTCAATTTGTTGCCTTGCCATGTGTAGGGCCATATAAAATCTGCGTTGTGGAGAACTAGGGCAGAATCACGACATTAAAACGGAAATCAGCAACATAATTGTTTTCATTGAACTTAGTGGGAAATCAACTAAACGTATTGAACTTTATCAGACATTCTTTTTAATTATCCCGTTAATCTTAAGAGAGGAACAAAATGAATCAGTGACTTATTTTCCTGCAACTTTCTGAAATGGCACAGGAAATGCCCGTGGGTGTGTGTACAAGGTGGACACACACACACATTGTCAAATGCATTATTTATCAGGGCTAACATGGTGTTTGTTGAATTACATGAATACATATTTAGAAGAGCGGTTATGAGGTCATACATACATTTCAAACAGCACTATAACTCCTGCTTTCTCTAGCCTCTCACCTTTGACCCAGAGTCCCCGTCTAGCTCATCCTCCATGTTGTTTGCGCACTAGGACTTCCTCCGACACAGACGTCGAGGGGGTCCTCTCTGTGTGCTGGTCCTGGAGGCACAGAGACATAGCATACAGAATGAGGCCATCGTTATATTCAACAAGAGCAGTCTTGATTTACACCTGCAAACTGTAGCTCTGCCAAACTTCTAGCTCCTGCATACTGTTGACAAAATGTGCTCATTTAGCTGCTTGTTAAAGTCATTAGCTACAATTCACACTTGCATTGTGCTGTTGCCCTTTTCCGGCCTTCCACAGCTGTGAGAGTAGAGACATAGCGCCATCTACGATCCATATATTCAATATATCCATAAATTAGGGAAACGGGGTCCATATGTAATCTACTTTCAGTTCTTTACTCACCCTCACTGTCCTGAACACACCACATAAAAGCAAACATCTCAGAGATTAGGTTTGCAAAGCACAGTTTGGAGCCTTGATTTAAAACATTTAAACTTAACTTGAATGTTGAGAAATATTGTCTATGAAGCTTTCAAGAGGCAACATGTCTTCTTTCTTAAGAGGTGAGAATTGCAAATAAATATACAAACTTTCCCTCTTTCTTTTTACCTTTCAGCTTTCTTTTTCTATGGAGGGAAGAGAGATTACCTTAGACTTCCTTCAATGCCATCAAGCTAACAGATTGTGTGCTTGTAAGGGGTTTGTACATGTGAGAAATAAACAAGGTGTGTGCGTGCAAGACGGAGAGAGAAAAAACGGAAACCTGGAAAATAGTTTACCTCAGTAGGGGTGCGCCAAAAGACGTCAACGACTTCATAGTCATAACATATTTATTCGCCCACATCAATGTCTTTCACAGCAAAAAGACAGAGATGGGGGGGGGGGGGGGGGGGGGGGGGGCACCACGAATGACAACTTTCTTCATAATAGAGTTTGGCATGATGTCATCATTGACCAGTCTTCTCAGTGACCCATCCTTCTTGGAGGCATCAATAATGAAGAAGGAATAGAATAGTTTAAAAAATATACAGTGGGGAAAAAAAGTATTTAGTCAGCCACCAATTGTGCAAGTTCTCCCACTTAAAAAGATGAGAGAGGCCTGTAATTTTCATCATAGGTACACATCAACTATGACAGACATATTGAGAAAAAAATTCCAGAACATCACATTGTAGGATTTTTTATGAATTTATTTGCAAATTATGGTGGAAAATAAGTATTTGGTCAATAACAAAAGTTTCACAATACTTTGTTATATACCCTTTGTTGGCAATGACACAGGTCAAACATTTTCTGTAAGTCTTCACAGGGTTTTCACACACTGTTGCTGGTATTTTGGCCCATTCCTCCATGCAGATCTCCTCTAGAGCAGTGATGTTTTGGGGCTGTCGCTGGGCAACACGGACTTTCAACTCCCTCCAAAGATTTTCTATGGGGTTGAGATCTGGAGACTGGCTAGGCCACTCCAGGACCTTGAAATGCTTCTTAAGAAGCCACTCCTTCGTTGCCCGGGCGGTGTGTTTGGGATCATTGTCATGCTGAAAGACCCAGCCACATTTAATCTTCAATGCCCTTGCTGATGGAAGGAGGTTTTCACTCAAAATCTCACGATACATGGCCCCATTCATTCTTTCCTTTACACGGATCAGTCGTCCTGGTCCCTTTGCAGAAAAACAGCCCCAAAGCATGATGTTTCCACCCCCATGCTTCACAGTAGGCATGGTGTTCTTTGGATGCAACTCAGCATTCTTTGTCCTCCAAACACGACGAGTTGAGTTTTTACCAAAAAGTTTCTTCTGACCATATGACATTCTCCCAATCCTCTTCTGGATCATCCAAATGCACTCTAGCAAACTTCAGATGGGCCTGGACATGTACTGGCTTAAGCAGGGGGACACGTCTGGCACTGCAGGATTTGGGTCCCTGGTGGCGTAGTGTGTTACTGATGGTAGGCTTTGTTACTTTGGTCCCAGCTCTCTGCAGGTCATTCACTAGGTCCCCCCGTGTGGTTCTGGGATTTTTGCTCACCGTTCTTGTGATCATTTTTACCCCACGGGGTGAGATCTTGCGTGGTGCCCCAGATCGAGGGAGATTATCAGTGGTCTTGTATGTCTTCCATTTCCTAATAATTGCTCCCACAGTTGATTTCTTCAAACCAAGCTGCTTACCTATTGCAGATTCAGTCTTCCCAGCCTGGTGCAGGTCTACAATTTTATTTCTGGTGTCCTTTGACAGCTCTTTGGTCTTGGCCATAGTGGAGTTTGGAGTGTGACTGTTTGAGGTTGTGGACAGGTGTCTTTTATACTGATAACAAGTTCAAACAGGTGCCATTAATACAGGTAACGAGTGGAGGACAGAGGAGCCTCTTAAAGAAGAAGTTACAGGTCTGTGAGAGCCAGAAATCATGCTTGTTTGTAGGTGACCAAATACTTATTTTCCACCATAATTTGCAAATAAATTCATTAAAATTCCTACAATGTGATTTTCTGGATTTTCTTTTCTCAATTTGTCTGTCATAGTTGACGTGTACCTATGATGAAAATTACAGGCCTCTCTCATCTTTTTAAGTGGGAGAACTTGCACAATTGGTGGCTGACTGAATACTTTTTTTCCCCACTGTATTTATTTCACTAATCCACGGGGAGGTTGATATTACCCCATTTCAAGCAAAAGATATCAAGTGAAATTAAAAAAATTAAAAAAACATAAATGCACCAATAAAGAATTCCATTATGTCTGAACTGGAAGGAATAGGTCGAATTACAGTTCTTCCTAATGTTGTGTACTTTGCCTTTGTATTCCAAAATAAAAGTCTTTGCAAAAATGTTCTTCTTAGGAAAAACACCTCGCCCTATCAAAAACACAAGCACAACACAAAGTCACAACCCACTGTTTGGAATGATTCACAAATATTGATGAAGATATTGTTGTGGAAAATTTGATCCAAAGATTAAAGCAGAGACTATTTAATTGTATCATAGAAACATCTTTAATACAAACAGCTGCAAGGGAGATCTAACTCTGATTTCACAGGGAAGAACTCAATGATGAAATGGTTCCATGTCCCTTATATAGTGGGAGGTAATAATGCAATCATATTGTTACACAACAGTTCTTTATACAAGCAGCAGTTCCAGAACATAATGGCCTTGTGTTAGGGTGCAGACATACCAGGAGTCTATGAAGGGCATAACATCACAGTCCAACACAGAACATAGTCCCGTGTAGCTCAGTTGGTAGAGCATGGCGTTTGCAATGCCAGGGTTGTGGGTTCGTTTCCCACGGGGGGCCAGTATGAAAATGTATGCACTCACTAACTGTAAGTCACTCTGGATAAGAGCGTCTGCTAAATGACTCAAATGTAAATATCCCTTGAGAAGTTACAACAGCTCACCTCAAATTCTGCCACCACAATATGTATAAAAAAAAGAAGAAAAAAAGACCTTTGACTTGATTGATGAATTTTTCCTTCAACCATGTCTGTCCTTTCCAATCCTTTGGTAATGTAGAATTCGGCATCCTTTAGAGGATTTTTCCGTATACTAGGATTTCTCTGCATACTCCTTCGAACATTCACTGCCGGTGTATGATAATATTAAGAAGAATGTAAGAACAAAACACCAAACACCACTTACAATATTAGATGCTGCATCCATGACAGTGTGCCTTCATGAAATGATTGGTCGTGTGAGCAGCGCACTCACAATGTACATTAAAAAAAAATTAGTGTAAAGTTGTGTAAAAAGCTCTCATGACATGAACATGTGAATTATAGTCACACCTTTTATAGAATTGAGCATGAATGAGCATTGGAGCCCCACCTAGTCATTCTCTCATTCTCCATTTAAGATTACATTTTTGTTTTTGCCTTAGCGCTACACACCTGATTCCACTAATCAAAGGTTTGATGAGTTGTTTTAAATGGAATCAGGTGTGTAGTGCTGGAACTAAAATATGCACCCCTTGGGTCCCCAGGACCGGGATTAAGAAACACTGCTCTAGGCCTATGTAAATGATGACAAAGCCACTGATGTGCTGCGGATGCGAATGGTTGGTCGTGATAACAAAAGAAAAACCCAACTTCAACTTTTATGGGTTCAAAGCACCAAGCGCTCTGCCACACTGTGGAGGTTAAAATACATCAATCTAAACCATTTTGGGTATTAAATCAACAGCAAAACATAAATGGGCGCACACTTGTCAGTGTCCAAACTGGTACGCCGAATGGCAGTGGCATGGGATAGTGCAGGGGTATTTAATTAGATCCTACAGGGTCAGGTGTACTGCTGCTTTCTATTCTACCTGGTAGCTAATTGCATTCAGGTGCCCTAGGTCTAAATCAGTCCCTCAGAGCGATAGCAGGAGCGAAAAAATAACTAGCTGCAAAATACATTCCGGCAGCTTTTCCGGCAGCTTTTCCACCAATCAAAAGAAGAACCACTTTGTATTTTTAGTTCTGACACTAACTATTGACACACTATATACATAGAGAGAATATCTGACACAGGATTCTCTGTCCCTACTCAGAGTTGATATCAGAATAGGTAAGGTGCATACAACTCTGCTAGCTAGTGTGTGTTTACAATTTTCTGCTGATCTCTCCAGGGGCTCCATGTTCATGCTCCTTTTGGTTGCCATGGCTGGCTTCTCCTGTAAATATGTACAGACATGCATATTAAGGCTTTTGAGACAGGAACAGAGACAGTGCAGTATGCTCTCACACAGGGTAGGAGACCACCCAGAACCCCCCCCCAGCCTGTACCTCCCATTGAGTCAGTACAGTGGAGCGTGCAGCCCCACAGTCACGCAACAGGCCCATCCCCCCCCCCCCCCCCCCCCCCCCCCTCCCCCCACGTGAACTGCCAGACATGCACGATGACTCTCTCCTGGCTGATTATGGATCAACTGACCTCTGTGAGATCAGACATAATAACATGCACTAGCTTTGTCGAGACCAGGACCGAGAAGAATCTGCTTATAGTCTCCATCGCTGGGAAGTATCTAGACATGCCAGAACTTACCCATTAGATGATTAGTTCGTAGAAGAATACAGGCCTACACGCATAGGGGCACACTCAACACAGCAAGGATAAAATGGGCCTACGGGTCATTCAGTGGAAAGCCAGAAGTCTAATTTCCAATGGACAGGAATTCAAGAAATACATAGACGAGCAGAACATAGAACCAGACGTAATATCTATTCAAGAAACACGGCTAATCACGATAGAATAATGTGGTGTGGTCTAGCGGTCCACGTAGTCTTACAGAACCTGCCGGTCACATCTGTTCGGTCTGCACTGTGAACCCGAATGAATTCACAACAAATATACACACTGAACAAAAATATAAAAACACAACATGTCAAGTGTTGGTCCCATGTTTCGTGAGCTGAAATAAAAAATCCCAGAAATGTTCCATATGCACAAAAAGCTTATTTATCTAAAATGTTGTGCACAAATTTGTTTACGTCGCTGTTAGTGAGCATTTCTCCTTTGCCAAGATCTTCCATCCACCTGACAGGTGTGGCATATAAAAAAGCTGATTAAACAGCACGATCATTACACAGGTGCACCTTGTGCTGGGGACAATAAAAGGCCACTCTAAAACGTGCAGTTTTGTCACATACACAATGCCACAGATGTCTCAAGTTGAGGGAGCGTGCAATTGGCATGCTGACTGTAGGAATGTCCACCAGAGCTGTTGCCAGATCATCCCGGTCTGTAATAAAGCACTATTTTAGGAAAAAACTCATTAGATTGGACTGCTGACGGAAGGGTATGTAGAATCACAATACCACACACACTTACAGACGGTTCCAAGGACCTGGTGACAGGACACTTCTCTGAAGCCTTCACTATCCCAGAGATAGCCTACAGATCACCCAGAAAAAACACTAATAATAAACAGAATTCACCTCCGACCTCATGGCCTGTATTTTATCCCTAGATAGAAGAACATAAACTCCCTAGAACATTCTAGTAGACTTTACCTCAGTTCTACAAACACTGGACGGGGGTCAGACCTAGTATTAGACATATTACAGGAACTGTAATTACTCACCAGAATCAGTGTCACTGAATGGAATGGACAGAAGGGGAAAATCCATTTACATTCTATCCACCCACTGGTTTCACTCAGCAATAACTACAAAAGGCAACCATCACCTGTCTGCCAATAGACCACAACGGCCTAAACCACTCTCTCCATAAAATAGGAACACAACACAGTTCATGTCCCAACGGTCCAGCAGCAGAAACTACAGATCACGTCCTCCTTCACTGTCAAGCATACCAACATCAAAGGCATATATTCAGAATAACAACATCCTTAAGAATAAGCTTAAATCTCCACAGATTACTCAAACCCGCCACGAACCAAATAAAATACACTAAGCCAGGCCTTGACAAACACTTTTTTTGCCACTTGTCCTTGGGACAAGGACAAATTCTTCCCTTGTCCGAAAAGATCAAGTCACTTGTCCCCCCCCCAAAAAAACGTGTAACACCATGGGCCAAAAAGGTGACTGGAAATTGGGTTGTATGATGCAACGCCTGGAAATCTGCCCCTTTTATTCTCTGTACCCAACGCACTAGAAGACCAGTTCCTAAAGCCTTTAGCCGTATCCTTATTATATTCCTCCTCTGTTCCTCTGGTGATGTAGAGGTTAACCCAGGCCCTGTAGCCCCCAGTATCACTCCTACTCCCCAGGCGCTATCATTTGTTGACTTCTGTATCCGTAGAAGCTTTGTTTCTTGCATGTTAACATCAGAAGCCTCCTCCCTAAGTTTGAGTTATTCACTGCGTTAGCACACTCCGCCAACCCTGATGTTCTAGCAGTGTCTGAATCCTGGCTTAGGAAGGCCACCAAAAATTCAGAAATGTCCATCCCCAACTACAACATTTTCCGTCTAGATAGAACTGCCAAAGGGGGCGGAGTTGCAATCTACTGTAGAGATAGCCTGCAGAGCTCTATCATACTATCCAGGTCTGTGCCCAAACAGTTTGAGCTTCTACTTCTAAAAATCCACTTTTCCAGAAATAAGTCTCTCACTGTTGCTGCTTGCTACAGACCCCCCTCAGCCCCCAGCTGTGCCCTGGACACCCTATGTGAATTGATTGCCCCACATCTATCCTCAGAATTCGTACTGCTTGGTGACCTAAACTGGGATACAGTGGGGAAAAAAAGTATTTAGTCAGCCACCAATTGTGCAAGTTCTCCCACTTAAAAAGATGAGAGAGGCCTGTAATTTTCATCAAAGGTACACATCAACTATGACAGACAAAATGAGGAAAAAAAATCCAGAAAATCACATTGTAGGATTTTTAATGAATTTATTTGCAAATTATGGTGGAAAATAAGTATTTGGTCAATAACAAAAGTTTCTCAATACTTTGTTATATACCCTTTGTTGGCAATGACACAGGTCAAACGTTTTCTGTAAGTCTTCACAAGGTTTTCACACACTGTTGCTGGTATTTTGGCCCATTCCTCCATGCAGATCTCCTCTAGAGCAGTGATGTTTTGGGGCTGTCGCTGGGCAACACGGACTTTCAACTCCCTCCAAAGATTTTCTATGGGGTTGAGATCTGGAGACTGGCTAGGCCACTCCAGGACCTTGAAATGCTTCTTACGAAGCCACTCCTTCGTTGCCCGGGCGGTGTGTTTGGGATCATTGTCATGCTGAAAGACCCAGCCACGTTTCATCTTCAATGCCCTTGCTGATGGAAGGAGGTTTTCACTCAAAATCTCACGATACATGGCCCCATTCATTCTTTCCTTTACACGGATCAGTCGTCCTGGTCCCTTTGCAGAAAAACAGCCCCAAAGCATGATGTTTCCACCCCCATGCTTCACAGTAGGTATGGTGTTCTTTGGATGCAACTCAGCATTCTTTGTCCTCCAAACACGACGAGTTGAGTTTTTACCAAAAAGTTCTATTTTGGTTTCATCTGACCATATGACATTCTCCCAATCCTCTTCTGGATCATCCAAATGCACTCTAGCAAACTTCAGACGGGCCTGGACATGTACTGGCTTAAGCAGGGGGACACGTCTGGCACTGCAGGATTTGAGTCCCTGGCGGCGTAGTGTGTTACTGATGGTAGGCTTTGTTACTTTGGTCCCAGCTCTCTGCAGGTCATTCACTAGGTCCCCCCATGTGGTTCTGGGATTTTTGCTCACCGTTCTTGTGATCATTTTGACCCCACGGGGTGAGATCTTGCGTGGAGCCCCAGATCGAGGGAGATTATCAGTGGTCTTGTATGTCTTCCATTTCCTAATAATTGCTCCCACAGTTGATTTCTTCAAACCAAGCTGCTTACCTATTGCAGATTCAGTCTTCCCAGCCTGGTGCAGGTCTACAATTTTGTTTCTGGTGTCCTTTGACAGCTCTTTGGTCTTGGCCATAGTGGAGTTTGGAGTGTGACTGTTTGAGGTTGTGGACAGGTGTTTTTTATACTGATAACAAGTTCAAACAGGTGCCATTAATACAGGTAACGAGTGGAGGACAGAGGAGCCTCTTAAAGAAGAAGTTACAGGTCGGTGAGAGCCAGAAATCATGCTTGTTTGTAGGTGACCAAATACTTATTTTCCACCATAATTTGCAAATAAATTCATAAAAAATCCTACAATGTGATTCTCTGGATTTTCTTTTCTCAATTTGTCTGTCATAGTTGACGTGTACCTATAATGAAAATTACAGGCCTCTCTCATCTTTTTAAGTGGGAGAACTTGCACAATTGGTGGCTGACTAAATACTTTTCCCCCCACTGTATATATATGACATTCTCCCAATATATATATACAGTGGGGAGAACAAGTATTTGATACACTGCCGATTTTGCAGGTTTTCCTACTTACAAAGCATGTAGAGGTCTGTAATTTTTATCATAGGTACACTTCAACTGTGAGAGACGGAATCTAAAACAAAAATCCAGAAAATCACATTGTATGATTTTTAAGTAATTCATTTGCATTTTATTGCATGACATAAGTATTTGATACATCAGAAAAGCAGAACTTAATATTTGGTACAGAAACCTTTGTTTGCAATTACAGAGATCATACGTTTCCTGTAGGTCTTGACCAGGTTTGCACACACTGCAGCAGGGATTTTAGCCCACTCCTCCATACAGACCTTCTCCAGATCCTTCAGGTTTCGGGGCTGTCGCTGGGCAATACGGACTTTCAGCTCCCTCCAAAGATTTTCTATTGGGTTCAGGTCTGGAGACTGGCTAGGCCACTCCAGGACCTTGAGCTGCTTCTTACGGAGCCACTCCTTAGTTGCCCTGGCTGTGTGTTTCAGGACATTGTCATGCTGGAAGACCCAGCCACGACCCATCTTCAATGCTCTTACTGCAGTCGTCCCTTACAAGATCTTGCAATACATGTCCCCATCCATCCTCCCCTCAATACGGTGCAGTCGTCCTGTCCCCTTTGCAGAAAAGCATCCCCAAAGAATGATGTTTCCATCTCCATGCTTCACGGTTGGGATGGTGTTCTTGGGGTTGTACTCATCCTTCTTCTTCCTCCAAACACGGCGAGTGGAGTTTAGACCAAAAAGCTCTATTTTTGTCTCATCAGACCACATTACCTTCTCCCATTCCTCCTCTGGATCATCCAGATGGTCATTGGCAAACTTCAGACGGGCCTGGATATGCGCTGGCTTGAGCAGGGGGACCTTGCGTGCGCTGCAGGATTTTAATCCATGACGGCGTAGTGTGTTACTAATGGTTTTCTTTGAGACTGTGGTCCCAGCTCTCTTCAGGTCATTGACCAGGTCCTGCCGTGTAGTTCTGGGCTGATCCCTCACCTTCCTCATGATCATTGATGCCCCACGAGGTGAGATCTTGCATGGAGCCCCAGACCGAGGGTGATTGACCGTCATCTTGAACTTCTTCCATTTTCTAATAATTGCACCAACAGTTGTTGCCTTCTCACCAAGCTGCTTGCCTATTGTCCTGTAGCCCATCCCAGCTTTGTGCAGGTCTACAATTTTATCCTTGATGTCCTTACACAGCTCTCTGGTCTTGGCCATTGTGGAGAGATTGGAGTCTGTTTGATTGAGTGTGTGAACAGGTGTCTTTTATACAGGTAACGAGTTCAAACAGGTGCAGTTAATACAGGTAATGAGTGGAGAACAGGAGGGCTTCTTAAAGAAAAACTAACAGGTCTGTGAGAGCCGGAATTATTTCTGGTTGGTAGGTGATCAAATACTTATGTCATGCAATAAAATGCAAATTAATTACTTAAAAATCATACAATGTGATTTTCTGGATTTTTGTTTTAGATTCCATCTCTCACAGTTGAAGTGTACCTATGATAAAAATTACAGACCTCTACAAGCTTTGTAAGTAGGAAAACCTGCAAAATCGGCAGTGTATCAAATACTTGTTCTCCCCACTGTATATATATAGACAAAATGACAATACATATTGAAAGATTAAGTATTGAGGAGTAATATCCACTATAGTTTTGATTTTGTTTGTAAATAGTTTTTTGGCTACATTCCAAAGAAGACCTGTTGTAAGTTTAGCTTTTTCTGCGTTGACAACACAGCAAAAAGGCTGGTCACGCCTATTTCAAAAGCCATTTACAGGCCATAGGATAGGAGTGGAGACAAAAGGAAAATAGCTATTGAGAGCTAAGAGATTACAGATTTGAATAGAACAAGTTTGTATTGTTAAGATTTTTTAAATATATATATTTATTTATCAACAAATCTGAAGTGGGCTTATTTGGAACACCCATGGGCTTAAAGGTTACATTAGGTACCCATTAAGCCCATGCCAGACTTTCAACATATTTTGACAAATTAAACAGTAAAAACATTAGAAATGGATATAAATGAATTATTGACACTTCAAATGAGAGATTAGACTTTAATTTTAACTCAAATGTTCTCACTTAAATTGAGGCACTATATATAAAAAAATATTCTGAAAAGCGGACTTGGTGGGCTTAATAGGGATGTTTACCCTATATTCTGCATGTTTAGTTAAATGATAGAATGCATATGTCCTTGATTTAGTTTGAACCGTATGTATTTACAATCAGTGATGGGAGTGGGGGAATTATGCTTGTTGTGTAGCTGTGGAGAGCAATGAAAAACAATGTTGTCCTGAAGGTCAGTAAACATCGTCATCAGCAGCTTAAGAGCAGTTATAGAGTGCAGCCTTCCGTTTCCCCAACAAATAACAGTACCGGTACCGTAAATACCAGTACCGGTTCATACAATCTTGGCTGAAGCAAAGTAAAAACCCATACAATTTTCCCTCTTCTTTGATATTTCACTTGGCCTAACTGTTGACAAGCAATTGAGGCTACAGATTGTACCTGTAACATTCTCCCGGAGCTTCTTCCTCCCTCCAAGGTGTACAATATGAACAGGCTGATCTGAGCTTCTTCCTCCCTCCAAGGTGTACAATATGAACAGGCTGATCTGAGCTTCTTCCTCCCTCCAAGGTGTACAATATGAACAGGCTGATCTGAGCTTCTTCCTCCCTCCAAGGTGTACAATATGAACAGGCTGATCTGAGCTTCTTCCTCCCTCCAAGGTGTACAATATGAACAGGCTGATCTGAGCTTCTTCCTCCCTCCAAGGTGTACAATATGAACAGGCTGATCTGAGCTTCTTCCTCCCTCCAAGGTGTACAATATGAACAGGCTGATCTCTGTGTGCATGGTCACAGACAGGGTTCCACAACCCACCTGGCAGCAGTGGATAGAGAAATTACTGAACAAAGCAGCAAGATCTGCACAGGGTTACTATTTCTCTCAGTATGCTGGTATTCATAATTCCACAATACAACAGACGAGTAGGTACACACACCAAAGGCTGTGGCAAGGGGGGGCTGGTGCTAGAAGACCAATGTGTGACAGTGCGTTGGCTTCACCTAGTGGCCAAATAGGGAAGCAGCAACCTGGCTTCCCAAAACACCTTTAGTGTCTTCACCCGATTGCCTCCACACACCTGGTTCAGCGTTGTTATAGACTGAGTGTACAAAACATTAGGAACACCTTCCTAATATGGTGTTGCACCCCCTGTTGCCCTCAGAACAGCCTCAATTCGTCGGGGAATCTACAAGGTGTCGAAAGCGGTCCACAGGGATGCTGGCCCATGTTGACTCCAATGCTTCCTACGATTGTGTCAAGTTGGCTGGATGTCTATTCTTGATACATACGAGAAACTGTTGAGCGTGAAAAACCCAGCAGCGTTGCAGTTCTTGACACTAACCGATGCGCCTGACACCTACTACCATACCCCGTTCAAAGGCACTTAAATCTTTTGTCTTGCCCATTCACGCTCTGAATGGCACACATACACAATCCATGTCTCATTAACCTGTCTCCTCCCCTTCATCTACACTGATTGAAGTGGATTTAACAAGTGACATCAATAAGGGATCATAGCTTTCACCTGGATTCACCTGGTCAGTCTGTCAGGGGTGTCAAAGTAATTCCACGGAGGGCCTGGTGTCTGCAGGGTTTTGTTTTTTCCTTTAAATTAAGACCTAGACAACCAGGTGAGGGGAGTTCCTTACTAATTAGTGACCTTAATTCATCAATCATGTACAAGGGAGGAGCGAAAACCTGCAGACACTGGGCCCTCTGTGGAATGAGTGACACGTGGGCTTTGTCATGGAAAGAACATGTTTTGTCCACTCAGTGTATAACAGCCCAGACTAGGTAGAGCCAGGTGGCAAGAGTGAACTGTGTGCTGCTGTCAGCAACCAGCCTCTGCATAATTTCATTCAAGCACCAACAATTCATGCAAATAAGACAGGAAACTCAACTGCTTTCTATATTTTTATTGCAATGATAAGATACAGATATACTTCCAGACAACCAATTAATGACATTATATTGCAATATTGCAAGAGACAGTCCTCAATGATATTGATCCAAATATGAACTACTAAGTGACTAAAGACATTTTGACCAGATAAAACGTTATCTTCCTTTTTCTTCCAGAAATGTGACAGAATAAAGCAGTATAGATTAATACTACAATTTACAACAGATTGATACTGTGCAATAAGAACACTCAAGAACAATTTGAGATTTTCATGAAATAGTTCGTAATAATACAGCTACTGGCAACTTGCTCTCCAGAAGACATCAGGAAACAGAAAAGCATTGAAAAATAACCCAAACAAAGATACAAAGAGACAAACTACACAGTGTGTTGTTGTAAGTAGTACACTTGTCCTGTACAAGAGCCACACGCCGTTGAATAAAGTTCAGGGTAACACAACGATGAAGAAGAAACAAGCTGGAGACCTACAGAGGTCAACGAGCTCGTACCCTTTTCACACTACTGAGCCGTTCACCGATCTGTACCGCGCCCGCCTGCTTACGCATCCAGCATAGTTCCAGGAACCGGCCAGCACTATTGTTCGGGTCGGCAAGATGGTGGTGAAAAGGGTACGAGCGTCTGGAAGATACTCCTCAGTCTAGACATTGGGTCCATCTGTGTAGAGAGTGTGGGATATCCGAATCATCAAGTGACTTTTTCCCCCCTTTGCTCTCACAAGCTCTGCTCTACCATTCCACGGTGGGGAAAACTTTCCAGCCTGAACATTTTGTGTGGAACAGTATTATAAAATGTTATGCAATGCTCTGCCAACGGGTTTCTCAACCACAAGTTAATCATTCACTATTCTTATGGCAAGAAACAAAACATGTTTGTGGGACTTGCAGTAAGTAGCAACATAGAAAAACTAGCA
Source organism: Coregonus lavaretus (assembly GCF_964263955.1). Lineage (NCBI taxonomy): Eukaryota > Metazoa > Chordata > Actinopteri > Salmoniformes > Salmonidae > Coregonus > Coregonus lavaretus. The sequence continues at coordinate 40,805,847 of NC_140006.1, forward strand.
ATATAAATTACTCTACACAAAATCAAAGAAATGACAAAATCGATCAATATCAAATAGGAAAAAAATAGGTAGTCCATCTGATCATTTATATCCACACATTAAATATTCAAAATGTCTGGTGTGTGACAGTCCCCAATAATGACAGTACAGTACACTCTTGACAATATGCCTATTGGTGGTCAAAATGATAGTAAAAAAGTATAATAAAGCAAATAAACATTACGCTGAAAAGAAAAAGTTGTGATACCCCCCCAAAAAAAGGATTCTGTTCAAGTTGAACAAATTGGGTTCATAATTTATCAATTCATCAAAATATATTTGATATAGAATTCCTTATATAAATGACATCTCTTTATATTTTTTTTATATCGTCCTCACTAGCATCTAAAACAACTCTAGACAAAAAATAACGTAACTTTACGAACGGACAGTATTGGACCACAGCCCCCCATAATGCAACACTAGAGAGGAGAATTGGACCTCGACCCCATTGGTTTCTGATGGAGTCCCCATGCATTCACAGTGGTCTCCATCGCTGTCAGTTACTCTGACTAGAATACCAATGAAGCCAACACAACAAAAGCTATCATGAAAGTATGGGCATCCCGAGTTGAACTGACAACACTATTATAAGCGATCGTAGAATGAGTATAGTAAGCTTGAGGACATATTGTCTGCTTTGCATGGCTTCGATATAATTGAAGGGAGAAGGGGATTTAAGTCTACAGTCTCAGCTCCTATACTGCACTGCGTTTATAAGGTGTAAAAGGTTTGGAATTTGACACAACCGTTACAAAAATGAATAATATGTACCAAAATCCCTTGCTGACACTTTTGACATGTCTTCCCCGTATGAAAACAGCATGCATTGTAACAACGATTAACGTGTTTGGCACTTTCATTTCGATGTCTGATTCTAAATGGTGAATACAAACTTTAAAACAGGTTTTCCCATTCCATCTTTGCTGTCTGCATGTGTGTGGCCTCAAAAGAAATGAAGTTCTTCTAGAAAGCTGTCTCTCAAATTATATTATTTATATATTAGTTATAGTGGCGTAGCCAACGGTTGGTCAATCGTAACGTTCGATGGCTGCCTAGGAGAGATCAGACTCACTCTCATAAAAACAAGAGCTGAACTGTGTACAGAGGGCCAGTTTGCCACTGCTAGTACAGGACCGTAGCCCAGTTGGCCACTGCCTAGTACAGGACCGTAGCCCAGTTGGCCACTGCTAGTACAGGACCGTGGCCCAGTTGGCCACTGCCTAGTACAGGACCGTAGCCCAGTTGGCCACTGCTAGTACAGGACCGTAGCCCAGTTGGCCACTGCTAGTACAGGACCGTGGCCCAGTTGGCCACTGCTAGTACAGGACCGTGGCCCAGTTGGCCACTGCTAGTACAGGACCGTGGCCCAGTTGGCCACTGCTAGTACAGGACCGTGGCCCAGTTGGCCACTGCTAGTACAGGACCGTAGCCCAGTTGGCCACTGCTAGTACAGGACCGTAGCCCAGTTGGCCACTGCTAGTACTCAGCTAGTACAGGACCGTAGCCCAGTTGGCCACTGCTAGTACAGGACCGTAGCCCAGTTGGCCACTGCTAGTACTCAGCTAGTACCGTAGCCCAGTTGGCCACTGCTAGTACAGGACCGTGGCCCAGTTGGCCACTGCTAGTACTCAGCTAGTACCGTAGCCCAGTTGGCCACTGCTAGTACAGGACCGTGGCCCAGTTGGGTGACAATGGACCAAAGTACACGGTCGTGTTCAGTAGGAAAATGTGTTTATTTTGTTACCGTGTTTCACGCCTACTGGACACAACCCTGGGCTTAGCCTTACCATGACTGTACAAATCGCACGTTGTTCATAAGACAAGGTCTGGATTTAAGGGGTAGATAGACAAGATGGCAGTATTTCGCCTAGTAAAAACAAGGATTCCATAGCTCATTAATTCCCTCATCTGTGGAAATTGACAAGAGACTTTGCCTCACAACAAAAACAAGACATACAAGGGAAGCATTGCTTCTATAGTAAACATGTAGAGTGGACGAGTCTGAACTAGAATGATCTGGGATAACAGTCATAACGCAAGTACCGGAAAAATAGGGAAAACATCAGGAGAACCAACGTGACAACTTCCTCAGACAAACACATCTGTTAAGTTAATAGTTTGCATTTCTCAGTTTAAATAATATGGGGATTTTAGAACCACAATAAGGCTTCTCTTTTCCGTTGTTATAGCCGTTTGCTTTGTGTCACCGGTGTCAATACTCAGACAGACGTGACATCTGTATAGTTGGTGGAAGATCGGAGCAGACAAGATGGGGAGGCGTCTCCTCAGCGAGGTTGACGAGACCTGGAGGAGGTGGGAGGAGGTCCTTGGAGGAGCACTAGGGTGGAGGAGAAGGAGGTGGCAGTGATAAAATATTTATGTTTGAACAGGCAAGGGCTTTGTCTCACCGTCTCCCTCCTGCTCTTCCCTCTCTCCTCCTTCCTTCTCCCCCTCTCCTTCCTCCCCCTCTCCTTCCTCCTCCTCCTCTTCCTCCTCCGTGTGCTGCTCTAGCTCCTCGCGGGTGATCATCTCAAAGTCGTTCCCGTTGCTGTGCTGCGAGCCCTCGTCCTCCCGCCGGTCGCTGTCCGTGTCAGAGCGCTCAGCCCCCTTCGTCACCTCGCCTTCTTCCGTCCCCTGTGGCACCGTGCCCTCTTCTCCTTCACCTTCCTCCTCTTCCTCCTCACAGTCACCCTCCTTCTCCTCGCTGTCTGACTTCTGGGCCTTGGCGGCATCTGCATCGCTGGTCTTGCCCTCAGTCTTGTCCTGGCTCTTCTTGCTAGAGCCCCGCGGGCCCTTGTACTCGTGCGTGTAGAGCGGACGGAAGGAGTCGATGAAGCCCACATCAGCCGTGAGGTTGGGCAGGAACCAGAAGTGGTGGCGTCCGCCCGTCACCAGCCAGATGACCAGGAACAGGATGCAGCGAGCTGCGGGGAGACAAACAAACATTGTCATGTCAAAGTGAAGGCCAACAACTAACGTCAATGGTGCTGAGGGGAGGGAATCCTGTGACATCTGCAGCTTTGGTGCTCTGTCACCCATTTTGACTAAAGTATCTAGGTAAACCCACCAGATAAATTATTAAAAAGGTAAAAGAACAAAACGTAATTTCGACTTTTTATTGGAATTCCCCTTTAAATGGATACCGCAAGATTCTGGCATTTAATTGGCTCGCGAAACTACGACTAAGTTCCTTCATACTGCACACAGACATAAAGAGATATGGTATCCATGAGTTCATCTGACTAAGTAGAACAAGGGCCTAAATGCCAGAATCTCGCAGTGTCCCTGTAAGGGTTGGATAGGTGTATTAGCAATATGGTGATCACATGCACAGGGTCACAGATGTAATTGCAGGGTACCGTGAATTCTTAAGCTGTAACAATGATACATGTACATTTGTGGGGGGTGCTGCCATGCTGCTCCTGTACTGCCCGTGTCTGAGTGATGCAAGCGGGGAGAACAGGCCGTGGCTCGGGTGGCTGAGGTCCCTGATGATATTTTTGTCCTTCCTGCGACACCTGGCTGTGATGCCGTACCAGGCTCTGATGCAGCCCGACAGTAAGCTCTCGACGGTGCTCCTGTAGAACACAGAGCCCTCGGAGACAGGAGGCTGAAGAAATTCAGCCTGAGGTTGAAGAGTCGCTGTCATGCCTTCTTCACCACGGTGTCCGTGTGGTTTGACCATTTCAGCTTCTCAGAGATGTGTACACCGAGGAACTTGACGTTTTTGACTGTCTCCACGGCGGCCCCGTTGATGAGGATGGGGCGTGCCCAGCCTGGTTCCTCCTGAAGTCCACAATCAGCTCCTTTGTTATGCTGACGTTGAGGGAGAGGTTGTTTACCTGGCACCACACTGTCAGAGTGCCAACCTCCTCCCTGTAGGTCGTCTCGTCATTGTTGGTAATCAGGCCTACTACTGTTGTGTCGTCAGCGAGCTTGATGATGGAGTTTTAACTGTGTGAGGCCACGCAGTCGTGGGTATACGGTGAGTACAGGAGGGGACTGAGGACCAGTGTTTCCTCTGTGTTCATTAATGTGTAGCACTGCGCCACACCAAAATAAACACCATATTTCTACCAAACATAGTTTCAATAAAGTTCTGTAAAGCACATTCACTTTTCTTGGTAAATAGATAATCTGTCTGGGTTCAACACAGTTCTGAAGGTTACTTAGCTCTGTGAGCTATGGCAGGCAGCCTGCAACTCAAGAAATAGCGCGCCAGTGACCAGTGCTCAATACAGATGCTCTGCGGCGCGAAACACAATTAACTTGAATCACTAGAATGCACCTGCGTGAGAAACGGCACGCCAGGGACCAGTGCGCAATACAGAAGCTCTGCGGCGCGAAACAATTCACTTTAATCACCTCAGAGTGCACCTGCGTGAGAAGCTGCAAGAAAGGTACGTTCGCTTGTTTGTTTGACTAACGTTAGCTAGCCAACTAGTTAACTACATAAGCTAGCTATAACCAAAAAAACTCTACTAACATCATTTAGATCTATAATATTGATGCCACAATTGTAACGGCAATTATCTATCCAATATCCACAGAGTATGTTGATGATAGAAACATGGTTAGCTGACGTTACTAGTCTAGCAAGTTAGCTATCTAGTTCGTTTGGAACTGTATCAAGTGCAAGCAAGATAGCTACATTTATCTGTCTTCGATTATAATTTTTTGCTCAGATGAGTTTATTAAAATATTTCCAGCCACAGCAGCAAAAGAGAAAGGGGGAGCAGGGACAAGAGTGTCATGTAACGTTAACTTAGCGAGCTAACGTCAAATCAGCCTGAATTAAATGAAACTTTCTTTAGTTAGCTAATTGTAGCTAACTCCGTTCCGTACATATGTGGGCAACCACGGCATTCAAACGAGGCTGCAATGACAACTAATGGGACTGTAGCGACTGTGTTGGCATCTAAATCTGGGGTGTGAACTAAGTTTCGATTCAGCGTTGATTGACATGGTAATGGTCCAATAGCATTGGAGAAAAGTTGAAAAAAACTGACCCTGCACGTTTAAGTGTGACATGTCATTTATATTATTATTGTTATTATTATTATTATTATGCATTATTCAACTCATTCTGTGCCGTACAGCCTCTTTCCACCAGGTGTAACGCTTCTCTCACAGATTAAAAACAAGAAATGATCAATGGTGAGTGTAAAGTTAATTACTTGGGAGTTCATGTGGTCCTCTGTAGCTCAATTGGTAGAGCATGGCGCTTGTAACGCCAGTGTAGTGGGTTCGATCCCCGGGACAACCCATACGTAAAAATGTATGCACACATGACTGTAAGTCGCTTTGGATAAAAGCGTCTGCTAAATGGCATATTATATTATCAATAGTTAATTCAATTAATTGTTAATTTTTCACGTAAATCACTGAGAGCCATCATGACTCTGTGACACCCACAGTTTAATTGTGAAGATACATTTTGCGCCGCCCTAAAAGCCCTATTCAAAAATCCACACAAACCTTCAAATAGGTATGTAATTTTAGAGGTGATAAGTTGGACAAATCGGGTGAAAAAAGCTGGTTCCCCACACGACATATCTCCCCCTTTCACTATGACGCAGTAGCTTTCGCTTCCCCACCCTCCATTTAAAAAAAGACCCCGCGGAGCGCCGTTGCTTTCTTCAATCATGCAGAGACGGGCAGCATGAAGGTCTCGTCATTGACTTTGCTGGAGGGGAGAAAATGTGCTTTACAACGGTATTCATATTACAGTTGACCTGGAAGTATTACGTTTTTGGGGCGATAAAATAAGGTCAAGTGTACGGAACAGCGTGATGTACAAAAGTGCTTTAGCTACCGTTAACTCTTTAAAAGCTTAAGCTATCATTTTTATAACAAGTGTATTGGCTTACTTTACTAGACAGAGAAGAGGCAGAATCCCGGGAGTGAGGTAGGGATGCATGAGGGACAGAATGGAGGAGAGGAGAGGAGAGAGCCAGGAGGGGAGATGGAAGGAGAAAAGGAGAGAGGAGAGCAGAGAGAAGAAAGAGAAGTAAATAAAGGAGAGGAGAGGAGGAGGAGGAGAGAGGAGTAAGGCCAAGTGCGCACCACCGGCAAGCCGGATGGGACCCAAAGTGGCTTAAAATTGACTGAAGCCGCGGCTATATAATAGGCCACATGATTAAACTACAGATGCGGCAACTAATATTTTTTAATAGTGATATTCTACAGTCACACTGCATCCATGAGTAATAATGAAATTGTGTATGGATTTTTGTATGTTTTCCAGATACATGGACCAAGAGGGACACCTTTACAACCAGTTCCTGGACCTGGTGTCAGTCCCTGATGGCAAGGCAGACACCATCGTTGCCGCCATCAAGGAGGTGCTGCACATCAAAAAGATACCAACAGAGTGATTGTACGGCCTGGGCACTGATGGGGCTGCAGTGATGACTGGTATGTCTTGTGATACAAATTATTTTTCTCATCTTCAAAACAGGACAAAATAGTGGTGTTGCAAAACAGCTAAAGGATGCCTTCGCGTGGATGGTGTCTATGGCTTGTGCTGCCCACCGCCTTTCTCTGGTTGGCCTGTAAAGATGCATCAGCTGAGGTCCCTTATATGGACACTTTCAACGAGCACCTGGAGCAGCTCCAGTTACTTTGCCAAAAGCACTAACAAGACAGAAGTCTTGAAAGCTGCTTCAGTGACCCTAGGCCTTCAGTACTTAAAAGTGAAGGTGTGATTATGCATAACATTTCTTCTCTTGGCTACTCTGGTCTCATCTTGTTCACCTACTGCATCTACACTCAAAATAAATGTATTTTGCAGGAAGTAAAGGATGTTCGCTGGCTGTCCCGGCACCTGGCCGTAGCTAATCTTCAGCGAAACCTCAGCGCAGTGTTCACTGCATTGGCTGAGGAGGTGGGGTTGAACCGGTGCCAAACTTCTAAGGGCCTCTATGCTTTCTGTGCCACGTACAGGTAGGCCTACATGTATTATAGATTATAGTGGAAATTAAATAATGTACTATGTTGCCATTACTGCTTTCAGTGTCTCAAAACTCTATTTGAGTGGTCCACAAAGTGGCTTTTAAAACCTGTTTTGTATTGTCAATTGATGTATCATTGTGGAGTGAGAAACTTTTCTAACTCTACAGATTTGTGGCAGCGCTTTACCTGCAGGCGGACGTGCTGCCTCACCTGACGCGACTTTCAAAAGGATTCCAAAAGGAGGATGTAAACTGGCCATAAAATTACAGATACATTATTTTCTAATCTTCATGTTCTACGTGTGCAAATGTTTCAGTTTAACAGAGTCACAGGACAGCAGCACTCCTCAGTGAAATATTAAACAACTACTGACACGTCATTATAATAACTTCAAGCAAAACAACTCGTGTTGTAGGTCCCTGTGACAATGGCATCACTCCTCGCCGTAAAAAAAAAGAAGCCCAGCCCCCAGGGTCATTTCTGAGCCAACTACACCAGGACCTCGATGACCCAATGGGTCTGGGCACATTCAACATCAAGGTCTGGGCACATTCAACATCAAGGTCTGGGCACATTCAACATCAAGGAGGAGAGGCCAGGTGACGATCAAGACCAGGAAGCAGTTCTGGGCTCGGTTCAGAGAGGAGGTAAAAACATTTGTTTTCAAATGCTGTGATGAAACCAATGTTACATCATGTGTGTTGGATAAACTAAAACAAAACAGCTATTAATCACTTATTTTCTGTTTTGCGCTCTAATTAGGTCATGGATCCATATCTTGTTGGCCTCCAAGACAGCGTAGAGCGGAGGTTCTGACACCTGGAGATTCTGGGGGCCTTCAGTGTGTTGGGACCTCAGGCTGTGTTCTCTAGTGAGAGGATCAACACCTTTAACCTGACCCTCCGCTCCAGGCAGTTCTTGCAAGCGCCAGAGGCTGCTGTGCTGCAAGAGTGGCCCTCTTACAAGCAACGTGTGCTAGTTGGAGCATTCAAGGTATGGCATGAGTGTGACTATCTTTTGAAGAACATTTAAGGCCCGTGTTGCCCAACCCTTTTTCCTGTTGAACTACCACTCTGTTGGCTCTTCTTTAACGTTGTACATCTTTTAGTTTTTCATGTATTTCAGGGTATGGACCAGCTAAGGGCAATGACAAAGCTGGCCTCTCAGTTTGATGAGTGGGGGCAGCTCTATCCCTGCCTTAGCCAGCTGGCAGCAATCGCACTGACTTTACCAGTGTCTTCCGGTAATTGAGAGCAATGTAACGAGTAAGAACATTTAAATGTGAAATTAGATCCTCTTAGTCCATCTCCCTTCTCTTATTATTATTATCATCTCTGTTATTGCAGGTCAAAACAGACTGCAGGGAGAGCATCTAGCCGCCTGCATGCGGCCCCCCCATCAAGGAGCTGAATTACAGGAGGGTGTTGGAAATCTTTTCCCAAAAGCCCAGAAGAATAAAGTGCTCTGACAGAGGCTGTAAACTCTGTCAGAACTAGGTTGTCGTCAGAACCTGGAAAGAGATTTCCAACGCCCTTCTTTTGTGATGAACATGAATTAGTGGGCTCTTATTCATGTTCAGTCAAATGTTAATTTTGTCAAGATAAACTTTTTTTTTTCAGAAAGAAGGTCTATGTTGTGTTTCTTTAGATAGCTGCAGCACTCAACCTTAAAATTGCATACTGTACACTATAATCACTTTACCAATACGTTATTGAGCTCATTTCTGGGGTTGGAAATTATATTTCAGAAGGTTTATTTGAGTTATTTCCTTTTAAAAAGTCACCAGAACCAAGCTTTTCAGTACTTATACATATTTTGTTTTGGGGTCAGAGGACCCCGGAACCCCCCCCAAAAAGGGTGACCCCCCCCCCCGCAAACTTTTCCCTCACAGCTAACACATTTTCCAGAGGAAACACTGCTGAGGACGCACCCTTGTTGAAGCTCAGTGTGGATGAGGTCATGTTGCCTACCTTCACCACCTGGGGGGCGGCCCATCAGGAAGTCCAGGACCCAGTTTCATAGGGAGGAATTCAGTCCCAGGGCCGTGAGCTTTGTGGTGAGCTTAAAGGGCACTATGGTATTGAAGGCCGAGCTGTGGTCGACGAACAGCATCCTCACATATGCATTCCTTTTGTCCAGGTGGGTAAGGGCAGTGTGCAGCGCAATGGCGATTGTGTCAACCAAGGATCTGTTTGGCGGTAGGCGAATTGGAGAGGGTCGAGTGTATCGGGGAGGGAGGAGGTCATGTGGTCTTTGACTAGCCACTCGAACCACTTCATGATGACAGAAGTGAGTGCTACCTGCGTCCTCGGTGGAGACCGTAAGCACATAGTCTTCAGGGGCTCGTCCGGTGTTGGTGTCTGCAACGTGACTGGCTTTCTTTTTGTAATGTGTGATCGTTAGAAGCCCCTGCCACATAGCCTTTGTGTCCGACCTGCTGAATTGCTCCTCCACTTTGTCCCTATGCTCATGTCTCGCCATCTTGATCGTACTTGTACTGTTTAACCGGTCACCTTGCCCTGTTTATAAGCAGCATCTCTCTCCTTCAGTTTCCCTACAAGGCTGCCATCAATCCACGTTTTTTGATTCAGGTAAGTTTTGAAAGACACCATCGGTTTCACATCATCTCTGCATTTTTTTATGAATCCGGTGACTGTGTCGGCGTATTCATTGATGTTATCCCCAGATGCGACCTGGAACATATTCCAGTCCACGTGATCAAAACAGTCTTGGAAGCATGGATTCTGATTGGTCAGACCAGCGTTGTACAGACCTGACTACCGGAACATCCCTTTTGAGTCTTTGTTTGTAGGTGGGAGGAGCAAAATGGAGTCGTGGTCCGATTTGGCGAAAGGAGGACGAGAGAAGGCAATTCTACCTAGCGTATTAGGACAAGTTGTCGCCACCATATTGATTTACGCTATCCAATCTTTTTAGTTGTACACAAGGGTCTAGAGGTTGGACGTTTTCTTTCTTACCAACAGCCAACAGCAGTATACTGGCCACGAAACAGCCTGCTGCCACGCTCAGATAATACACGCCCACACGCATCTCAGCCGGCCACAGTGGGAAGAGAGTGGCCGCAATCACTGCAATTACTGTAAACACAGAGACACAGGCCTTAGTACAGTGGAAAATAATCATTGATATTCCCATTAGCAATTCATAGGGATGGGCATTTGAAATGTTTTGTACTCGCACAATTCCCCTCCCACCCTCCCGAGTTCTCAAATAAAAAAGCAATTTTTTAAAACACAAGGCCAGCACTGGAAAAAACGCGTGCATTTATAGCTGTACGCCAATCAGTGCGCAACAATGCCTGATTTATCATAACCATTACAGAATAATCCTAATTGCTAAATTGCCCCATACATATTCAGTCAATTAAAAAACAAGTGCCATTTTAAGATGAATTTATTGAAACCGTAATATTAACTGATTATATTATATAGCAGAACACAATCTTCAAAAAGGTAGCAGTAGCCTCAGTGGTGGCTCTTGCTCGTAGAAGCCTATGGCTGTTTTGTTAATTTCCAGAGCCCTTATCACAGTCAACAGACTCCTATTTTATAGTAAAAATCATGATGTAATATAACAGAATAAAATATTTTTCCAAATGAAAAAACGTTGCCAGTGCGAATTGATGCACATCTCACATCTAGAACAGTTATTCTCAAAGAGTGATCGTTTGAAACTGGGCTCAATTTGGAGAGTTGAAAGACCATTTTTTTTTTCAGGGTTACAAACCAAAATCTGTCTTTTTGATATAGAGACGTTCGATTTGGATCAACAATTCCACATTGAACAATGCATGGGGATGAATTGCGGACAAGACATCTGTTTAGCGAGTAGGCTTAGGCTAAATGATTGAAAATATGCCGTCTTTATCAAACTCATGTTTTTGCATATTTTCACGGTCTATGTTTAGAAGTGTTATAGCCTAGGCTAGCCAATTCTAAGTAGCCTAACTGGAAAATAGACGGGACGCAATTTGTCCAAAACTGCAACGCTCGTTGCTGGAACCACATATTTCCCTACTTCAGTCAACCAGTCCATTTTGTTGTCATTTGGCAAAGAATGTAGCTGGTGTATCCCATCAGTTAAGATACATTTTTATAGCCATTTATTTCTGTAGGCCTAATGGGAGTTTGTGTGCTCATTCAGCACACGTGTAGAGGGAGTGATCGTAACGCAATTGAGTTAGTGAGACACGGAGGGGAAAGGGAATTTAGGAAGAACTGTGTGATGCTTGGCTTGGTCTTTAAGACAACATTTCGACCTCTCGTTAAAGATGGAGTTTTGACGTCTGTTCCAGTACTCGATTACTCATGTCCATCCCTAGTCCAATTCAGTTGCAATTTTCAGTCATTTGTGAATGACGGTTAGTTTAATCAGTTATCAAAATGGACTATTCTATGTAATTAAAACTACAATTCCACTCACCCAGAATCAGTCCCATGGCAAAGGTTTTAAAATGGACTGGATCGTAGATCCAAACAAATACCTGGAAAGTGGAGTAAATATGACGTTTTTACATTTCACCTTAGAAATCGTTTTTTAAATTTGTCAATCACAGTGATTCACCGTTTTCACATATCACATTGAACCTTTTGCCATCATATCATGCTTGCATGGCAAACTGACGCCACAAAGAATGTGTCTCTCGTCATGGAGAATGAGTCTCGTAAAGTGCACCCTCAAACAGTTATCTTGTGAAAGTAAGCCATTTTGCTTGGAATTCTCTCAAATGTCACAGGGAAAAACAAACACCAATGTGCTGAATTCATGCACATTGCACAAAGTTCAGAATGATCACCATCTTTCAAAGCGGATATTCCAACAAAGACCTCTGGCTAAAGACGTTCTCTACATGTCAACTGAAACATGCTCACTTTTCCAGAAATTCCTGCTTTCATACTTTTACCCATCCTAATCTTTGGAGAGGCAGAGCCCGTTTTCCCAGGATTCCCTTTGTTCCTTCCAACTCACCTCATTCCCATCCAGGAAGAGCTGGTCCTCATGAGGCTCCAGTTTGAATTTCTTCTTCACATCTTTCTTCTTCTTTGGCGTTCCGGGGCTATCGTCCTGAGCAAAGAGAAACAGCATGGTCATTATGGCTTTTAGAGAAATAGGATTGTTCTAGATTCTATGACCAAACCGCTTCAGTGGTCTAACCTGTTACGAACTATACAACATGTTCATAGCCTGCATATTCAGTTCATTCAATGTACGTACACTCTTCTCCTTCTTTACATCTGAAGCCTCTGCATCCTTGGCATCCTTCTTCTTCTCCTTCTCCTTCTTCCCCTTCTTCTCCTCTTCCTTGCCGCTGTCGCCCTTAGCCTTCTCTTTCTCCTTCTCTTTCTCCTTGTCTTTCTTAATGTCCTTCTCTGGCTTCTTCTTCATGACTTTCAGAGCGCGGTGGAAGAATTGCTTCTTCAGCAGCCTGGCGGGGAAGGAGAGCAGAAAAAAACATCATTAATATCAACCGTTGTCAAATATCGTTTGGCGCTTCATCATATTATTTCAGATTTTGTTTTGGGAGCAGCTGAAACCACCGGGAGCCTGAATAAAGTCCTCGTGAAAACCTTTCACATTACACACATTTTGCCCCAATTTTCTTATGCCTCGAACTTCCTAAGCACATAGGGACATCACACGAACATGAAAGTTGTAGTGAATATTGTATAGTGTGAAAGCAACTTCAGTTCTAGTGTAGGGTGGTAGTTAGTCTAACGTGGGAGTGCTAGTAGTTGTCTAACCTGTTGCAGTAGTCCACCACAGAGTCTCTGGTGGTGAACACGGCCTCCTCTCCCTTCTTTGCCTTGGCCCACTTGGAGTCCAGCAGACAGTCCACTGCCTTGGAGGCTGACAAAGGGAAACAGGCAACCATGTTCAAAATTACAGCAAAGGCAGGGACATACTGTATGTTGAAACTCTACGGCGATCATGCTGTGCCAACATTCTGAAATCCTTGCCCCTGTGGATGTGTACAAAAGATCCTCTCCAACAGACACAGCTCATGCAACAGACTGCCCACGACTGTGCAAACACATTTACTGACACTGTTGACAGAACAGGTCTGCTATGGGGCTAAAGGCATTGGGCAAATGTAAACATTGGCAGGTCAACAGTACTACTATGAGATATAGTGAGAGATTCTGGGTCAAAGGTTAACTATTCCAACCCTCAACTCAGCAGGACCGGAAGCAATAATAAATAAATGCCAACTGCTGTCTCTCACGTCAAGACAGTCATTAGGCCTACTAAGACCCAGATTTGTCCTGACTGTTCCTGACCAGGAAAGACTTCAGGCCTTAGTTAAAGATGCACTATGCAGAAATAGTTAGCCTAATTTCAGTTTGTGGCAAAACAAGAAAGTATAGTGTAGAAAATTATTGTACCATCTAAACCGCTGTCAAATATATTTTCCATAACCAAAAACATTGTATTTTCAGCTGTTTGAAGCGTGTCTACAAAAAAACAAAAGTAAAATATACAGAAACTAACCTTAAGAACAGAAGCATAGAAATAGTGCACATAGAAGAGATCTACCGCTTCTTAGACTTGCTTTCAATGAGAATGACAGATCTATAATACCAATTGCTATGTGAATTGGGTCAGGTCACCTAAAAAAATGACATACTGCAGCTTTAAAGTCTAAAACTAGGGTTCTAAGGGTTTCCTGGTCAGGTCATGTAGTCCCTCCCCCCCCCCCAAAAAAAACAGGTTTAATCCCCTAAAAGTGCTTCTCAAACCAGTCCCCACCATGATAGCCTATTTGATGTAGGGATATTCCAACAGTACAACACCTGATTCAACTAGACGTAGTCACGGCCTTGATGATAGTTGACTAGTTGAAGCACTTTATGTGCTAGTACTGGAATATCAAATGATGTGGACTGGCTGTGGGGACAGGCACTGACTGTCGCAGGCTGGTTTGAGAATCACTGTCCTAAATGAGTGAATAAAGGAGAGTATGAACGGAGCACTGACCGATGAAGTAGTCCACCCGGTGGCCCATCATGTTGGTGGACTTGGTGGGGCAGTTGAAGCGGAGGTACTTGGCCACCGCCTTCTCCTCCTTGGTGGGCTCGCTCACCTCCTACACACCGTGAGGAAAAGGGAAATCAGAAATGTTTGTGTGTCACTATGATGTGTTGTGTTGAAAAAAATACCATAAATATTGACTCTTCTGCTGCAACACGCTTTGCTACTCCTTTTCCCTACTAACACTTCCAGACCATAGACCAGGGTTTCCCAAACTCAGTCCTTGGGACCCCAAGGGGTGCATATTTTGGTTTTTTGCCCTAGCACTACACAGCTGATTCAAATAATCATCAAGCTTTGATCATTTGAATCAGCGGTGTTAGGGGAAAAAACTAAAACGAGGACAGAGTTTGGGAAACACTGCCATAGACAAAGGCCTACACTGTAGGCCCGACAGCATTGCTACAGACAGCGACTAGGCCTCAGACCAGTCAAGCAGCAGATCAGACCATCAGCCAAGGAAAGGGGGTGGGCTTTAGGACTTCCTGCGGTGAAGTCAAGTCAATCAGCCAATCTTTATTCACAACACATAATAACATATGCCATTTAGCAGACGCTTTTATCCAAAGTCACGTGTGCATATATTTTTACGTATGGAGGTCCCGGGAATCGAACCCACTACCCTGGCGTTACAAGCACCGTGCTCTACCAACCGAGGAGGACAGGAGTAGGGTGAAGTTGCCCCTAGACGCTGATCTTGGGTCAATTTAGTATTTTCCCTACTAATGGTTAAGGTTAGAATTGGGGGAGGGAAGGCTGACATCCAGCATATGACCACGTGGTGTTGATTGACATTCATGAATCGAAGCGCTTCATATGATTTCTAAAGAAGCATTTATAAAAACAACTAAATGATGTAAAACTAGGCTATTTCACTGGGATTTCCAGAAATAGTCTTATTATTATCTTGACACGTGGGATGGTAGTTCTTGTTTGGACAACGAACACGAGCTCTATCATTGGACAATTCCAGTCACACCCCCCTCCATTTTGCTCAGTTTCATAATCTCCTGTTCTGTGCCCACTAACTGAACATGGCCCTGGTCCGACACTGAAGCCAGCGCTGCCTGCCAACATGGAGGGGAATGGAGGAGCATCAGCACAATGAGATCCAGTCCTGGCTGCCGCTGCCTCTGGCCCAGCTGGCTGGCTCAGCAGCTACACGCCACATGATGAAGCAAGGAGGGCTGTGAAACAGGGTTTTGTTCAGGTATGGGTATCATCAGTCACGAAATTCAGACACACAAGGCCCCACTAAATGGAAAAACTCCCCCGTCTTTACCTGAGCCTATCCGATGACTATGAGGAGAGGGACTTAGACCCTCCTCTTTTCCCTTCTGAAAGACTGGGTTCTGTTCAGTAGGGCACGCCATAGCAAAGCATTTCGCAACAGCAAACTAAAATCTGTGTTCTTATTGGAAATATCAGGTAGTAGCTTATCTCCTCGTTTCACAACGTTGTCTCGCTAGTCCCTACTGAACACAACCCATTACTGGCCAACTCCAGAGCCCCCCCCCCCCCCCCCCCCCCCCCCAAATCTGACAACTGTCTAGTAGTTGATGAGGATGCCAGCTATCAAACCTGGGTTGTGTTTTGTTCAATGTTTATGCTCACAGAAAGTTCACTTCACTCATCACGGTAAAGCAACATTGTAATAAGTTATTCATAACAGGTGTTTCCGTTACCATATCATGACATCATGAGAGACAGATAGAGAAAAAAAAGAGAGTGAGAGCAAACAGGATATAATGGGATAGATATAATTCCAACTATTGCATAATAACAATGTATCCTGTTCCTCCAGCCTGGAGAAAGAGATATGGAATATTATGCAATTTTACGACTGACAGCCAAGGTGTAGCCTACCATCATGTGGTCCTCTGTAGCTCAGCTGGTAGAGCACGGCGCTTGTAATGCCAGGGTAGTGGGTTCGATCCCCGGGACCACCCATACACAAAAATGTATGCACACATGACTAAGTCGCTTTGTATAAAAGCGTCTGCTAAGTGGCATATTATATTATTATCAGCGGTTGTTGATGCATGTCAAGGTGATGTGAACCTGTTTCATAATTTGACAATGACCAGAAGGCCTGAATTGTGTGTAATCGATTCCATTACACTACAGCGATGTATGTTATCGTCAGGTTGTCGAGTTGTATGAAGTGTGTCGGCATGAGTTTGTCTCAAACAAAATTAAGAGGGACTGACCACAAAGAAAACTAGTCCACCCTTACTGGAAAAAGTATTGCAAATTTGTACAATGACCAATGTACCTCGAAAGAAATCATGATGCAATCTAGCTACGTCTAGTTAAACTACGTCATCGATTAGAAAAATGAGACTGACTATTCTCGTGCAGCCATCAAACATCAATTAATGAGGATGTGCTGGCGCATCAGTGGCATTTGGCTTGCCAAAACAGTAACGTTAGCTAGCTATTTATTCATGCCAAAACACGCCTTGGCTTCACATCTGGTTGCCCGCCATGCAAACGCAGCTTGCTTTACTATCATTTTGACGGTAACGTTAGTAACTGGTAACAAAGCTAGTTGGCAATGGGTTTGCAATTGCTTTCTCTGCCTGGTTTCTGATACCCCCGACAGAGTTAGGAGCTAACGTAGTTAGTATAAGCCTGGCTAACTAGCAAATTGTAAATTCCTCCTCCTCAGCTAAATGTGTTACTTAACCCGGTAACTTTAGCTAACTAATGTTCTGAACTAACTAGGTAACGTTATTGCTCTTTGAAATATTCGTGTTACAGACAACGGTACTGCAAAATGACTTCCTGCAAAATAAAATATTTAAGTCGTTAGCTAGCTAACGAACAACAGCTGCTAGCACAGCTTTTCGCCAATCAACAGCAACGATTCGCCAGAAACATTCCCTTACTACAAAACTAGTCTGTTGCGGGAAATATTGCAATCTCCAAAAGGAGATGAGTTTTAATAAACTCTCTGTAATATATCCAAGCAAAAACTATCTTCTTCCAGTTAGCGTTAAAATTATTTTACCTGGATCCGTTTCTTATGCCTCCTGCGCTCCGCCATGATTCTCCAACACAGCTCGTCTGATGTGTGATCACGTAGGACGTACGGGTAGTATCGCGAGAGCAAAATGGCCCAACGCAGTACGTTCCAAATAGGTTACTGCTATCCAGCAATCTTGGGACGTCCCTGCCCTAAAACGCAACCTTAACCCCTACCCTTAGCCGAACCTTAACCATAAACCTTACCTAACCTTAACCATTTTAAATGTAAACTTCAATGGGGTAGGATACCGGGTAGCATGGAACTTTCCAAATACCCTTTTTCTGTCTTGAAAGGTGAGTTTCTTCAAGAAGAGACCCTTGTTTGAGAAATTAAATCGAATTAACCACCTTGTAATAATAATGTTATATTATGGTAATTATATTTGGCTACTGTTAGTATCAAAGCATGTGTTTAGAATTTGAAATAGCCTTACCACCACTGTATCTCAAATTATTCAAGGGTGTTCATTCTAATGTAGACAGGCGGACTGTCCCTCTGGCATTTCGGGCAAATGCCAGATGGGCTGATAAAAAATGATGCCCAGTGGGCCTGTCTAACTAGTTTTTTGTTGTTGCTAAAAATGATAATTATCTGGCTAATAATGGGGGCCTCAAGGAAAAAAATGGGCCGGTGTGGGGGCCTCAACAAACAAAATAAGCCATGTGGGGGCCTCAATAATAAAAATGGGCCGGTGTTTTAGAAATGCCAGGTTTCTGGTCCCAGTCCGCCCCTGAATGTAGATAAACTGGATGTAGCCCAACTGTACAATTTCAGATAAAGTGTAGCTATCTACATATACATTATTTCTATGCTTGATGTTCAGTGTCCATTGCTACCTCAAAATTGTTCCCATTGTGAACCAGAAAACATAGAAAACGTATCAAAAACTGTGATTTGATAGGCTTCATTGTGAAATTAAATTCAATCATTCATATTCATAAAAAGTGGTAATATCACACATATTCATTGAAAAGCATTATGCTACAAAAACACAATGAATGCATTTTCATTTACATAATACAGTTTATTTTTTCCCCAAACACAGAGGTCATGTGTATATTCAGTGTTCTTCCCATTCTTCATCAAGCCACATCTACATTTCTAATGGCTTGGGGTTTATTGTCTCCATCTTGAATCTGAAACATGGTGGGAAAAAAGTACCAAACATTTGAACTGGAACTAAATACATACAAAAAAATGCCATCATATCCCTAGCAGTTTTAAACACTGTAGGACACACTAGAAAACGGAACACCATTGCCTGATGGAAATGGTTAGCAGCTTAAAAACAGCTCTTAGGGCTGAAACACTTGCTGAACCCTACTCCCTATACACTTCTGAAGTTCTGCAGGGATTGGACAGGTGTCTCCAACACAGCGAAGATTCCATCTAGTCAATCAGAGGGCAAGACGCAGCTTTTACTGTATCACTTATACCCGTCCAATGCTTAAAGATCTACATGAAGTCCTTAGGGGGTATGTGTCTATATGTATGTGTTAGGGACTAGTGGTCAACTTGGATCTGAGCCACTGGCCGATGACTCTTCTCCCACTCACTGATGCCTTAGGCAGTTCCACTGCTGGCCAAGGGGGGAGAGGGGTTGTCAGTCTCTGGGAGGGAGTCTGTTGGTTTCAGGCCCTCTGGGTCTCTGGTGCACGGGCTGCCCATCATCTCCACACTGTTACAGTTAACAGGGGAGCTGATCTCTGACGATCGACCTCCTCCTGCCTTCTCAGGGGCGGCCTGCAGGGCGGCGGCGAGCGGGAGGTTCATCATGTAGAACATGCTGCCTAGCCGTCGAGACACCTGGGTGGGACAGAGAGAGAGATGCCATGAGGTATTATAATAAGCAATGTGCTGAAACAATGTGCATAATTACTTTCTTTCCGAAAATGGTTTGTAAACATAATCCATTGAAAATGAAATAGAGAGCACTCCAAAATCTTTTGGTCCGAATTTGTGAGACCAACTGTTTGATGGTTTGCATACCTGTGATCGTATCTTGAGTGCCGGGCCCAGCTTCAGTCCCATCATGTCCAGTAGATGGTCTTCGGTCAGAAGTGGCAACGTCTCCCCATCTATCATGTGGTCCTTGAACGTCTGCAGGGAATAATCAGGTAAGATGAGGAGGAGTATAGGAATGTTTATCCAGTTAGAAGAATTTCCTTTAAAAGGTAGACGCAGCAGTATGACACAGCGAGGCAACTTTCTATTTACAAAAATCATCAACAACAGAATTCATTCCTGCCAAGTGGGAATGCCTCGAGGGAGGGTGCAAACTGTTAAGAGACAACAGTGACTGTCCTGGCAGATTTGAATTCTGTTGTTGTTTATATTTTTAAGCAGGAAGTTACTCTATTGTTTTTGATGATGACCAGGAAAAGACACCAACCTGAGCATATTCAGAGCAGCTGGGTATGTTGTTGATGAAGGTGTACACATCATCCACTGTCCACTTCCTAAGGTCTTGGACAGAGGACATATCTTCTCCGTTGAGAAAGATATTGGGGTGCCCTGATCAAAACAAAAATCAAAGTGTGTTAGCACACATACGGCTCACATCTGTCACATCTGTCGTTGGTCAAATAAATGATACAAATCAAATCAAAGACAGCAGCACAACCCCTGAATGGTTTGATCAAAAACAAGACTGTAGAAAGTAGACCCACCATGAGGGAACATGTAAGGCATGCCTGGGATAGGTCCACTGGCGAATGGATACTGGAACGTAGAGCATTGGCCAGGCATGTCTTTGTCGCTGGCGCCACTGTTGCAGTTGGTGACGTCAGGGCAGCCATCTTGACTGTTTATGCAGGCCTTGCGCAGGCCTTGCTCCTCCTCCTTGTAGCTCTTCCTGCTGCCCGCTGAGAGCTGTGTGTCCATTTTGGTTGGATGTTGTTTGCTGGCCGCCTCCCCTCCCATGTCCATTTTCCCCTCCGCCTCTTTCTCCTCTCCCGAGGCACCGCCGGGACTCTGCTCCACGCTCTTGTCCTCCGATTGGCCCTTTGGTCCCGATGCGTGGCTCTCTGCGCTCTTGTTATTAGTTGCCCTGCGACCGGCCCTGCGGCTCCTTTCCCTCTGCAGCGTGCTGATTGGTGGATAGGGGCTCGAGGACATCAGGAGACTGTTGGCCTGCATTTCCTCCAGGGTGGTGCGGTGGACG
This sequence comes from Coregonus lavaretus, assembly GCF_964263955.1. Taxonomy (NCBI): domain Eukaryota; kingdom Metazoa; phylum Chordata; class Actinopteri; order Salmoniformes; family Salmonidae; genus Coregonus; species Coregonus lavaretus. Next base: position 40,826,087 of record NC_140006.1, read on the forward strand.
AAGACGTCGTGGCCGTCTGGGAGGCGCTGGCGCCCTCGGAACGCCATGGCGTTAGACGGATACATCATGGGCGCCTCCATACCCATCAGACCCTTCTGATGCGCGTTCTCCATCTCCTTCTGGTGGAGAATGGCATTCATCTCCATCCTGAAAAACAACCAACACACATCAGTTAGACATAACAATACACCAATCAGACATAACAACACACACCAGTTAGACATAACAATACACCAATCAGACAAAACAACACACTACATGTAGACATAACAACACACATTTGTAGGTCACATGGGCTCTGTATATGGGCTCTGTATATAATCAAATCATATCTGCCAACTGTTCTGTAATGTAGTGCATGGAACAGGCCCTTGGTATTAAGTTGAAGGGGGTTTCCAGAGCCCTACTGTTCATGACGTGTACTTTGACATGCCCTGTGACATGCAGCTGCAGGTCAATGTCAGACCGTACCTGGCGATGTTCTGCTTGTGGATGAGCTCCTGTCGCCGGGCAACTGTCTCCATGGGCTCTGAGGGCATGAAGCTGTAGCCAGCTCCAGGGAAGCCCCTGCCAGGTATGCCAGGGTGTGGGGGCATGGGCGGACCCAGGTGACCCCCCATGTGCATCTGCCTGACCTCAGAAGATACCATCTCAGAGGGCGGAGCTAGTTCTCTTTCCATGAAGCGGGGCTCAAACTGGGTGGGCACCCCCTGTAGCCTCTGCTGTCCCTGGGCCAGGATCTGAGGAGTCATGGTCATCTGGTTCCTCATCATCATCTCCTGCCGTTGACGTAGCTCTGTGAGGCAACACAGCACAACACCATTCAGATTCAGAGTGTTCAACAGTCACGTGTACAGGGTTGCAGGTGTGATTGCAGGGTACAGTGAAAATCTTAGGCTTCGAGCTCCAACATGCAAGACCCGGTGAAATATCTAACCTTCTGAAATACCTGTACTTTCGGTGGTGGATGTGTCACGCCATTTAGAAGTCGATACAGAACTAGGGCCCAAAAGGTTCTACTGACTATGTGAACTGACCAGGTAACGCTCTGGGCCCCGGCAATTACCTAGATCAGTGAAAGGCTCCTGGCTCTAAGGTATGGAAGAGTATGAAAGCTCTTGATTAGGTTGAGTGAATTTTCTAGGCAAGGATGAACGAGCTAATACCTAGGGCTTTAACTCAGCAGGCTAACACAGCCATGAGACATGCAGATTCAAACCAGCTGGGTCAGCCTTACCTCCAGCAGACATGCCGTTGACCAGGCGGTACCAGTGTTTCTCATCCAGAGCCCCCTGCTCCCCCATCGCTGACATCTTCCTCAGCTGCTCCCTCGGGGTCATGGCCCGACCTTTGACCTCTAGGAAACTGCCTCTCTGTGAAACCGAGATGAGGAGATTAGTATTTAAGACCAGTGTTTCTCAACCGGTGGCCCGTGGACAGGCACCGGTCCCTGGGATGTTGCTGACTGGTCCCTCAGATGGTTAGCGAATAGTGATTTAGTTTGTGTTCAAGTACTCGTTTTTAATCTAATTGGTCCTTTAAGAAGGAAGGAACCTTGCTTACATATACCTGGTACAGGAAAGACGGCACTTGGCCAGAACAAAAAAAAAAAGTAAAGTGGTGTTGAGCAGATCAGTGTTAATTAGTCTCAGTTAATTCCCCTTTTTGGCAACCTTCTTTAAATTGCTTGTCATTTTCATCTTTCACCACTAGGAGGCAAGCATGACCTATACATCAAAAAGGCCCTCTATGATTAAACGATGGCTTACTGTTGCTGTGCTGCTAATGTAACTGAACAGATAGATTTCAAACATGGGTGGTTGGTGTGACTCAAGACCGTGTTAGCCCAATTAACTAAGTAGTAATGGCGCCGGAGGAGATGGCTGCCATTTTACAGCCCCCCTAACAAACTGCATGGTTGGTTAAGGGCTTGTAAGTAAGCATTTCACTCTAAGGTCTACACCTGTTGTATTCGGCACATGTGCCAAATAACATTTTATTTGATTTTATTTGAAGTTATAGCCCAAGAGGGATGCAACATAAGTCCTCAGGTCTCAGAAAAGATTAGGCTACTGCTCATCAGTGATCACGTGTACTGTAGTTCAACAAACCCTTCCGCCACAATACTACCATACCTAGAACACTTAATAGGCATGTGAGGATTGCTAATCATTGCTAAGCTAAGTTCTCATCAATGGTCTTTAAGGGAGAGAGAGAGACTGATGACATTGAGATTTAAAAAAAAGAACCTGTTGTCAAAGTTGACTGTGAAGTTTTGGCGGAGGGACCAAAGCTATATCGAGGCTCGAGGAATACTGTCTAGACTCTGGATTCACCTCAGAACAGAAGATCTCTACACATGAAAATGTTCTGCCTCCATATACCTCTTTCTCTCTGCTACAAGAACATTCCTTTTAAATATCACAATTTTACACACACGCATACATACAAAATGTGCATGCGTACGCACACACACACACACACACACACACACACACACACACACACACACACACACACACACACACACACACACACACACACACACACACACACACACACACACAGACACACACACACACACACATAGTGCATATCATTGCAGTTTGTCATTACAGCTGATTTCCTTAGTCACCTCTGATTAGCCTCTTGTGAATAAATCCCCTTATTAAATATAACACAGAACAGACAGAGCTTTAATCCAGAACCATTATGGGCTGTAGATTTATATCCATAAGGAAATGGATTCCAATTTTTAACACTTACTACAGGAAAAATATTATGTCAGAGGGCACTTGTTTTTTTTAAATGCAGAAATATAACTGTGGTCATGGCGTAACTGAAATTACGTAACTGAAATCTCTTCTTTATGGAGTGTGTGTGTGTGTGTATGTGTGCATGCATGTGTGTGTGCATGCATGTCTCTCTGTCTGGATACATCTATGGGGTAACCTATAACAACACACCCCTGAGTAATACACTTGCCTAAATATCCCCCCCCCCCCCCCCCCCCCATAAGATCCAGCCTACCCCTAACCATTAGCAGCCCTTAGCCCCAGTCAGTTGTGTACCGTATTGCCCCACAGTCCCCTAAAGTTCCCTCACAGACCCATCTAATCTGGGCTCCGGTAATCCTCCTGTTAGTCCCATCTAGTCTGCTAGGCCCAGAGAACATCTGCTGACCCGCGTGTCTTCCAACCTGGCCCTCCCTCCCTCCACTATCCGATTAGCTAAATCCTGACTATACAGCACTTTAAAGGGATGTGTTAGAGGTAATCCGGGCGTTTAGGAGTTTTACCTCAGCAAACCTTGCCTGTAAGCACACCAGACAATACACCTTGAGTGATAAGCCTATTAACCCTAATCAGCCCCTTGAGATGTCCTGAAAACACCTTGGGGGATAAATCTGGTGGAGGGAAATCGGTTTATGGAGAAATATGTGGCGCCACACGCATGCATGGTCTCCCCTGGTCCCTGCCATCAACGTCACTCTACACACGACCTTTTATCTTCCTTCTATTAAACTCAGCAAATATACACAGGGACAGATAGAGGTAAGAAGAGAGAACGTTTAAAAATCCATACTGGATTAACACATGGACAGTTCAAGGTTTATCTGTCCTCCTCAGGTAGCCTGACTGTACATTTACATGTACAAAAAAACGTTTTTTTTGGGGATCTGGGTTGAGTACAGTATTTTGTGTGCTAAGAGTTTGCGTGTCAAATGTCTCTATACAACCAAATGTGAGTGTGAGAAAATGTATTGCGTCATAGTGTCATTTTGCCTGTGTGAATGTCAGTATAAATCAAATCAGATTGTATTTGTCACGTGCACCGAATACAACAGGTGTAGACCTTACCGTGAAATGCTTACTTACAAGATCCTTAACCAACAATGCAGTTTTAAGAAAATAGAGTCAAGAAAATATTTACTAAATAAACTAAAGTTTAAAAAAGTAACACGATAAAATAACAATAACGAGGCTATATACAGTGGGTACCGGTACCGAGTCAATGTGCAGGGGTACAGGTTAGTCGAGGTAATTTGTACATGTAGGTAGGAGTAAAGTGAGTATGTCTATGCGTGTCTATAAATGAATGAAAACTCACCCAGTTAGTGACCAAACCAACGCTTCGAAACAACAAACAGACTACTGTACGTTCAAGCCTATCCCTACTAGTATTACGGCACTACCAGTCAGAAGAGGTGATACTAGCCTTTGAGGTATAGCGCTCAGCTGGAAAAACAACTTGTACTCAGTAATTAATCTTATACAGGAAGAGTAGGGCTTGCATGAACTTGAACCAAGAGGAGTTTGAGGGAAGCCAGAGAGGCCTGGCCCCTATTGCAGCACACAGTAGGACTTGCCATTCAGCAGAGCAACCACTGTACAATTCAGTAAAATGCCTGTTGCAATCTGGTTCAAGTCATCAGTCAACCTACCAGGGTATTTACAAACAGAACTGGAACTAAATCATCCACGTGCATTGATCACATCTTTATTATTGTTGCAGAAATCTGCTCTAAAGCTGTATCCACACCCATCGGATGAAGTGATCATAATATAATAGCCATATCTAGAAAAAAAACTAAGTTCCAAAGACTGGAACTAAAATTGTGTATAAACGATCACACAAGAGGTTTTGCAATGATTCCTATGTTAAAGATGTGAAAAATATTTGTTGGTCAAACAACAAATTCTGAGCCTTCATATTCATGCATAATGGACCAAATAATGAAAGACAAGCACTGTAGTTTTGAGTTCTACAAAGTGGGTGTGGAAGAGGTGAAAGAATTGTTGCTATCTATAAATAAGAACAAACCACCTTGTACCGACAGCCTGGATGGTAAATTGCTGAGGTTGATAGCGGAATACTATTTAAGCCTAGAAGAGTGTGCCCTCAGACGTGGAGGGAGGCAAAGGTCATTACGACACACAAGAATAGCAGAGCACCCTTTAATGGTTCAAACAGCCAACCAATCAGCCTGTTACAAGTGCTTAGAAAACTTTTGGAAAAAATTGTGTTTGATCAAATGCAAAGTTATTTTACAGAAAACAAATTAACAACAGACTTTCAGCATGCTTATAGGGAAGGGCACTGAACATGCTCGGTCGGCACTGACACAAATGACTGATGATTGGCTGAAAGAAATTGATAGGAAGAAGATTGTGGGAGCTGTTTTGTTAGACTTCAGTGCAGCTTTTGATGTCATTGATCATAACCTATTGCTGAAAAAACGTAGGAGTTATGGATTTGCACCCTCTGCCTTATTATGGATTGAGAGTTACCTATCTAATAGAACACAGAGGGTATTCATTAATGGAAGCCTCTCTCATGCAAATTCAGTTGAGTGTGGTGTACCACAGGGCAGCCGGCTACGGCCATTATTGTTTTCTGTTTTTACAAATGACCTTCCACTGACCTTGAATAAAGCCTGTGTGTCTATGTACGCTGACGACTCAACAGTATAAACGTCGGCTGCAACAGTAAAATAAATAACTGACACCCTTAACATAGAGCTCCAGTCAGTTTTAGAATGGGTAACTAGCTAAATGGATGGTGCTAAATATCTCGAAAACTAAAAGCATAATTTTTGGGACAAATCACTTGCTCAACGCTAATCCTCGTTTAGATATATTATTGAATAATGTGGCTATTGATCAAGTGTAGGAGACTAAACTGCTGGGTGTAACCCTAGATGGCAAGCTTTCATGGGCAAAACATATAGACTCAATTGTTGCTAAAATGGGAAAAGGCCTGTCCATGATAGGGCGTTGCTCTGCCTTCTTGACATCTCAGTCGACCAGACAGGTCCTATAGGCCCTAGTTTTGTTGCACATGGACTACTGCCCAACTGTGTGGTCATGTGCGGCAAAGAAGGACATACAGTGGGGAGAACAAGTATTTGATACACTGCCGATTTTGCAGGTTTTCCTACTTACAAAGCATGTAGAGGTCTGTAATTTTTATCATAGGTACACTTCAACTGTGAGAGACGGAATCTAAAACAAAAATCCAGAAAATCACATTGTATGATTTTTAAGTAATTCATTTACATTTTATTGCATGACATAAGTATTTGATCACCTACCAACCAGTAAGAATTCCGGCTCTCACAGACCTGTTAGTTTTTCTTTAAGAAGCCCTCCTGTTCTCCACTCAGTACCTGTATTAACTGCACCTGTTTGAACTCATTACCTGTATAAAAGACACCTGTCCATACACTCAATCAAACAGACACGCAAGGTCCCCCTGCTCAAGCCAGCGCATGTCCAGGCCCGTCTGAAGTTTGCCAATGACCATCTGGATGATCCAGAGGAGGAATGGGAGAAGGTCATGTGGTCTGATGAGACAAAAATAGAGCTTTTTGGTCTAAACTCCACTCGCCGTGTTTGGAGGAAGAAGAAGGATGAGTACAACCCCAAGAACACCATCCCAACCGTGAAGCATGGAGGTGGAAACATCATTCTTTGGGGATGCTTTTCTGCAAAGGGGACAGGACGACTACACCGTATTGAAGGGAGGATGGATGGGGCCATGTATCGTGAGATACATTGAAGATGGGTCGTGGCTGGGTCTTCCAGCATGACAACGACCCGAAACACACAGCCAGGGCAACTAAGGAGTGGCTCCGTAAGAAGCATCTCAAGGTCCTGGAGTGGCCTAGCCAGTCTCCAGACCTGAACCCAATCGAACATCTTTGGAGGGAGCTGAAAGTCCGTATTGCCCAGCGACAGCCCCGAAACCTGAAGGATCTGGAGAAGGTCTGTATGGAGGAGTGGGCCAAAATCCCTGCTGCAGTGTGTGCAAACCTGGTCAAGACCTACAGGAAACGTATGATCTCTGTAATTGTAAACAAAGGTTTCTGTACCAAATATTAAGTTCTGCTTTTCTGTATCAAATACTTATGTCATGCAATAAAATGCAAATTAATTACTTAAAAATCATACAATGTGATTTTCTGGATTTTTGTTTTAGATTCCGTCTCTCACAGTTGAAGTGGTTTTGATAAATGATAAAAATTACAGACCTCTACATGCTTTGTAAGTAGGACAACCTGCAAAATCGGCAGTGTATCAAATACTTGTTCTCCCCACTGTATGTAAATTACAGTTGGTCCAGAACAAAGCAGCACGTATCGCACTTAGATGTACACAGAGGGAAAGTGTCAGTATCATGCATGTTAGTCTCTCCTGGCTCAAAGTTGAGGAAAGATTGAATGCATCACTATTGGCCTATCGTGCGAGGTGTTGATATGTTGAAGGTACCAAACTGTCTGTTCAAGCAGTTGGCACACAGTTCGGACACTCATGGGTACAACACAATGCATGCAACCAGACGTCTCTTTACAGTCCCCAGGTCCAGACCAGAGGCTGGGAAATGCACTGTATTAAATAGAGCCATGACTACATGGAACCCTCTGCCACCCCAGGTAAGTCAAGCTAGCAATAAAACCAGATTAAAAAATCAGATAAAAGAGCACCTTACTGCACAAAGGGGACTGTATAGAGACACAGCCATTTTATATATATTGTATTGTAATTTTCACTGTACTATGTATTAGACCTAGATATTGTGTGTACTGTATGCGCTGATATATGATATTTTGAATTGATGTATTTCAGTCCTTGACTAATAATGTTCTGTACTATGTATTATGTCATGTTTCATGTGTACCCCAGGAAGAGTAGCTGATGCTTTTACAGCCGAGTGGCGCAGTGGTCTAAGGCACTGCATCGCAGTGCTAGCTGTGCCACTAGAGATCCTGGTTCGAATCCAGGCTCTGTCGTAGCCGGCCGTGACCGGGAGACCCATGGGGCGGCGCACAATTGGCCCAGCGTCGTCCAGGGTAGGGGAGAGAATGGCCGGCTGGGATGTAGCTCAGTTGGTAGAGCATGGCGTTTGCAACTCCAGGGTTGTGGGTTCGGTTCCCACGGGGGGCCAGTATGATTTTTTCTTTTTTTAAATAAAATAAAAAATAATTATGTATGCACTAACTGTAAGTCGCTCTGGATAAGAACGTCAGCTAAATGACTAAAATGTAAATGTAAATGTTAATGGGGATCCTAATACATACTCTATACCAATACCAATGGCTCAGCGTGTTAGATCTTAGTGCTGGAAGTGACTCCGGTGTTGTGGGTTTGATTCCAGCACGGTCCACACAGTGAGTATATGTGTCAGTACACTGTAGGTTGAGGGTGCTCTAAATCGCTTTGTACCAAACTGTCTGTTAAATGAGCATATATTTTCGATGAAGTAATATTTGTCATATTTTTGATGGGTTGAATAGACCCTTCTCCACACAATGTACGGCGAATAAATGGTAACACTTTACTTGACACCCAGTGTCAAAACACGTTAGGACACGGTCATAACCATGTCATAATATGTCATAACAGCTGACTTAACATGTCATAACCTGTCATAATATGGTCATAACACTGTCATGACCCATATATCTACACCTGTTGTGACATATATTGCGTTATTTTATGGCTGGTTATGACACCTACACAAGAGTGTCAAAACCCACATTTATTCAAATTAGTTTTTTCCCTGCTAAGAAGTTTCCTTTCATTTGAAAGTTTGTTTCTTAAATCCTTTGTTGTTGTTGTTGTAATTAATTCTTTACAGTCATGTTTTTGTTCGTCATATTTTAAATAACTTGTTGAAAATACACTTTATGACATTGTCATGAAGCATTATGACCATCCTGTGTCACTTTACTTGGACTAAGAAAATACACCAGATAGGCCTATCACGTGCATGCCCTCATACAGTATCAGTCATCAGTCAAAAAGAGGGTGTCTTGTCCCTCTCCTGAAATCTGCTCCTGCATTCATCCCAGTCATCAGCAACAGAGCATTGGGGTGGATGCATGTCTGAGATCAATGTGTGCGCAATTACAATGATAATTGAATATGGTCAATTTCCCAAAAAATGATATAACATAATCATACTGTTGACACACATAGGCTATAGTGTAATGTCATGTTTTGCCTTGTGGGGTAGGTTTTGTGGGTTTTGACACTCTTGTGTAGGTGTCATAACCAGCCATAAAATAATGTCACAACAGGTTTAAATATATGTGTCATGACAATGTTATGACCATATTATAACAGGTTATGACAAGTTATGTCAGCTGTTATGTCATATTATGACATGGTTATGACCGAGTCATAACGTGTTATGACGCTGGGTGTCAAGTAAAGTGTTTTACCGAATATATTAAAGTTGGTCAAATGACCACATTGCATATTTTGAAGGGTTAGTTAACTCAAATATGGAACTATTATCCTCACCTCCAAAAGTAATAGATTACCTTTAGCTTGAGTCCTAAACGTTAGACTAATGACACCCAGTTAATCCTAACTTACTAACTAACTAAGCTCCTACTGTAGCCGATTCTATGGTCCATTTGAAATCAAGCCACTAACGTTGCCAATGACAGTAATGCCATTCATTTGAATGAACATGTCAATTTTTTTTAAACCTTAAAAAGCTTGAGGTTTAAAACAGTGAGATTTAGGAATTTCCCCATTTGATCTGACATGTTTACACAAAGCAAGTGGAGTTTTGGCCTGCATGTGACAAGTGGAAGCCTGTATCTAAGCCTTGAGCTCCGGGTGCCTGGATCTGCGGCTGCCCGGGCTAATCTCATTACAAGAATGAATTAAGGGAAAATTGCTGACGACTTACATGAAGCCTTGCATTTGGGGAGGTCATATCAGACAAGACAGAAGCATCGTCTGGAACATTATAATCCCCTTAAGTGACAAACAAATGCTAGACATACTTTTGCTGAGACCTTCAACACGTTGTTAGAACGTTTGAATGAACCGGAGAGGTTTAGATATCGATTAGGTTGATATTTTAATTAGATGTTGATTTAATTAGATGAGCACATGTGAGTACAGGCCAGGTTTGAGGGGTAACGTATTTTTTTGGTGTGTGTCCTAGCTACATACAGGTGTATAGTTCAAAGCATCATTACCTAAATATTTCACATAAATAAAATAAAATAACTAAACAGACAAATAGTTACAGGGATAGTTCAGCTACAGTATTTTACATATTTTTATATTTATTTCCTTACCCTGAAATACTTACATGTAATCAGTTACGTTACCAACAAAAATATTGCAATCAGATTACAGATACTTTTGAAAAACGAATTGATTACTTCTCTGATTACTTTTAAATTCAGAAAGGATATTTGAGAAAAAATACATTATGACACCTTTCCGTTTTCTCAATGACATTCAATTCAGTGCTGAAAAAAGGCGCAAGTTTTAGTTTGTTCCACCTGAGCGAGTCTGACCACCAATCAGAGACCACTATGATGATACACCAAATGATGACCACCAATCAGAGACCACTATGATGACACACCAAATGCGTTTGATGGAATCCTTTTTGTCTTGTTCTAATACCTCTTAAGAGGAAAGTAATCCAAAAGTTATATTACTGATTATAATTTTAGACAGGTAACGGATTACATTTACAAAGTAACCTACCCAACCCTGGTGCTGAACTAGGATTTTTTTACCTTTTAGATGAATAAGATTGACATTTACGTCATTTTGCAGACGCTCTTGTCCAGAGCGAGTGCATACATTTTTTTTCATACTGGCCCCCCGTGGGAATCAATCCCACAACCCTGGCGTTGCAAACGCCATGCTCTACCAACTGAGCTACACGGGACTGACATGAGTAACCTACCCAACCCTGGTGCTGAACTAGGATCAGTTGACCTTTTAGATTAATAAGATGACATGAGTAACCTACCCAACCCTATCTATAGACAAGGACTGTCTGCAATCCACACTTTTAGACTAACCTAAACCAAATGCGAACCTTATGTATTTGGACAAAATCACTTCCCTTAAAGAACAACTTTTGTGAATACAAATTGATTGATTGCAACTACTGTAAAATGCATTTCACAGTGTGTATTTGTTGAATGCATACAATTTAAAACATGTAGAGCATACGTAGATGGAATCAATATATATGCAATTGACGTGCATGTGGTTTTAACATACATTATTTGTTCAATATCTCACATGAGGGGCGAGAATGCGGATGAACCAATGGGAGTGAGCAAAATAACCATCATATTTAAATTAGATGGGAAATAACATTATCCAATGTATGTTCCAAATACTGCAACTCACATTTCCATCATGTGCTTCACATAAATTGTGAAGTTTACAAAACGGAAATCGTCTAAGAGCATTTTTTCAGTGAACCTTCCGCAAATTATCAGGAGTTTTACTGTTTTTAACCAGATCTGTGCTCTTTGGATGATTAAATGTTATCAAATCTTATTTCAGTATTTAGCTTTTGAAATACACATTAGAATGAAGAATGAATGAGAGAGTGGAATAGTGGAATAAGGAGAAGAAGAATTGAAGAATAACAGAGAGAGAGAGAGGGGACAGAGGGAAGTTCATTGACTCACCTTCAAGTTCCTGCCAACGAGAACAGCTTGTGACTGGCTTGTCCCAATGGAGTAGACAGAACGAGAAGCTAAACGGAATAAAATGTAAATAAAAAGCAGTAGAAAACGTTAAAGCTACACTGTGTCTTCAGGTCAGGATCTGATGCTGATGGCTGATGCTGATGGATTCCTCAGGGCCTTGGTATAGCAGCCTAGCTAGACACCTCTGATAAGTGGTGACCAACCAATTAGCCACACCCCTGTCCTGTGTCAGCAGCTAACGGCTAACTAAAGGCCTTAACCAAAAAATAACTTTAAATACCGCTTTGCCTCAACTCCATTAGCCTGGCTTTATCTCCCGAGTTAAGCACCCCCCCCCCCCCTCCCTTTTTCCTGACATCGGGGTGATCTCCTCATCCAACTACGCACCGGCCGGACCAGGCGCTTCACAGTAATTACTCCCAGGAGTCCTGCCTTAAGCGTTGGGAGGCTAAACCTCTTTCAACATTTACCTCACTAAGCCTTTGTTAGCACTTTAGGCCGCGGTTAAGACACCTAAATGCTTTAGCTCCCTTTTTCCGATGGCAGAAAAAGGGGAGGCCTTATAAGTAACCACTACCATTCGCTGGCCACTAACAGTACAGGGAAGGTTGTCCGTGTGGACTGTGTTATGTGGGAAGAACAAGCCATGTCTTTTTGTTATTTTGTTTTGATGAGGTGTCTGGGTTTGGCACGACTGTTAAGACTCCCTGTAGTTCCATACGGTGACACTGGCCAAACATCCAAGCTGGTCATTTGGTAGGAAATAAAATCCTGCTAAATGTGTGACCGGGATCATCCTCTCAGACGTCTTAATCTGACAGTTTGTGCTCACCAGCCGCTTACAGCAGAGGCCCTTGGTGCAGTTCCTCGAATTATGCTTTTTTTTTTTTTATCCTGGAAGGATAAAGTGGGATTAGTCTACAGCTAGGTGTGCAGTATTGTGGGGGGTGGGGGTGTTTCTGCTAACTAAGGGTGTTATTGCATGGGGGACAGTGGTGGACAGTCTCTCTCGCTCTCTCTATCCAGTCAAGACGTGAGCATGAGGCTCCCGCAGGGTTAAGTAGACTGAGGGACATTACGCTGTTGCATGTTCATCATACTAGCACCCTCCAGTGGCTGTGCACGCACACACACACACACACACACACACACACACACACACACACACACACACACACACACACACACACACACACACACACACACACACACACACACACACACAGACAGACAGACAGACAGACAGACAGACAGACAGACAGACAGACAGACAGACAGACAGACAGACAGACAGACAGACAGACAGACAGACAGACAGACAGACAGACAGACAGACAGACAGACAGACAGACAGACAGACAGACAGACAGACAGACAGACAGACAGACACAAACAAAAGCATGTAATTAAGTGATATTCATCAAGACATGAAAAACACAAACCCACAAAAATGCTGACATTTACATACCCAGCCGTCACCATGTCTTAAGACGTCTTAAAAAGTGAAGACATCTTAAAGACGCCTCAAGATGGCTTAAATATTGAAGAAGTCTTAAGATACTGTAAATTGTATTTATATGGTTTAGTTATTTACTTATTCATTCCATGTTTGTCTTGTAGTGATTTGGCAATCATTTACAGTGGCTTGCGAAAGTATTCACCCCCCTTGGCATTTTTCCTATTTTGTTGCCTTACGACCTGGAATTAAAATAGATTTTTGGGGGGGTTTGTATCATTTGATTTACACAACATGCCTACCATTTTAAAGATGCAAAATATTTTTTATTGTGAAACAAACAAGACTTTGTAGAGGTGGCTCTACAAAGTCAATACTTTGTAGAGCCACCTTTTGCAGCAATTACAGCTGCAAGTCTCTTGGGGTATGTCTCTATAAGCTTGGCACATCTAGCCACTGGGATCTTTGCCCATTCTTCAAGGCAAAACTGCTCCAGCTCCTTCAAGTTGGATGGGTTCCACTGGTGTACAGCAATCCTTAAGTCATACCACAGAATCTCAATTGGATTGAGGTCTGGGCTTTGACTAGGCCATTCCAAGGCATTTAAATGTTTCCCCTTAAACCACTCGAGTGTTGCTTTAGCAGTATGCTTAGGGTCATTGTCCTGCTGGAAGGTGAACCTTCGTTCCAGTCTCAAATCTCTGGAAGACTGAAACAGGTTTCCCTCAAGAATTTCCCTGTATTTAGCGCCATCCATCATTCCTTCAATTCTGACCAGTTTCCCAGTCCCTGACGATGAAAAACATCCCCACAGCATGATGCTGCCACCACCATGCTTCACTGTGGGGATGGTGTTCTCGGGGTGATGAGAGGTGTTGGGTTTGCGCCAGACAAAGTGTTTTCCTTGATGGCCAAAAAGCTCAATTTTAGTCTCATCTGACCATTCTTCCATATGTTTGGAGAGTCTCCCACATGCCTTTTGGCGAACACCAAACGTGTTTGCTTATTTTTGTCTTTAAGCAATGGCTTTCTTCTGGCTACTCTTCCGTAAAGCCCAGCTCTGTGGAGTGTACGGCTTAAAGTGGTCCTATGGACAGATACTCCAATCTCCGCTGTGGAGCTTTGCAGCTCCTTCAGGGTTATCTTTGGTCTCTTTGTTGCCTCTCTGATTAATGCCCTCCTTGCCTGGTCCGTGAGTTTTGGTGGGCGGCCCTCTCTTGGCAGGTTTGTTGTGGTGCTACAGTGGGGAAAAAAAGTATTTAGTCAGCCACCAATTGTGCAAGTTCTCCCACTTAAAAAGATGAGAGAGGCCTGTCATTTTCATCATAGGTACACGTCAACTATGACAGACAAAATGAGAAGAAAAAAATCCAGAAAATCACATTGTAGGATTTTTAATGAATTTATTTGCAAATTATGGTGGAAAATAATTATTTGGTCAATAACAAACGTTTCTCAATACTTTGTTATATACCCTTTGTTGGCAATGACACAGGTCAAACATTTTCTGTAAGTCTTCACAAGGTTTTCACACACTGTTGCTGGTATTTTGGCCCATTCCTCCATGCAGATCTCCTCTAGAGCAGTGATGTTTTGGGGCTGTCGCTGGGCAACACGGACTTTCAACTCCCTCCAAAGATTTTCTATGGGGTTGAGATCTGGAGACTGGCTAGGCCACTCCAGGACCTTGAAATGCTTCTTACGAAGCCACTCCTTCATTGCCCGGGCGGTGTGTTTGGGATCATTGTCATGCTGAACGACCCAGCCACGTTTCATTTTCAATGCCCTTGCTGTTGGAAGGAGGTTTTCACTCAAAATCTCACGATACATGGCCCCATTCATTCTTTCCTTTACACGGATCAGTCGTCCTGGTCCTTTGCAGAAAAACAGCCCCAAAGCATGATGTTTCCACCCCCATGCTTCACAGTAGGTATGGTGTTCTTTGGATGTAACTCAGCATTCTTTGTCCTCCAAACACGACGAGTTGAGTTTTTACCAAAAAGTTCTATTTTGGTTTCATCTGACCATATGACATTCTCTCAATCCTCTTCTGGATCATCCAAATGCACTCTAGCAAACTTCAAATGGGCCTGGACATGTACTGGCTTAAGCAGGGGGACACGTCTGGCACTGCAGGATTTGAGTCCCTGGCGGCGTAGTGTGTTACTGATGGTAGGCTTTGTTACTTTGGTCCCAGCTCTCTGCAGGTCATTCACTAGGTCCCCCCGTGTGGTTCTGGGATTTTTGCTCACCGTTCTTGTGATCATTTTGACCCCACGGGGTGAGATCTTGCGTGGAGCCCCAGATCGAGGGAGATTATCAGTGGTCTTGTATGTCTTCCATTTCCTAATAATTGCTCCCACAGTTGATTTCATCAAACCAAGCTGCCTACCTATTGCAGATTCAGTCTTCCCAGCCTGGTGCAGGTCTACAATTTTGTTTCTGGTGTCCTTTGACAGCTCTTTGGTCTTGGCCATAGTGGAGTTTGGAGTGTGACTGTTTGAGGTTGTGGACAGGTGTCTTTTATACTGATAAGTTCAAACAGGTGCCATTAATACAGGTAACGAGTGGAGGACAGAGGAGCCTCTTAAAGAAGAAGTTACAGGTCTGTGAGAGCCAGAAATCTTGCTTGCTTGTAGGTGACCAAATACTTATTTTCCACCATAATTTGCAAATAAATTCATTGAAAATCCTACAATGTGATTTTCTGGATTTTTTTCTTCTCAATTTGTCTGTCATAGTTGACATGTACCTATGATGAAAATTACAGGCCTCTCTCATCTTTTTAAGTGGGAGAACTTGCACAATTGGTGGCTGACTAAATACATTTTTTCCCCACTGTATATTCTTTCCATGTTTTAATGATGGATTTAATGGTGCTCTGTGGGATGTTCAAAGTTTCGGATATTTTTTTATAACCCAACCCTGATCTGTACTTCTGCACAACTTTGTCCCTGACCTGTTTGGAGAGCTCCTTAGTCTTCATGGTGCCGCTTGCTTGGTGGTGACCCTTTCTTAGTGTTGTTGCAGACTCTGGGGCCTTTCAGAACAGGTGTATATATACTGAGATCATGTGACACTTAGATTGCACACAGGTGGACTTTATTTAACTAATTATGTGACTTCTGAAGGTAATTGGTTGCACCATATCTTATTTAGGGGCTTCATAACAAAGGGGGTGAATACATATGCACGCACCACTTCTCCATTATTATTATTTTTTACTTTTTTGAAACAAGTTATTTTTTTCATTTCACTTCACCAATTTGGACTATTTTGTGTATGTCCATTACATGAAATCCAAATAAAAATCAATTTAAATTACAGGTTGTAATGCAACAAAATAGGAAAAAGGCCAAGGGGGATGAATACTTTTGCAAGGCACTGTATGTATTCATTCCTAGGACAAACTTTACAAGACAACAGTTTAAAACAGTAAAATATATTTATTTACAGAAAACGTAATCAACACTTGCAGCATACCTCTGATGTGTTATGGGAAGGACATTAGAACAGTGAACTACAAATAGCACGTTTAAGTATGCGGTTATTGAATAGATGGGCATGATAGAAATATAGCTAAATGTACAGGTTGATGATAGGAATGAGCTAAATGTACAGGTTGATGATAGAAATGAGGTAAATGTACAGGTTGATGATAGGAATGAGCTAAATGTACAGGTTGATGATAGGAATGAGCTAAATGTACAGGTTGATGATAGGAATGAGCTAAATGTACAGTTTAAACTACAGTGATACTACTCTACATGAGAATGTAGGTATCTGTTCCTGAGGGACAACTTGTTCGCATGATCATGGACAATCGCGTTGTCACAAAGTTCACAGAAGTGCCCATGTTGTACCTGTAGATCTAGTTCCGATTCCTATTTGATGAAAACACTTGTGGTGGAAAAATATCAGTGTTTCCTCGATGTCAGTGGGGGGAAACACAAGGACCTGGTCTTCTTCAATGAACTCCTAACACCCTGACAGAGGATCCGTCTGTTAAGGGGTCTCAGAGGTTTCCCCTGTAAGTAAACCTATGCATTCTCTGTAGGAAAAAGTAACACAATTGAGCTGTATATTATATATAATATTGCAGTAAAACATGGAGTACCTCACCTGAGGCAGAGTCCCATATTTCAGTCACTCTCAGGCTTGCTGTGTTTGGGTACAGCTCAATGTTGGCGGCAAGGTAGACATCTTTATCGTTTTAATGTCAAGTCTGTACAAAAGTAAATAACTGGGGGCAACATCAATAACAAAACCACATCTACCCTGCTATTTTCTTGTAATTATGAATAGCTCACCTGAAATAGAAAGCCCTACCAAAGATTTTTATAACTAAAACAAGATAGACCACAGGCTGTTATTTCAAATGGGAACAAATGAGTCATAGTGGGCAGAACAAGCAAGGAGATGGGCAGAGGCAAGCACGAGCTAGTGAAATCCTATTGGCGCGTTCTAGCATACAAAAATTAAATAAAATTGTATTTGTCACATTAGCCAAATACAACCGTGAAATACTTACTTACAAGCCCTTAACCAACACTGCAATTTTAAGAAAATAGAGTTAAGAAATTATTTACTAAACTATGCATAGATAATAAACAGCGAGTAGCAGCAGTGTAAAATAAAATAGAAAAATAAGCATTCTTATGGCTTGGGGGTGGAAGCTGTTAAGGAGCCTTTTGGACCTAGACTTGGCACTCCGGTACTGCTTGCCGTGCAGAGAGAACAGTTTATGACTTGGGTGACTGGAGTCTTTGACAATTTTTGGGGCCTTCCTCTGATACCGCATACTATAGAGGCAGGATGCTTGGCCCCAGTGATGTACTGCGATTTACACACTACCCTCTCTAGCGCCTTACGGACATATTTTTTTCCGTTAGGGAACGCCTACACTGTGAAGTGCGTGTGTGTAATAACTCAATTTGCCTTTGCACTCTTTCTAAACAACGCCATTTTTGGAAACTTTGGCAAAGGGTGAAGTCTACAAAACTTAGTCCACACTGTTCGTAACAGATTCTCATTTTGGGAACAGAAAACTGTATTGAGATAAAATGTTTCATCGAAGTGAAAATTAGCAGAATGTCGGCCAAAATCCATCTTGTTCCATCTTCTCCCACTGCCGACCACTGGGCTTCCTCTCACTACCATATTTGGATGCTTCACATCACAGGAGGTTGGTGGCACCTAAATTGGGGAGGACCGGCTTGTGGTAATGGCTGGAGCGGAATTAGTGGAATGGTATCAAATACATCAAAAACATGTTTTCCATGTGTTTAATCCCATTCCATTTCCTCCGTTCCGGCCATTATTATGAGCCAGCCTCCAATCAGCAGCCTCCTGTGATACATATATGAACAATAGCCTAAATCAGCGTTTCCCAAACTCGGTCCTGGGGACCCCAAGGGGTGCACGTTTAGTTTTTTTGCCCTAGCACTACACAGCTGATTCAAACAATCAAAGCTTAATGATGAGTTGATTATTTGAATCAACTGTGTAGTGCTAGGGCAAAAACCAAAATGTGCACCCTTTGGGGTCCCCAGGACCGAGTTTAGGAAACTCTGGCCTAAATGCAGGCAAATTTTGATGTGGGCAATGAGGAGATTCTAAATCTTTACCCCAAGGGGGGATGCGTGAAGGGCGTTGCCATGGCATTTCCATTGTTTTGGTAGAGTTTGATATATCTCTCTTTACCACATCTATAGGAGTGCAGGCCAGAGTGATCCTCACATGTATTTTAATTATGTTTGCTTTGCCTTTTGTGGTAATACTTTGAATTAAAAATATAAAAAGAGTGGCCTTGACCCTGAGAAAGCTCCACATGAGGCTGTCGAATCGTAAAGATAACCGTTTGTGAACAGTGTCTGTCTGAGGAGGGGGGGGGGGGGGCTGTCAAACCAGACAACCATATTGTGAGGGGAATGCTCACTTCATCCCCCAAAAAAGAAGAGGAACTCACTAACATAGGACTTAGGAATTAAGTAAACAAAGTATTAAGATACTTAGCTAAACCGCTAATTTAAGAATCTCCCTGGTGTAAACCGGGATTTATGTTCGGCTTGTTTGCACGCTGGATTATGGAGTCACTGTGAGGTGAGTTTAACCTTATCAACAGCTCTAGCTATAAATTCCATGGTTTGTTCCCAGAGAATGGACAACATGAGATAAAGGCTCACGACAGGGCCGGCCAATAACAGCGTCTATAACGCTTCAAAGGTAAACAATAATAAATTACAATGATTACATATTTTTTACTTTTACAACAGAATAAATACAGCACACACAATCACTTATATATTTAGAAGCCTAATCCTGGAGTAACAGGTCACGGTACGTAACCACTCATATTACTGTACTGTATTACCCTAATATTACCATAAAATAAATATATAATTATATTACTGTAATAGAAAATCTGGATCAATTTGTGATAAATACATATATATAAATATATATAAATATATATATATATATGTGCACACGTCAGGGAGAAGGGTACGAAGTCTGAATTCCGCCACAGTCATAGTGCCATCTAGTGTTTTGCAGAAAATCAGTTTAGAAAAAATATATATACTGTACTGAGCATGTGAATTCACAGTAGGACACTCAGCTGTAAACACCGACTTCCTTGTGAGAGAATATGGAATGTATATGGTATCAATATGGTCATATATGGTGACGGAGAATGTTTTTTTTATGCCTTTGTTCCTTTATTGGACTGCTTTCTTGCTTTTTTTAAATCGTACATTAGTTTGGTGCATGTGATAAAAGCTTCCTTTTAAAATCATTTCCATTTTACATTTTATACAGTTAGCTATCCCATTCTGAGCCAGTGAACAGCAAGGTGATTGGGAATCATTATAAATACTAGTCAGAAAAAGTACACATTTACACCAGACACATTTTTCTTCTATAATTTTATTGCATTTCCTCGTAAGATAACATGTACAGCCCAAACACAAACAACCATGCAGGCGTCCATGTGGATGCCATGTTATGAATGCAAATCATACGTCTGTTGTGGACTGAATCAGGGAGTCTCTTAGGCCCACAGAGGCATGTCAGCGCACAGCTCTTGGCTCTGGTCGGTGACGGTCATCACGTCGATGTTGATGCCGTTGGAGGTGAACACGTTGTACAGCTCCTCCAGTTTCTCCTCAGAGAGGGTGGGCTCTCTGCTCAGGATCCAGGCCAAGTCCGCGTGGAAGGTGCCCAGGATGTCCGTGCAGCCGTAGACCACGGAGTAGCCCTCGTAGTCGGTGGACAGCACCCAGTAGTTGCCGGGGGGAGAGTCTGCAAGAGATGAGAACATATATTCAAATACATTTAGTAGTTTGTTAACGAGAATAATTTAAAAAAGATATATGGTCCATCCTCCCTTTCCTATAAATATTGTTACGAAACCCAGAACTAGCCTAAGGATAGTGTTGCACTCTCATTGTCTAGGGGTCCAAGGCCTAAATAGCTGGTCTGTAACCTGAATGAATGTGTGCATTTATGTGAAAGATCTGCAGACGCGCCTTGGTGTTGAATATACAGTTGAAGTCGGAAGTTTACATACACCTTAGCCAAATACATTTAAACTCAGTTTTTCACAATTCCTGACATTTAATCCTAGTAAAGATTCCCTGTCTTAGGTCAGTTAGGATCACCACTTTATTTTAAGAATGTGAAATGTCAGAATAAAAGTAGAGAGAATTATTTATTTCAGCTTTTATTTATTTCCATTCCCAGTGGGTCAGAAGTTTACATACACTCAATTAGTATTTGGTAGCATTGCCTTTAAATTGTTTAACTGGATCAAACGTTTCGGGTAGCCTTCCACAAGCTTCCCACAATAAGTTGGGTGAATTTTGGCCCATTCCTCCTGACAGAGCTGGTGTTACTGAGTCAGGTTTGTAGGCCTCCTTGCTCGCACACGCTTTTTCAGTTCTGCCCACAAATTCTCTATAGGATTGAGGTCAGGGCTTTGTGATGGCCACTCTAATACCTTGACTTTGTTGTCCTTAAGCCATTTTGCGACAACTTTGGAAGTATTGCCCATTTGGAAGACCCATTTGCGACCAAGCTTTAACTTCCTGACTGATGTCTTGAGATGTTGCTTCAATATATCCACATTATTTTCCTTCCTCATGATGCCATCTATTTTATGAAGTGCACCAGTCCCTCCTGCAGCAAAGCACCCCCACAGCATGATGCTGCCACCCCCATGCTTCACGGTTGGGATGGTGTTCTTCGGCTTGCAAGCAACCCCCTTTTTCCTCCAAACATAACGATGGTCATTATGGCCAAACAGTTCTATTTTTGTTTCATCAGACCAGAGGACATTTCTCCAAAAAGTACAATCTTTGTCCCCATGTGCAGTTGCAAACCGTAGTCTGGCTTTTTTATGGCGGTTTTGGAGCAGTGGCTTCTTCCTTGCTGAGCGGCCTTTCAGGTTATGTCGATATAGGACTCGTTTTACTGTAGATACTTTTGTACCTGTTTCCTCCAGCATCTTCACAAGGTCCTTTGCTGTTGTTCTGAGATTGATTTGCACTTTTCGCACCAAAGTATGTTCATCTCTAGAAGACAGAACGCGTATCCTTCCTGAGCGGTATGATGGCTGCGTGGTCCCATGGTGTTTATACTTGCGTACTATTGTTTGTACAGATGAACATGGTACCTTCAGGCATTTGGAAATTGCTCCCAAGGATGAACCAGACTTGTGGAGGTCTACCATTTTTTTCCTGAGGTCTTGGCTGATTTCTTTTGATTTTCCCATGATGTCAAGCAAAGAGGCACTGAGTTTGAAGGTAGGCCTTTAAATACATCCACAGGTACACCTCCAATTGAGAAGCTTCTAAAGCCATGACATCATTTTCTGGAATTTTACAAGCTGTTTAAAGGCACAGTCAACTTAGTGTATGTAAATGTCTGACCCCACTGGAATTGTAATACAGTGAATTATAAGTGAAATAATCTGTCTGTAAACAATTGTTGGAAAAATTACTTGTGTCATGCACAAAGTAGATGTCCTAACGGACTTGCCAAAACGATGGTTTGTTAACAAAAAATGTGTGGAGTGGTTGAAAAACGAATTTTAATGACTCCAACCTAAGTGTATGTAAACTTCCGACTTCAACTGTACATGTGCCCAGGGGGACATCAACCTTACCTTAGTCCAGGGTCAGCTCAGTCTTTCTTGACGTCTTGGTCGTCCAAGCAGATTGTTATTTGTTCAGATGGTGACGAAACATGAATATGTACAAAAAGGAAAAATACCAAAGGCCCAAACTAAACAAACCCATCAGCCTCACAGCTCTATCTGCTGCTTCTCTGACTGACCATCACCTTCATTGGCAGAACCTGATGTGCTTATCAACCAAGGCTCAGCATTTGGACAAGGTTGCTGCTGCCCCCTGGGGGATGGAGTGTGGGAGTGTATCCTGTCAATGTGTTTGCCTAACTGTGTGCTAACACTACACCACCTACTACATAACACTATACATATACATACACATACAGGCCTCAGATCAGACATGAGTCAGAAACAGACAACATAAGAAGTCAAATGGACTTATATAGGTCTACCTCACAAGAATGTTGAGACCAATATATTAGACTTGAGGTGTGTTTACCCTCGAAGAAGGTGACTTGCAGCTTGGCAGGCTCAGAGGGGTCCTTGGCCTTAGCATAGCCAGTGATAGCACCGACCGTGTTATCAGCACTGAGAGAAAAATGGAGAGAGAGGTTAGAGGGTAAACACATTCAACAATGGCGTTTTCTAAGGCCTACTAACTCATGGGCCCCTACTCAATCAATGGCAGATAAAGGAAAACAGCACTTGCACGTTCACTGGGAATGATTTACGCTATATCTGAGGTGATAACCTTGTTAACCGACTCACCCCCAACGTAAGCTGTGGGCATTTTCATTGGATAATGACATCACATCCCACCTGTCCTTCAGTTACCATTCTGAGTAAACCCACAGTGCGGTTTTCCTTTAACTGTATTTGATTGAATAGAAGCCTCAGACTTGGGTTTATAAAGGATAGCCTGGTCTCATGGAATGAGATACATTTTACATTTACATTTGAGTCATTTAGCAGACGCTCTTATCCAGAGCGACTTACAGTTAGTTAGTGCATACATTATTTTTTCATACTGGCCCCCCGTGGGAATCGAACCCACAGCCCTGGCGTTGCAAACGCCATGCTCTACCAACTGAGCTACATCCCTGCCGGCCATTCCCTCCCCTACCCTGGACGACGCTGGGCCAATTGTGCGCCGCCCCATGGGTCTCCTGGTCGCGGCCGGCTACGACAGAGCCTGGATGCAAACATTTAATTTAAAGGTGAAGTCAGAGATGCATGAAGTAAACAGCAATATCGGCTCGATTTCCAACAATAACTAACAGCATTGAAGCACGAGGCAAAACTTCTCTGTTGTTTCAGATCCGGCAGCTATCACGTCGTAGCTATGGACGCTATCGTGGCAACGTCATATCGCTGAAGTCTCAGTTTAATGTACAAAAATGTACTTAAAAAAAAACAACGTTTTAACTTGATCTCTTTAATGTACATACAGCAGCTCCCTGTTGAGGACACCAACGACTCCGGGGCTCTTCAGGGAGTAGGTAGCAGTGGTGCACTCGCCCTTCTGGAAGACGGCAGGAAGCTTCTGGATCTCGTACCACTTGCCCAGATACTGTACCAAAGACAAAGGTCAAAGGTTATATGACAATGTTATGCTATGGTACGGCTTAGAGCTCCGGGGTTAGGTTTCCCCTATGTACAGATCTAGGCTCAGCTTCCCCTCCCCCAATCATAACCTTAACTATTAGTGGGGAAAATGACCCAAGATCAGCATCTTTTTATTAAAGTGGAAATAGGAACAATCTCTCTTCCACTTGTGTAATAACACAAATGCTCAAACGCATTACTATGTAATGACAAAACAATTACTAAATGAATAGGTAACAATTTATGAATACAACGCAGGAGGTTGGTGACACCTTAATTGGGGAGGACGGGCTCGTGTTTAATGGCTGGAGCTGAACAGGTGGAATGGTATCAAATACATCAAACACATGGTTTCTATGTATTTGATGCCATTCCATTTGCTCCGTTCCGGACATTATTATGAGCCTTTCTCCACTCAGTAGCCTCCTGTGGAATACAGTGTTACTCAAGTAATGACACTGTTACTACAATGCTACTGCACATGCATAAGAGCAACTTCATATACAGTAATAAAAGTTAGGTATAGTCACCTTGGCGGCATCGAAGTTAGCTTGGACGGGGGGTTGGGGACATTTTCCAGGGCGTAAGGTCTGGGCGTTAGCTGCCAGAACCGACAGCAGGGTCAGAGAGAGAACCTGTAGAGACTGCATCTTAGATCCTGGGCAGGAACAGACACAAACACACACAGAAAAGCAGAGACATTTTCACCAACTCCATTGGAGGACAATGCAAATTGACTTCGGAAATACAGTACTTAATTAATATCAAAACCTTTTAGGGGAACAGAAAAAACATGTTGTATAAGTAATTATCCTAGACTCGTGGTAAAGCAAGTTACATTTTACATCAGAAGTATGTTAGGAATGTAATGCATTGTGGTTAACAACTACAGGCCTACAGAGTGCTTCATTCGTAAGGCAATGTGAAATGGCAGAGCTTAGAGCATCAGAGAGAGAGATAGGGGAATGGGTCCTACTTACCTGTACTTCAACTCGTTTCAGTGATGTTCGGTGGCTTATAGACGCCTATTTATACGTCAAACTCATTCATTATGCGGCTGACGCATCTCCCTCTTTGCTTTCATGTCGGGTTTTCTCAGAACTCAGAATTGAGAGTGTGTGTGTTAGTGTTTGTATTGGGGTGGCGGGGTGTGTGGGAGTGGTTGGGAATATGGCACCTGTTCAAATTAGTTAGAAACAAACTACTGGCTGCCTCTGCTAGGGACTGACATGTTATTGGTTTCGGTTGTTACACAAGTGGAACAACACGCCACCTTGCAGGGCCCATGCCCCAACGAATTGAGACTGTTCTGAGGGCAAAAGGGGGTGCAACTCAATATTAGGGAGGTGTTCCTAATGTTTTGTACACTCAGTGTATGTCCTTATGGGAAACTTGTTGCTCGAGTTACACGCCGAGTTAGAAATTGTGCATTTGCTCCATTCTCAACCTTGAGAGGAATGACATGTATGTCTCCATTTTGGAAGTGGAGTGGAAATGACTGAAAATGGCTGGTTCATGTACGGCTGTTTAACCAAGAGTAACAAGGCAACAGTAAACATGTCATCCCCCACGAAGGATGCAGCGCCCCGCCTTGGGCCAATTAGTGACAATTATTCAAACTTATTCAAACTTATGTTGGGTGAATTAATGGGAGAGAGAAAAAAACCAGATCAAGTCTTCTTAATTGTCAACTGTATCTGTATGGAATTACAGCCTATAGATCAGGGGTGTCAAACTCATTTTAGCTCAGGGGCCACATGGAGGAAAATCTATTCCCAAGTGGGCCGGACCGGAAAAATCATGGTATATATAACTTCAAAACAGCAACTTCAGATTGTTTTCTTTGTTTTAATATGATCAACATACAACATAAAGCTGGAGCCTGAGGACAGTGTGTCCAAAATAGTACAAGCACAACATCACTATTGATCATAAAACACCTCAAGTTTATTTGAAAATTCTAAAGAAAAAGAACACACAAACACACAATGCCTCAGTGATTAACAGAACTGTTTCACAGATCACAGAACTATATCAGGGTGTCATTTCTCAGGCAGAAATGTAGATAAAAATAATGAAATCCTGTTCCCCAAACAAGTGCAACAACCACAGAGTCAAGAATAGGTTAAATATACAAATAAAATAAAATCAATTAAAAACAATAGCACATCAACATAAAAACATATAAACATAAATCTGAAAGCGTTGCTCAAACTCCCGTAACAGTCCAGTTATTTTATCTTTGAACCGCTTCATGTCTGCCACATGTTGGGTCGCGCACACATTTTTCAGACAGGGGAAGTGAGCTGCATCACCACCGGCAAGTTGCGTCTCCCACAATGACAGCTTCAACTTGAAAGAACGTATGCTGTCATAATACTGCGTGACAACTTTGTTGCGCCCTTGCAGCTGTTTGTTCAAGTTATTCAGGTGCTCTGTAACATCCACCATAAATGTAAGGTCCGGCATCCATTCTGCGGAATGAAATTCTAACACTGGTTTGCCCTTTTCTTCCATGAACTGTTCAATTTCCTCTCGTAAATCAAAGAAACGCCTCAGCACAGCACCTCGGCTTAACCATCTTACCTCAGTGTGGTATGGCAGGCCATAGATGTGGTCTTTCTCTCTGAGAATGCTGTCAAACTGACGGTGATTCAGGCTTCTGGATCGGATGAAATGAACAGTTTGGATGACCACCTTCATGACGTTATCCATCTTTAATGACTTGCAACACAAAGCCTCCTGGTGCAAAATACAGTGAAAAGTCAAAAAATCACGTCCTCCATTTGCAGATTGCACTTTCTCTCTGAACTTTGTCACAACGCCTGCTTTTTTCCCGATCATTGAGGGCGCACCATCTGTAGCCAGGCTGACAGCGCGGGACCAGTTCACTCCGACCCTGTCCAGCGCGCCGACGAGTGCGGTAAAAATATCAGCTGCTGTCGTTGTATCTGTCATCGGCACCAACTCCACGAACTCCTCGGTGACGGTCAATGTGTCATCAACTCCGCGGATGAAAAAATGGCCAGTTGTGCAACATCTGTAATGTCCGTGCTTTCATCAATTGCAACCGAAAACGCAATAAATGACTTTACTTTTTGCTTCAACTGGCTGTCCAAATCCACTGAAAGATCGGAAATCCTGTCTGCAACTGTGTTTCTTGTCAGGCTGATATTTGCAAAAGCCTGCCGCTTTTCAGGGCACACAATCTCCGCTGCCTTCATCATGCATGTTTTTACAAATTCACCCTCACTAAATGGTTTTGAAGCCACTGCGATTTCATTAGCAATGAGGTAGCTAGCTTTCACTGCAGCGTCACTGATGTCTCGGCTGTGAGTAAACACAGACTGCTGTTTCTTCAGACCCGCCAACAGTTCATTCACCTTCTCTCATCTCCGCTGTCCTTGAAAGTTGTCATATTTGTCGGCATGAAGACTCACATAGAGGCGACGAAGGTTATATTCTTTCAGCACTGCAACATGCTCTGAACACACCAAACATACAGCTTTCCCATTCAATTCCGTGATTAAATAGGATGACCATTTTTTTTGGAACACTCTGCACTCTGCGTCCACTTTTCTCTTTTTTGACAGAGACATATTGGGGCAATGAGGGTGCCAAAGCACATAATGTTAAAAGTAGAAGCCGTAATAAATATTGCGGGCAAAACAAAGTAGCTCATTGGCTGCACGTGCTTGACCTACTTGCTCTGCCCCGGTATAAACAGTTTGCTTGCTTAACACAATTGCTATTGCGCCATCCAGTGGACGCAATTGGAACAGCAGTTTATTTTATTGAAAAATAGCAGCGCATTTTTATACCCCAAAAAAAAAAAAAATCCATACTCCCCTCTGATTTCATCGTGGGGGACAATGAGATCAGTGGAATGCAGAACGTGGGGGAAAGAACAAGGACGCTGGCATTGGCGCAAATTCAAAAAATTTGATCTCACAAAGTGAGACAACCATATTGTGAGGGGAATGTTCACTTCATCCCCCCAAAAATAAGAGGAACTCACTAACATAGGACTT
This sequence comes from Coregonus lavaretus, assembly GCF_964263955.1. Classification (NCBI taxonomy): domain Eukaryota; kingdom Metazoa; phylum Chordata; class Actinopteri; order Salmoniformes; family Salmonidae; genus Coregonus; species Coregonus lavaretus. The sequence continues at coordinate 40,853,800 of NC_140006.1, forward strand.
AGGAATTAAGTAAACAAAGTATTAAGATACTTAGCTAAACCGCTAATTTAAGAATCGCCTCTATAACGCTTCAAAGGTAAACAATAATAAATTACAATTATTACATCTTTTTTTTACTTTTACAACAGAATAAATACAGCACACACAATCACTTATATATTTAGAAGCCTAATCCTGGAGTAACAGGTCACGGTACGTAACCACTCACATTACTGTATGTTGCCCCTAATATTACCATAAAATAAATATAGAATTATATTACTGTAATAGAAAATCTGGATCAATTTGTGATAAATACATATACAGTGAGGGAAAAAAATATTTGATCCCCTGCTGATTTTGTATGTTTGCCCACTGACAAAGAAATTATCAGTTTATAATTTTAATGGTAGGTTTATTTGAACAGTGAGAGACAGAATAACAACAAAGAAATCCAGAAAAACGCATGTCAAAAATGCTATAAATTGATTTGCAATTTAATGAGGGAAATAAGTATTTGACCTCTCTGCAAAATATGACTTAGTACTTGGTGGCAAAACCCTTGTTGGCAATCACAGAGGTCAGACGTTTATTGTAGTTGTCCACCAGGTTTGCACACATCTCAGGAGGGATTTTGTCCCACTCTTCTTTGCAGATCTTCTCCAAGTCATTAAGGTTTCGAGGCTGACGTTTGGCAACTCGAACCTTCAGCTCCCTCCACAGATTTTCTATGGGATTAAGGTCTGGAGACTGGCTAGGCCACTCCAGGACCTTAATGTGCTTCTTCTTGAGCCACTTCTTTGTTGCCTTGGCCGTGTGTTTTGGGTCATTGTCATGCTGGAATACCCATCCACAACCCATTTTCAATGCCCTGGCTGAGGGAAGGAGGTTCTCACCCAAGATTTGACGGTACATGGCCCTGTCCATCGTCCCTTTGATGCGGTGAAGTTGTCCTGTCCCCTTAGCAGAAAAACACCCCCAAAGCATAATGTTTCCACCTCCATGTTTGACGGTGGGGATGGTGTTCTTGGGGTCATAGGCAGAATTCCTCCTCCTCCAAACACGGCGAGTTGAGTTGATGCCAAAGAGCTCAATTTTGGTCTCATCTGACCACAACACTTTCACCCAGTTGTCCTCTGAATCATTCAGATGTTCATTGGCAAACTTCAGACGGGCATGTATATGTGCTTTCTTGAGCAGGGGGAACTTGCGGGCGCTGCAGGATTTCAGTCCTTCACGGTGTAGTCTGTTACCAATTGTTTTCTTGGTGACTATGGTCCCAGCTGCCTTGAGATCATTGACAAGATCCTCCTGTGGAGTTCTGGGCTGATTCCTCACCATTCTCATGATCATTGCAACTCCACGAGGTGAGATCTTGCATGGAGCCCCAGGCCGAGGGAGATTGACAGTTATTTTGTGTTTCTTCCATTTGCGAATAATCGCACCAACTGTTGTCACCTTCTCACCAAGCTGCTTGGCGATGGTCTTGTAGCCAATTCCAGCCTTGTGTAGGTCTACAACCTTGTCCCTGCCATCCTTGGAGAGCTCTTTGGTCTTGGCCATGGTGGAGGGTTTGGAATCTGATTGATTGATTGCTTCTGTGGACAGGTGTCTTTTATACAGGTAACAAGCTGAGATTAGGAGAAATCACTTTAAGAGTGTGCTCCTAATTCCAGCTCGTTACCTGTATAAAAGACACCTGGGAGCCAGAAATCTTTCTGATCGAGAGGGGGTCAAATACTTATTTCCCTCATTAAAATGCAATTCAATTTATAACATTTTTGACATGCGTTTTTCTTGATTTTTTTGTTGTTATTCTGTCTCTCACTGTTCAAATAAACCTACCATTAAAATTATAGACTGATCATTTCTTTGTCAGTGGGCAAATGTACAAAATCAGCAGGGGATCAAATACTTTTTTCCCTCACTGTATATAAATATATATATATATATATGTGCACACGTCAGGGAGAAGGGTACGAAGTCTGAATTCCGCCACAGTCATAGTGCCATCTAGTTTTTCGCAGAAAATCAGTTTAGAAAAAATATATATACTGTACTGAGCATGTGAATTCACAGTAGGACACTCAGCTGTAAACACCGACTTCCTTGTGAGAGAATATGGAATGTATATGGTATCAATATGGTCATATATGGTGACGGAGAATGTTTTTTGTATGCCTTTGTTCCTTTATTGGACTGCTTTCTTGCTTTTTTTAAATCATACATTAGTTTGGTGCATGTGATAAAAGCTTCCTTTTAAAATAATTTCCATTTTACATTTTATACAGTTAGCTATCCCATTCTGAGCCAGTGAACAGCAAGGTGATTGGGAATCATTATAAATACTAGTCAGAAAAAGTACACATTTACACCAGACACATTTTTCTTCTATAATTTTATTGCATTTCCTCGTAAGATAACATGTACAGCCCAAACACAAACAACCATGCAGGCGTCCATGTGGATGCCATGTTATGAATGCAAATCATACGTCTGTTGTGGACTGAATCAGGGAGTCTCTTAGGCCCACAGAGGCATGTCAGCGCACAGCTCTTGGCTCTGGTCGGTGACGGTCATCACGTCGATGTTGATGCCGTTGGAGGTGAACACGTTGTACAGCTCCTCCAGTTTCTCCTCAGAGAGGGTGGGCTCTCTGCTCAGGATCCAGGCCAAGTCCGCGTGGAAGGTGCCCAGGATGTCCGTGCAGCCGTAGACCACGGAGTAGCCCTCGTAGTCGGTGGACAGCACCCAGTAGTTGCCGGGGGGAGAGTCTGCAAGAGATGAGAACATATATTCAAATACATTTAGTAGTTTGTTAACGAGAATAATTTAAAAAAGATATATGGTCCATCCTCCCTTTCCTATAAATATTGTTACGAAACCCAGAACTAGCCTAAGGATAGTGTTGCACTCTCATTGTCTAGGGGTCCAAGGCCTAAATAGCTGGTCTGTAACCTGAATGAATGTGTGCATTTATGTGAAAGATCTGCAGACGCGCCTTGGTGTTGAATATACAGTTGAAGTCGGAAGTTTACATACACCTTAGCCAAATACATTTAAACTCAGTTTTTCACAATTCCTGACATTTAATCCTAGTAAAGATTCCCTGTCTTAGGTCAGTTAGGATCACCACTTTATTTTAAGAATGTGAAATGTCAGAATAAAAGTAGAGAGAATGATTTATTTCAGCTTTTATTTATTTCCATTCCCAGTGGGTCAGAAGTTTACATACACTCAATTAGTATTTGGTAGCATTGCCTTTAAATTGTTTAACTGGATCAAACGTTTCGGGTAGCCTTCCACAAGCTTCCCACAATAAGTTGGGTGAATTTTGGCCCATTCCTCCTGACAGAGCTGGTGTTACTGAGTCAGGTTTGTAGGCCTTGCTCGCACACGCTTTTTCAGTTCTGCCCACAAATTCTCTATAGGATTGAGGTCAGGGCTTTGTGATGGCCACTCTAATACCTTGACTTTGTTGTCCTTAAGCCATTTTGCGACAACTTTGGAACTATTGCCCATTTGGAAGACCCATTTGCGACCAAGCTTTAACTTCCTGACTGATGTCTTGAGATGTTGCTTCAATATATCCACATTATTTTCCTTCATCATGATGCCATCTATTTTATGAAGTGCACCAGTCCCTCCTGCAGCAAAGCACCCCCACAGCATGATGCTGCCACCCCCATGCTTCACGGTTGGGATGTTGTTCTTCGTCTTGCAAGCAACCCCCTTTTTCCTCCAAACATAACGATGGTCATTATGGCCAAACAGTTCTATTTTTGTTTCGTCAGACCAGAGGACATTTCTCCAAAAAGTACAATCTTTGTCCCCATGTGCAGTTGCAAACCGTAGTCTGGCTTTTTTATGGCGGTTTTGGAGCAGTGGCTTCTTCCTTGCTGAGCGGCCTTTCAGGTTATGTCGATATAGGACTCGTTTTACTGTAGATACTTTTGTACCTGTTTCCTCCAGCATCTTCACAAGGTCCTTTGCTGTTGTTCTGGGATTGATTTGCACTTTTCGCACAAAAGTATGTTCATCTCTAGGAGACAGAACGCGTATCCTTCCTGAGCGGTATGATGGCTGCGTGGTCCCATGGTGTTTATACTTGCGTACTATTGTTTGTACAGATGAACATGGTACCTTCAGGCATTTGGAAATTGCTCCCAAGGATGAACCAGACTTGTGGAGGTCTACAATTTTTTTCCTGAGGTCTTGGCTGATTTCTTTTGATTTTCCCATGATGTCAAGCAAAGAGGCACTGAGTTTGAAGGTAGGCCTTGAAATACATCCACAGGTACACCTCCAATTGAGAAGCTTCTAACGCCATGACATCATTTTCTGGAATTTTACAAGCTGTTTAAAGGCACTGTCAACTTAGTGTATGTAAATGTCTGACCCCACTGGAATTGTAATACAGTGAATTATAAGTGAAATAATCTGTCTGTAAACAATTGTTGGAAAAATTACTTGTGTCATGCACAAAGTAGATGTCCTAACCGACTTGCCAAAACGATGGTTTGTTAACAAAAAATGTGTGGAGTGGTTGAAAAACGAATTTTAATGACTCCAACCTAAGTGTATGTAAACTTCCGACTTCAACTGTACATGTGCCCAGGGAGACAGCAACCTTACCTTAGTCCAGGGCCAGCTCAGTCTTTCTTGACGTCTTGGTCGTCCAAGCAGATTGTTATTTGTTCAGATGGTGACGAAACATGAATATGTACAAAAAGGAAAAATACCAAAGGCCCAAACTAAACAAACCCATCAGCCTCACAGCTCTATCTGCTGCTTCTCTGACTGACCATCACCTTCATTGGCAGAACCTGATGTGCTTATCAACCAAGGCTCAGCATTTGGACAAGGTTGCTGCTGCCCCCTGGGGGATGGAGTGTGGGAGTGTATCCTGTCAATGTGTTTGCCTAACTGCGCTAACACTACACCACCTACTACATAACACTATACATATACATACACATACAGGCCTCAGATCAGACATGAGTCAGAAACAGACAACATAAGAAGTCAAATGGACTTATATAGGTCTACCTCACAAGAATGTTGAGACCAATATATTAGACTTGAGGTGTGTTTATCCTCGAAGAAGGTGACTTCCAGCTTGGCAGAATCAGAGGGGTCCTTGGCCTTAGCATAGCCAGTGATAGCACTGACCGTGTTATCAGCAATGAGAGAAAAATGGAGAGAGAGGTTAGAGGGTAAACACATTCAACAATGGCGTTTTCTAAGGCCTACTAACTCATGGGCCCCTACTCAATCAATGGCAGATACAGGAAAACAGCACGTTCACTGGGAATGTTTTACGCTATATCTGAGGTGATAACCTTGTTAACCGACTCACCCCCACGTAAGCTGTGGGCATTTTCATTGGATAATGACATCACATCCCACCTGTCCTTCAGTTACCATTCTGAGTAAACCCACAGTGCGGTTTTCCTTTAACTGTATTTGATTGAAAAGAAGCATCAGACTTCGGTTTATAAAGGATAGCCTGGTCTCATGGAATGAGATACATTTTACATTTACATTTGAGTCATTTAGCAGACGCTCTTATCCAGAGCGACTTACAGTTAGTTAGTGCATACATTATTTTTTCATACTGGCCCCCCGTGGGAATCGAACCCACAACCCTGGCGTTGCAAACGCCATGCTCTACCAACTGAGCAACATCCCTGCCGGCCATTCCCTCCCCTACCCTGGACAACGCTGGGCCAATTGTGCGCCGCCCCATGGGTCTCCCGGTCGCGGCCGGCTACAACAGAGCCTGGATGCAAACATTTAATTTAAAGGTGAAGTCAGAGATGCATGAAGTAAACAGCAATATCGGCTCGATTTCCAACAATAACTAACAGCATTGAAGCACGAGGCAAAACATCTCTGTTGTTTCAGATCCGGCAGCTATCACGTCGTAGCTATGGACGCTATCGTGGCAACGTCATATCGCTGAAGTCTCAGTTTAATGTACAAAAATGTACTTAAAAAAAAAAACGTTTTAACTTGATCTCTTTAATGTACATACAGCAGCTCCCTGTTGAGGACACCAACGACTCCGGGGCTCTTCAGGGAGTAGGTAGCAGTGGTGCACTCGCCCTTCTGGAAGACGGCAGGAAGCTTCTGGATCTCATACCACTTGCCCAGATACTGTACCAAAGACAAAGGTCAAAGGTTATATGACAATGTTATGCTATGGTTCCGGACATTATTATGAGCCTTTCTCCACTCAGTAGCCTCCTGTGGAATACAGTGTTACTCAAGTAATGACACTGTTACTACAATGCTACTGCACATGCATAAGAGCAACTTCATATACAGTAATAAAAGTTAGGTATAGTCACCTTGGCGGCATCAAAGTTAGTTTGGACAGGGGGTTGGGGACATTTTCCAGGGCGTAAGGTCTGGGCGTTAGCTGCCAGAACCGACAGCAGGGACAGAGAGAGAACCTGTAGAGCCTGCATCTTAGATCCTGGGCAGGAACAGACACAAACACACACAGAAAAGCAGAGACATTTTCACCAACTCCATTGGAGGACAATGCAAATTGACTTCGGAAATACAGTACTTAATTAATATCAAAACCTTTTAGGGGAACAGAAAAACATGTTGTATAAGTAATTCTCCTAGACTCTGGTAAATCAACTTACATTTTACATCAGAAGTATGTTCACATTCTAGATCTAAACATAGAAAACAAAATAGCAAACACAACACAGAAAATACACACCCTGACTCAACAAATACAAGTCCTCAGAGTCAGGGCGTGACACTATGGTCCCAGCTGCCTTGAGATCATTGACAAGATCCTCCCGTGTAGTTCTGGGCTGATTCCTCTCCGTTCTCATGATCATTGCAACTCCACGAGGTGAGATCTTGAATGGAGCGACAGGCCGAGGGAGATTGACAGTTCTTTTGTGTTTCTTCCATTTGCGAATAATCCCAACAACTGTTGTCACTTTCTCACCAAGCTGCTTGGCGATGGTCTTGTAGCCCATTCCAGCCTTGTGTAGGTCTACAATCTTGTCCCTGACATCCTTGGAGAGGTCTTTGGTCTTGGCCATGGTGGAGAGTTTGGAATCTGATTGATTGATTGCTTCTGTGGACAGGTGTCTTTTATACAGGTAACAAGCTGAGATTAGGAGCACTCCCTATAAGAGTGTGCTCCTAATCTCAGCTCGTTACCTGTATAAAAGACACCTGGGAGCCAGAAATCTTTCTGATTGAGAGGGGGACAAATACTTATTTCCCTAATTAAAATGCAAATCAATTTATATAACATTTTTGACATGCGTTTTTCTGGATTTTTTTGTTGTTATTCTGTCTCTCACTGTTCAAATAAACCTACCATTAAAATTATAGACTGATAATTTCTTTGTCAGTGGGCAAACGTACAAAATCAGCAGGGGATCAAATACCTTTTTCCCTCACTGTATGTGTGTGATGCTTGCAGGATCTTGACTCTTTAAAGATCTTATAGAATATTGATTAATATCTTGTCAGAATTCTGAAAGATCTTGAAAGATCTCCGTTAGGATCATTATAAGATCTTGAGCTGTTACAGATCCTCAGATATCTTGTCATCTATTTAGTTTGTAATCTTCTTCTCAATGATCTTGTCAATTCCCTGTGTCTTATTTTATCTGTTTGTTTATAACGAATCCACAGGAAAGGTTTTGCTTATCATGACATGGAGGTTTGTGGCTTAGGATATTCATATTTTTGGGATATGACCACCTTTACAAATCCTACAAATCTTATTTATCATAAAACAACACAATTGGTCACTACTTGCCTGGTACCAAATGGTGCCAAGTGGTCCTCTTTCGAATGAATACTAAAGAAGTCCATAGGTTATTGTGTAATTACTATTTTATCATGCAATTTCAGCTATGCTTTTATGTTATGACAGGGGTGAATACAAAACTAATTGCAGTTAATAGCATCTTATATGTTAGAAATTGCATGGGAATATGGTAAAACACAATTATAAACCATTCATTACTTTATTTCTTAGGTATTGGACTCTAAGGCACAATGTCAAATATGCGGAGGAATAGCGGTTGTCAGGTTGTTAATGTTAAAGAATGTGTTCTCAATTACTTACCTGGTTAAAGCAGTGAATGACAACCATTATTTGCTATTCATGTAAGTTAACGGTAAGGATGTGACCCCGGAAGATCGTCAACAGGAGGTAGCGTCCCAGGAGAGGGGGGTACCTTCACCCCTTCATCAAACACGTTCACACAGTGGACCCCCACCCCCGGGACGCTACCTCCTGTTGACGTCTGGTGGTTGTATAAGGCTGTCAATCATAATTATGCAAGTTCTACATACATGTAACTGACACTTGTTTAACATACACGGTTGAGCTGTGCGATTACAGGTACCGTATAGGAGCATGTTGGTTGGGTTTGAGCACAATTATTAGTCAATTAGTCAATTATCATCAGTAAAATTGTCTGAATACTTGGGGTATATTTAGATTGTCTACTGTCTCAAAACGAATTCTTTGTTATAAAAAAGTTTTTTAGTGTTTTTTGGAAAATCACAAAATATGCAAACAAGATACAATAAAATAAAGTATTACAAATTGGACTAATTATGATTTCCAAATACTTGCCAATACTACTGATATGAATCAACATACATTTTACAGTAATTTGTTATGTTAGTTAAGGCCAGATTCACCTCAGTTCACCATATGGTGAGGTATCCATGTCAATTGTAACATAGCTACATAACCAAAAATGTAATGATTATGACATATCTTAAACCGCATCACGACTGCATTATAATGCATTATACATGTCTATGTCTATATATTTATGCATACATTTATAGCCCTTTTTACATCAACATTTCGTAAAGTGTCATCAATACCTTTATACTATTATACAGTGCATTCAGAAAGTATTCAGACCCTTGCCTTTTTCCACATTTTGTTATGTTACAACCTTATTCTAAAATGGATTAAATTATTTTTTTCCTCATCAATCTACATACAAGACCCCATAATGACAAAGCAAAAACAGGTTTTTAGACATTTTAAAATAAATAACGGAAATATTACATTTACATACGTATTCAGACCCTTTGCTCAGTACTTTGTTGAAGCACCTTTGGCAGCGATTACAGCCTCTAGTCTTCTTGAGTATGACGCTACAAGCTTGGCACACCTGTACAGTGCCTTGCTAAAGTATTCATCCCCCTTGTCGTTTTTCTTATTTTGTTGCATTACAACCTGTAATATAAATGGATTTCATGTAATGGACATACAAAATGAAAAAAATAACTTGTTTCAAAAAATTCAAAAAAATTAATAACGGAAAAGAGGTGTGTGCATATGTATTCACCCACTTTGCTATGAAGCCCCTAAACAAGATCTGGTGAATATATGATAAATAATGATAATAATAATAATCAACTTTGTCTTAAGATGTCTTAAGATGAAGGTGGTGATGGGACTGAGCTATCGTTGAGGTTGAGATTTGAACATGATCAAGAAGTAAGGAAGATAGAAAAGGATGTAAGCATTTCGTTGGACGCTGTATACCATGTGTATCCCGTACATAAGACTAATAATACTTGAAACTTGAAACTCACCCATGGACTTCATAGACAACTGAAACAATGTAACATCATGCATTTAGACATTTAACCACAGAGTTTTTTTCAACTGCAGGCATAACATTACTTGCTAACTTAGCGAGCTAATGACAGTTGTTAGCTAGCTAGCTAGCTAAACAGTCTTCATAATATCAAATTTGGTAGAATTTGCTAAAACAAGATGTCACAAACATATTTCTTCATATAGACCCTTTTACAGTACACGACACACTGACATCACGCACTGTACTGTACTCAACATTTAAGTTTTTATTACTTCTAAACCCAAAAACTTTTTTGGGTTCTCATACGCTTACAATTATGTTTTGATTCTTGCTTGAACAGTCGCTAAGATTTAATTTGGTTGTGATCTTTGCAAAATAGTTATTTTGGATGCAGCAGTTGTTAGCTAGATTGCTAACGCTCATTGATATAGGCTGTAGCAAAAGCTAGCCTAAGAGCCATTTTACTGGTTGGAGTTGAAGTGTTTTTTAAGTATAATGCAGTTGATTTGTGATGACGACACAGACATTTAGCAGGACATTCATACGAGCCTTACAATCCAACTATACCTGAGTGGCGCAGTGGTCTGAGGCAGTGTATCGCAGTGCACACAATTGGCCCAGCGTCGTCCAGGTTACATTTACGTAATTTAGCAGACGCTCTTATCCAGAGCATACATTATTTTTCATACTGGCCCCCTGTGGGAATCAAACCCACAACCCTGGCGTTGCAAACACCATGCTCTACCAACTGAGCTACATCCCTGCCGGCCATTCCCTCCCCTGGACCAATTGTGCGCCGCCCAATGGGTCTCCCGGTCGCGGCCGGCAACGACAGAGCCTGGATTCAAACCAGGATCTCTAGTGGCACAGCTAGCACTGCGATGCAGTGCCTTAGACCACTGCGCCACTCGGGAGGTTAGGGGAGGGTTTGGCAGGCAGGGATGTTCTTGTCCCATCACGCACTAGCGACTGCCGTGGCGGGCCGGGCGTAGTGCACGCTGACTAGGTCGCCAGGTGTACGGTGTTTCCTCCGACACATTGGTGCGGCTGGCTTCCGGGTTAAGCGGGCATTGTGTCAAAAAGCAGTCCGGCTCGGTTGGGTTGTGTTTCGGAGGACGCACGGCTCTCGACCTTCGCCTCTCCCGTGCCCGTACAGGAGTTGCAGCGATGGACTGTAACTACCAATTGGATACCACGAAATTGGGGAGAAAAAGGGGGTAATATAAAAAATATATATATAATCCAATTATAATCCAAAAGTAGTGTGAAATGCACTCATAAGCAACATGTAAATAGAGGCTTTTTTTTGCTGGTGTTCTATAAGATCTCACCCTTGTTCTGCCACCAACTTGCACGCATCGCCCTCGTGCGACAATGTTTGCAAACACAGAAAGGGGTCTATTGATAAAATATTATTCTGAATTGATATACATTATACATTAAATTCTTTGATTGCTTACCTCAAGTTGAAAAACAGTTTGTAAATCCTCCAGGTTTTACAGACTGTTATTTTGAGTCTTGCATCAACTGTCAGTTGACTGAAGAATGTTCCATGAATTTGAAATGCTGAACGTTCCAAAATTCAAAGCTTTTGTGAACAAGAATACATGCAATAACAAGGAAACAGTAAACATGTCATCCCCCACGAATGATGCAGCGCCCCGTCTTGGAATATCAGTTATAAAAAATATATAGCTGCAAGCAGCAATTGCGGGGGCCAAGCACGCCATAGCCAAATTTAAGCCACCATTTGGTCAATCGGAGTGACCTTGGAGTGACCTATCATTGTGCAAATGTTCTTTATAATAGACCAGGCGGTTATGTAGTGTCATCAAATCATATAGGAAGGAAGAGTAGCAGCATTTAATTAAAAAAATCTGTTCCCCCAAAAAGTATAATTTGCAGAAAATCTAATGGGCAGAGCTTATACACTGAGTGTACAAAACATTAGGAACACCTGCTCTTTCCATGATATAGACTGAACAGGTGAATCCAAGTGAAAGCTATGATCCCTTATTGATGTCACCTGTTAAATCCACTTCCATCAGTGTAGACGAAGGGGAGGAAACAGGTTAAAGAAAGATTTTTAAGCCTTGAGACAATTGAGCCATGGATTGTGTATGTGTGCCATTCAGAGGGTGACAAAAGATTTAAGTGCCTTTGAACGGGGTATTGCAGTAGGTGCCAGGCACACCGGTTTGTGTCAAGAACTGCAATGCTGCTGGGTTTTTCACGCTCAACAGTTTCCCATGTGTATCAAGAATGGTCCACCACCCAAAGGACACCCAGCCAACTTGACACAACTGTGGGAAGCATTGGAGTCAACATGTGCTAGCATCCCTGTGGAACGCTTTCAACACCTTGCAGGGTCCATGCCCCAACGAATTGAGACTGTTCTGAGGGCAAAAGGGGGTGCAACTCAATATTAGGGAGGTGTTCCTAATGTTTTGTACACTCAGTGTATGTCCTTATGGGAAACTTGTTGCTCGAGTTACACGCCGAGTTAGAAATAGTGCATTTGCTCCATTCTCAACCTTGAGAGGAATGACATGTATGTCTCCATTTTGGAAGTGGAGTGGAAATGACTGAAAATGGCTGGTTCATGTACGGCTGTTTAACCAAGAGTAACAAGGCAACAGTAAACATGTCATCCCCCACGAAGGATGCAGCGCCCTGCCTTGGGCCAATTAGTGACAATTATTCAAACTTATTCAAACTTATGTTGGGTGAATTAATGAGAGATAGAAAAAACCAGATCAAGTCTTCTTAATTGTCAACTGTATCTGTATGGAATTACAGCCTATAGATAGTCTACACATCATTTCAAAATGTTCACCTTTTGTGAATGGGCGGAGCTTATAGATCCTTATGGGAAACCTGTTTCTCATGAGGAGATGCATATATGTACAAAATGTCATGACTGTAGCTCAAAGGGACAGGAGATATGCTCGGTCAAAGTTTGGTTGGGGCCAAAAAGTCTAATTTGCGGAAAATGTAATGGGCTGAGCTTATAGGTCCTTATGGGAAACGTGTTTCTCATGAGGAGATGCATATATGTACAAAATGTCATGACTGTAGCTCAAAGGGGACAGGAGATATGCTTGGTCAAAGTTTGGTTGGGGCCAAAAAGTCTAATTTGCGGAAAATGTAATGGGCTGAGCTTATAGGTCCTTATGGGAAACTTATTGGGGACAGGAGATATGCTTGGTCAAAGTTTGGAATTTCAGTTGATTACTATAGTGCCCCCCTTGGGCCAATCAGTGCAATTTTGTAAATGGCAGATCTATATGACAAGACGCATCATTCACCCAAGTTTCGTAAAAATTGGGCCAGAGGTGTCTGAGATATCGTGTGTGACTAATGAACAGACGGAGACAGATCCATATTCCCCTCTGATTTCATAGTGGGGGACAATGAGATCAGTGGAATGCAGAACGTGGGGGAAAGAACAAGGACGCTGGCATTGGCGCAAATTCAAAAAATCTGATCTCACAAAGTGAGACAACCATATTGTGAGGGGAATGCTCACTTCATCCCCCCAAAAATAAGAGGAACTCACTGTTACGCTATGGTTAAACCCAGCACTCAGAGAAACAAAACACGACTAAGGGAGTGGAAGAAACAAAAATTATTTTAATAAAAGTTCAATTTGTCTTAGTCCAAAAAACAACTGAAGTAAAGGAACAGAGTGGGCTAGTCGGCTCCGGAGGAAGGAGAGGCTGAGGCAGGCAGGCAGGCAGGCAGGCAGGAAGGCAGGCAGGCAGGTTGGGAGGTATGTCTGAACTGAAGACAAAACAAACGACAGGTTAAGGAGAGTAAAAAGCCAGGCTGAAGACAAAGACAATATAACTTTACTGGTGAGCCAAGTTACCGCTCTAGTAAGAACAACGATCTGGCGCCGGTGGAGAGCCATGCCCAGGAATTAGTAGTGCAGGTTGATGAGAGAATAGGATGCAGCTGCGTAGGCAGGAATCACTGGAAACAACCCGCAGCTGCACAGGAGAGGCAGATCCTGAGCACGCCCCCCGATCCACTCCAGACACACCCACATAATGGGGACAAACACACATACAGATACAACAGACAAAGAGGGGACAAAACAAGGAGGAAGGGAAACAGAAAAGGGAGAGACAAGCTGCCCACATAACAGTACCCCCCCCCCCTCAATGGTCGCCACCTGGCGACCCACCAGGCCTGTCAGGGTTGTCGTGATGGAAGTCCGTGATCAGCTGAGGATCCAACACAAAACGCTTAGGGACCCAAGACCTCTCCTCTGGTCCATAACCTTCCCAATCGACTAGGTATTGGAGACCCCTACCCCGCCTCCGAGAGTCCAGGAGCCTACTGACGGTGTATGCCGGATGGTCGTCAATGAGGCAAACAGGTGGAGGTGGATCTGCCGGCAGACACAAAAGGCTGGAGGACACAGGTTTCAGTTGGGAGACGTGGAAAGTAGGGTGTATCTTCATGGCTGAAGGCAACTTCAAACGAACCGCAGCAGGGTTAATGATGGACTCCACCACAAACGGACCCAGGTACCGAGGAGACAGCTTGCGTGATTTGGTACGAAGAGGTACGTTCTTAGATGACAGCCAAACCTCTTGACCAGGATGAAACACAGGTGCGGGAGTCCTGCTCCTATCCGCTGTCGTCTTGTTCCTGTCGGTGGTCCGAAGCAACGCTTCCCGAGCGTCGCTACACACTCTCTGGCAGCGGCGGAGGTTCTCCTGAACCGAAGGAACAGCCAATTCCTTCTCCTGAGCAGGAAACAGAGGGGGTTGATAGGGGGTGAAAGGCCGGTGGCAGAGGTGGTGAGGGAGTTGTGGGCGTACTCTATCCAAGGCAGATGTTTGGCCCAGGATGATGGATGTTGAGCAGCCACACAACGAAGGGTTGCTTCGAGGTTTTGATTGGCTCTTTCTGTTTGACCGTTGGTCTGGGGATGAAACCCTGAGGACAGACTAACGGAAGCACCCAAAGCAGAACAGAAAACCTTCCAAACACGGGAAGTAAACTGTGGGCCTCTATCAGATACGATGTCCACAGGTATTCCATGGGGACGGAATACATGTTGGACTAGGAGGTCCGCTGTCTCACTGGCAGACGGTAATTTCGGTAATGCTATATAGTGAACAGATTTAGAGAATCTGTCCACAATGGTAAGTATAGTATCATTACCTTCAGACTTGGGTAGGCCGGTGACAAAATCCATGGCTATGTGGGACCAGGGACGGCTGGGAACTGGGAGGGGTAGCAGCAGCCCCGAAGGGGACTGATGGGAGGCTTTGCCCCGAGCACAGGTTGAACAGGCTGCCACAAAAGCCCGAACGTCAGTTTCCATTGAAGGCCACCAAAAATGTCTCCTAAGCAGCGTCAACGTGCGTCTCATTCCAGGGTGACCAGCAAAACGGGAGGTGTGAATCCACTGCAACACCTGAGACCGGACCGTCTCGGGAACAAAGAGTAGGTTGGGAGGTCCATCACCCGGTCCCGGGTCCGTGGCAAGTGCAGTCTTCACAAGAGACTCGATCTCCCACTGTACTGCCGCCACGACGCATGAGGAAGGCAGGACTGCCTCAGGCTCGCTGGTCTCCGAAGGGTCAGCAAACTGGCGGGACAAAGCATCTGGTTTAACATTTCTTGACCCCGGTCTGTATGTAAGAATAAAGTTAAACCTACTAAAAAACAGGGCCCATCTGGCTTGGCGTGAGTTGAGTCTCTTAGTGGCTTGGATGTAAGCCAAGTTTTTGTGGTCTGTCCAGACCACAAACGGCAGTTCAGCTCCATCCAGCCAGTGCCGCCATTCTTCCAGTGCTAGCTTGACCGCCAGCAGTTCCCGGTTTCCAACGTCGTAATTCCGTTCTGTGGGTGACAATTTCTTGGAGAAAAAAGCACAGGTGTGAAGCTTTTGGTCAGTGGGGGAGCGCTGGGAGAGGACTGCTCCCATACCTGAGTCCGACCCGTCCACAACAAACTGCAGAGAGGTATTGGGGTGTATCAACACGGGGGAGGTGGAAAACAGTTCCTTCAAAACCCCTACCGCCTGCTCCGCCTCAGGGGACCACAGAAAAGGGACTTTTGGGGATGTGAGTCTAGTAAGGGGTGCCACCACTTTACTAAAACCCTTCATGAATCTACGGTAGAAGTTAGCAAAGCCCAAAAATCATTGAAGTTGCTTACGGGTGGTGGGTGTGGGCCATTCCGTCACTGCCCGGATCTTCTCGGGGTCCGCCTTCACCTGCCCGCTCTCAATGATGAAACCAAGGAACAATGTGGACTGTTTGTGGAACTCACACTTTTCTGCTTTGATGTACAGCTTGTTCTCCAAGAGCCGTTGAAGGACTTGACGGACGTGTGACTCATGCTCCTCGGGTGACTTGGAAAAAACAAGAATATCATCCAGGTATACAAAGACAAAACGGTTCAGAAAATCCCTAAGAACATCGTTCACCATGGCTTGGAAAACAGCAGGGGCGTTTGAGAGCCCAAAGGGCATGACCAAATACTCAAAATGTCCCAGTGGAGTGTTGAAAGCGGTTTTCCACTCATCTCCCTTTCGGATACGGACAAGGTGATAAGCGTTCCTGAGGTCGAGCTTGGAGAAAACTGTGGCGCCATGCAGAGGTTCAAAAGCAGAGTTGATGAGTGGAAGGGGATACTTGTTTTTAACAGTTATGTTGTTTAAACCCCTGAAATCGATACAGGGGCGTAACGACTTGTCTTTCTTTTCCACGAAAAAGAAACCTGCAGCCAAAGGAGACGACGAGGGACGGATTATGCCCGAGGCCAGAGAATCACCAATATACTGCTCCATTGCCTCTCTTTCCGGTCGGGACAGATTGTATAAGCGACTAGAGGGCAAGGGAGCACCAGGAAGCAGTTCAATAGGGCAATCATAAGGCCTATGTGGTGGTAGAGACAGAGCCTTGTCCTTACTGAAAACCTCCGCTAAGTCATGGTATTCTTTGGGGACAGATGACAGATCGAGAGGAGCTGAGGGATGAGTTGGGTTACTCTTAGTGGGGGGAACCGCTGACCTAAGGCACTCTGAATGGCAGTTAGTGCTCCAACTGAGAATGGTGTGACGTGTCCAATCAATTTGTGGGTTGTGAAGAGCCAACCAGGGGAAGCCAAGGATTAGGGAGGTAGCTGAGCCAGACATAACTCTTAACTGAATGCTTTCACAATGATTGCCAGAAATCACTAGGGAAACGGGGGTGGTTTGATGAGTTATCTCCGCGAGGAGGCGCCCATCAAGGGCTGTGACCCGAATGGGGGTAGGTAGTGGCTCCATGGGGATACGAGCTTGTGTAACGAACTGGTGGCTAATAAAGTTGTCTTCTGCACCTGAGTCTATGAGAGCTGAGAGTGGCAGGGAATGACTCTGGAAACGTAAGGTTACAGGTACTTGTAATCGGGGAATGATGGGATCAGGATCTAACTCTGGGCTCGCAAGTAGACCCACCGTTACGAGCGAGCCTTGTCTTTTGGTCGCTTAGGGCATGTAGCCAGAATGTATGTGGCGTCTCCACAGTACAGGCACTCACCCGCCTGGAGGCGCCGTTGCCGCTCTGCTGGAGGTAGTCGAGCTCGACCCACTTGCATAGGTTCCTCAATCTGTGCTCGGGATGGGATCAGGAACAAGAAGCTGCCGGCTCCGGGGAGGCGAGACTCGAGTGGTTGAAGGCTGGGGAACTCATCCTCCTAGATGTGGCCGACCGCCTCTCTCCCGACGCCTCTCCCGCAACCGGTTGTCTAGCTTAATGGACAGGGAAACGAGAGAATGTAAATCATGTGGCTCATCACGAGCAGCCAGTTCATCCTTAATGGCTTCATTCAAACCGTTTAGAAATGCTCCTTGAAGTGCCACATTGTTCCACTTGGAGTCCGCTGCCAACGTCCAGAACTCAATAGAGTACTCAGCCACACTGTTAGAACCCTGCCTCAAATTAAAAAGTATCTTGGAGGAATTACCCACATGGTCAGGATGGTCAAAAACGGTCTTCAATTCAGCAGAAAAATCAGCAAAAGTCAATCCAGTCAAAGTTTGATTTGAGCACACAGCCTCAGCCCAAACCAGAGCTCTCCCTCTTAACAGCCCCAGAACATAACGTACCTTAGAGGAATCAGTAGAAAACGACAGTGGTCTCTGCCGAAAAATCAAGTCACACTGAAGCAAAAATCCCCGGCACTTGTCCAATTCTCCATTGAACGGTTCAGGCGACGTGTCCGGGGGTTCCCGATGGAACGAAGCCTGCATAATGTCAGAGGAAACAACTTGGGGTGCATCAAACTGGGGGTCAGAGAGAGATGGAGAACTGATAACAGACAATTTAGAGACTTGCGTAGTTAACTGAGTCACCTGGTTCAGCAGTTGATGATTATCTACCAAAAGAGTCCGAATCAATTGGTCATGCTGTCCTAGCAACGTTCCTTGAGCCTGGATAGCTTGTTGGAAGCTGTCTTCGTTTGCCCCGTGCTGTTTCTCTGTTGGGTCCATGGCCAGATCGTTCTGTTACGCTATGGTTAAACCCAGCACTCAGAGAAACAAAACACGACTAAGGGAGTGGAAGAAACAAAAAATATTTTAATAAAAGTTCAATTTGTCTTAGTCCAAAAAACAACTGAAGAAAAGGAACAGAGTGGGCTAGTCGGCTCCGGAGGAAGGAGAGGCTGAGGCAGGCAGGCAGGCAGGCAGGAAGGCAGGCAGGCAGGTTGGGAGGTATGTCTGAACTGAAGACAAAACAAACGACAGGTTAAGGAGAGTAAAAAGCCAGGCTGAAGACAAAGACAATATAACTTTACTGGTGAGCCAAGTTACCGCTCTAGTAAGAACAACGATCTGGCGCCGGTGGAGAGCCATGCCCAGGCATTAGTAGTGCAGGTTGATGAGAGAATAGGATGCAGCTGCGTAGGCAGGAATCACTGGAAACAACCCGCAGCTGCACAGGAGAGGCAGATCCTGAGCACGCCCCCCGATCCACTCCAGACACACCCACATAATGGGGACAAACACACATACAGATACAACAGACAAAGAGGGGACAAAACAAGGAGGAAGGGAAACAGAAAAGGGAGAGACAAGCTGCCCACATAACACTCACTAACAAAGGACTTAGGAATTAAGTAAACAAAGTATTAAGATACTTAGCTAAACCGCTAATTTAAGAATCGCCTCTATAACGCTTCAAAGGTAAACAATAATAAATTACAATTATTACATCTTTTTATACTTTTACAACAGAATAAATACAGCACACACAATCACTTATATATTTAGAAGCCTAATCCTGGAGTAACAGGTCACGGTACGTAACCACTCATATTACTGTACGTTTCCCCTAATATTACCATAAAATAAATATATAATTATATTACTGTAATAGAAAATCTGGATCAATTTGTGATAAATACATATACAGTGAGGGAAAAAAATATTTGATCCCCTGCTGATTTTGTATGTTTGCCCACTGACAAAGAAATGATCAGTTTATAATTTTAATGGTAGGTTTATTTGAACAGTGAGAGACAGAATAACAACAAAGAAATCCAGAAAAACGCATGTCAAAACTGTTATAAATTGATTTGCAATTTAATGAGGGAAATAAGTATTTGACCTCTCTGCAAAATATGACTTAGTACTTGGTGGCAAAACCCTTGTTGGCAATCACAGAGGTCAGACGTTTCTTGTAGTTGTCCACCAGGTTTGTACACATCTCAGGAGGGATTTTGTCCCACTCTTCTTTGCAGATCTTCTCCAAGTCATTAAGGTTTCGAGGCTGACGTTTGGCAACTCGAACCTTCAGTTCCCTCCACAGATTTTCTATGGGATTAAGGTCTGGAGACTGGCTAGGCCACTCCAGGACCTTAATGTGCTTCTTCTTGAGCCACTTCTTTGTTGCCTTGGCCGTGTGTTTTGGGTCATTGTCATGCTGGAATACCCATCCACAACCCATTTTCAATGCCCTGGCTGAGGGAAGGAGGTTCTCACCCAAGATTTGACGGTACATGGCCCCGTCCATCGTCCCTTTGATGCGGTGAAGTTGTCCTGTCCCCCCCCACCCCCAAAGCATAATGTTTCCACCTCCATGTTTGACGGTGGGGATGGTGTTCTTGGGGTCATATGTAGAATTCCTCCTCCTCCAAACAAGGCGAGTTGAGTTGATGCCAAAGAGCTCGATTTTGGTCTCATCTGACCACAACACTTTCACCCAGTTGTCCTCTGAATCATTCAGATGTTCATTGGCAAACTTCAGACGGGCATGTATATGTGCTTTCTTGAGCAGGGGGAACTTGCGGGCGCTGCAGGATTTCAGTCCTTCACGGTGTAGTCTGTTACCAATTGTTTTCTTGGTGACTATGGTCCCAGCTGCCTTGAGATCATTGACAAGATCCTCCTGTGTAGTTCTGGGCTGATTCCTCACCATTCTCATGATCATTGCAACTCCACGAGGTGAGATCTTGCATGGAGCCCCAGGCCGAGGGAGATTGACAGTTATTTTGTGTTTCTTCCATTTGCGAATAATCGCACCAACTGTTGTCACCTTCTCACCAAGCTGCTTGGCGATGGTCTTGTAGCCAATTCCAGCCTTGTGTAGGTCTACAACCTTGTCCCTGCCATCCTTGGAGAGCTCTTTGGTCTTGGCCATGGTGGAGGGTTTGGAATCTGATTGATTGATTGCTTCTGTGGACAGGTGTCTTTTATACAGGTAACAAGCTGAGATTAGGAGCACTCCCTTTAAGAGTGTGCTCCTAATTCCAGCTCGTTACCTGTATAAAAGACACCTGGGAGCCAGAAATCTTTCTGATCGAGAGGGGGTCAAATACTTATTTCCCTCATTAAAATGCAATTCAATTTATAACATTTTTGACATGCGTTTTTCTGGATTTTGTTGTTGTTATTCTGTCTCTCACTGTTCAAATAAACCTACCATTAAAATTATAGACTGATCATTTCTTTGTCAGTGGGCAAACGTACAAAATCAGCAGGGGATCAAATACTTCTTTCCCTCACTGTATATATATATATATATATATATATATATATATATATATATATATATATATATATGTGCACACGTCAGGGAGAAGGGTACGAAGTCTGAATTTCCGCCACAGTCATAGTGCCATCTAGTGTTTCGCAGAAAATCAGTTTAGGAAAACAATATATACTGTACTGAGCATGTGAATTCACAGTAGGACACTCAGCTGTAAACACCGACTTCCTTGTGAGAGAATATGGAATGTATATGGTATCAATATGGTCATATATGGTGACGGATAATGTTTTTTTATGCCTTTGTTCCTTTATTGGACTGCTTTCTTGCTTTTTTTAAATCGTACATTAGTTTGGTGCATGTGATAAAAGCTTCCTTTTAAAATCATTTCCATTTTACATTTTATACAGTTAGCTATCCCATTCTGAGCCAGTGAACAGCAAGGTGATTGGGAATCATTATAAATACTAGTCAGAAAAAGTACACATTTACACCAGACACATTTTTCTTCTATAATTTTATTGCATTTCCTCGTAAGATAACATGTACAGCCCAAACACAAACAACCATGCAGGCGTCCATGTGGATGCCATGTTATGAATGCAAATCATACGTCTGTTGTGGACTGAATCAGGGAGTCTCTTAGGCCCACAGAGGCATGTCAGCGCACAGCTCTTGGCTCTGGTCGGTGACGGTCATCACGTCGATGTTGATGCCGTTGGAGGTGAACACGTTGTACAGCTCCTCCAGTTTCTCCTCAGAGAGGGTGGGCTCTCTGCTCAGGATCCAGGCAAAGTCCGCGTGGAAGGTGCCCAGGATGTCCGTGCAGCTGTAGACCACGGAGTAACCCTCGTAGTCGGTGGACAGCACCCAGTAGTTGCCGGGGGAAGAGTCTGCAAGAGATGAGAACATATATTCAAATACATTTAGTAGTTTGTTAACGTTAAAAAATATGGTCCATCCTCCCTTTCCTATAAATATTGTTACGAAACCCAGAACTAGCCTAAGGATAGTGTTGCACTCTCTTTGTCTAGGGGTCCTAGGCCTAGTTAGCTGGTCTGTAACCTGAATGAATGTGTGCATTTATGTGAAAGATCTGCAGACGCGCCTTGGTGTTGAATATACAGTTGAAGTCGGAAGTTTACATACACCTTAGCCAAATACATTTAAACTCAGTTTTTCACAATTCCAGACATTTAATCCTAGTAAAGATTCCCTGTCTTAGGTCAGTTAGGATCACCACTTTATTTTAAGAATGTGAAATGTCAGAATAATAGTAGAGAGAATGATTTATTTCAGCTTTTATTTATTTCCATTCCCAGTGGGTCAGAAGTTTACATACACTCAATCAGTATTTGGTAACATTGCCTTTAAATTGTTTAACTGGATCAAACGTTTCGGGTAGCCTTCCACAAGCTTCCCACAATAAGTTGGGTGAATTTTGGCACATTCCTCCTGACAGAGCTGGTGTAACTGAGTCAGGTTTGTAGGCCTCCTTGCTCGCACACGCTTTTTCAGTTCTGCCCACAAATTCTCTATAGGATTGAGGTCAGGGCTTTGTGATGGCCACTCCAATACCTTGACTTTGTTGTCCTTAAGCCATTTTGCGACAACTTTGGAAGTATTGCCCATTTGGAAGACCCATTTGCGACCAAGCTTTAACTTCCTGACTGATGTCTTGAGATGTTGCTTCAATATATCCACATCATTTTCCTTCCTCATGATGCTATCTATTTTGTGAAGTGCACCAGTCCCTCCTGCAGCAAAGCACCCCCACAGCATGATGCTGCCACCCCCGTGCTTCACGGTTGGGATGGTGTTCTTCGGCTTGCAAGCAACCCCCTTTTTCCTCCAAACATAACGATGGTCATTATGGCCAAACAGTTCTATTTTTGTTTCATCAGACCAGAGGACATTTCTTCAAAAAGTACAATCTTTGTCCCCATGTGCAGTTGCAAACCGTAGTCTGGCTTTTTTATGGCGGTTTTGGAGCAGTGGCTTCTTCCTTGCTGAGCGGCCTTTCAGGTTATGTCGATATAGGACTCGTTGTACTGTAGATACTTTTGTACCGGTTTCCTCCAGCATCTTCACAAGGTCCTTTGCTGTTGTTCTAGGATTGATTTGCACTTTTCGCACCAAAGTATGTTCATCTCTAGGAGACAGAACGCGTATCCTTCCTGAGCGGTATGATGGCTGCGTGGTCCCATGGTGTTTATACTTGCGTACTATTGTTTGTACAGATTAACATGGTACCTTCAGGCGTTTGGAAATTGCTCCCAAGGATGAACCAGACTTGTGGAGGTCTACAATTTTTTTCCTGAGGTCTTGGCTGATTTCTTTTGATTTTCCCATGATGTCAAGCAAAGAGGCACTGAGTTTGAAGGTAGGCCTTGAAATACATCCACAGGTACACCTCCAATTGAGAAGCTTCTAAAGCCATGACATCATTTTCTGGAATTTTACAAGCTGTTTAAAGGCACAGTCAACTTAGTGTATGTAAACTTCTGACCCACTGGAATTGTGATACAGTGAATTATATGTGAAATAATCTGTCTGTAAACAATTGTTGGAAAAATTACTTGTGTCAAGCACAAAGTAGATGTCCTAACCGACTTGCCAAAACGATGGTTTGTTAACAAAAAATGTGTGGAGTGGTTGAAAAACCAATCAATCAATCAATCAATCAATTTTATTTTATATAGCCCTTCTTACATCAGCTAATATCTCGAAGTGCTGTACAGAAACCCAGCCTAAAACCCCAAACAGCTAGTAATGCAGGTGTAGAAGCACGGTGGCTAGGAAAAACTCCCTAGAAAGGCGAAAACCTAGGAAGAAACCTAGAGAGGAACCAGGCTATGAGGGGTGGCCAGTCCTCTTCTGGCTGTGCCGGGTGGAGATTATAACAGAACCATGCCAAGATGTTCAAAAATGTTCATAAGTGACAAGCATGGTCAAATAATAATCAGGAATAAATCTCAGTTGGCTTTTCATAGCCGATCATTAAGAGTTGAAAACAGCAGGTCTGGGACAGGTAGGGGTTCCATAACCGCAGGCAGAACAGTTGAAACTGGAATAGCAGCAAGGCCAGGCGGACTGGGGACAGCAAGGAGTCACCACGGCCGGTAGTCCCGACGTATGGTCCTAGGGCTCAGGTCTCTCAGTTGGCTTTTCATAGCCGATCATTAAGAGTTGAAAACAGCAGGTCTGGGACAGGTAGGGGTTTCGTAGCCGCAGGCAGAACAGTTGAAACTGGAATAGCAGCAAGGCCAGGCGGACTGGGGACAGCAAACGAATTTTAATGACTCCAACCTAAGTGTATGTAAACTTCCGACTTCAACTGTACATGTGCCCAGGGAGACAGCAACCTTACCTTAGTCCAGGGCCAGCTCAGTCTTTCTTGACGTCTTGGTCGTCCAAGCAAATTGTTATTTGTTCAGATGGTGACGAAACATGAATATGTACAAAAAGGAAAAATACCAAAGGCCCAAACTAAACAAACCCATCAGCCTCACAGCTCTATCTGCTGCTTCTCTGACTGACCATCACCTTCATAAGGCAGAACCTGATGTGCTTATCAACCAAGGCTCAGCATTTGGACAAGGTTGCTTCTGCCCCCTGGGGGATGGAGTGTGGGAGTGTATCCTGTCAATGTGTTTGCCTAACTGTGTGCTAACACTACACCACCTACTACATAACACTATACATATACATACACATACAGGCCTCAGATCAGACACGAGTCAGAAACAGACAACATAAGAAGTCAAATGGACTTATATAGGTCTACCTCACAAGAATGTTGAGACAAATATATTAGACTTGAGGTGTGTTTACCCTTGAAGAAGGTGACTTGCAGCTTGGCAGGCTCAGAGGGGTCCTTGGCCTTAGCATAGCCAGTGATAGCACTGACCGTGTTATCAGCACTGAGAGAAAAATGGAGAGAGAGGTTAGAGGTTAAACACATTCAACAATGGCGTTTTCTAAGGCCTACTAACTCTTGGGCCCCTACTCAATCAATGGCAGATAAAGGAAAACAGCACTTGCACGTTCACTGGGAATGTTTTACGCTATATCTGAGGTGATAACCTTGTTAACCGACTCACCCCCACGTAAGCTGTGTGCATTTTCATTGGATAATGACATCACATCCCACCTGTCCTTCAATTACCATTCTGAGTAAACCCACAGTGCGGTTTTCCTTTAACTGTATTTGATTGAATAGAAGCCTCAGACTTGCGTTTATAAAGGATAGCCTGGTCTCATGGAATGAGATACATTTTACATTTGCATTTGAGTCATTTAGCAGACGCTCTTATCCAGAGCGACTTACAGTTAGTTAGTGCATACATAATTTTTTCATACTGGCCCCCCGTGGGAATCGAACCCACAACCCTGGCGTTGCAAACGCCATGCTCTACCAACTGAGCTACATCCCTGCCGGCCATTCCCTCCCCTACCCTGGACGACGCTGGGCCAATTGTGCGCCGCCCCATGGGTCTCCTGGTCGCGGCCGGCTACGACAGAGCCTGGATGCAAACATTGAATTTAAAGGTGAAGTCAGAGATGCATGAAGTAAACAACAATATCGGCTCGATGTCCAACAATAACTAACAGCATTGAAGCACGAGGCAAAACTTCTCTGTTGTTTCAGATCCGGCAGCTATCACGTCGTAGCTATGGACGCTATCGTGGCAACGTCATATCGATGAAGTCTCAGTTTAATGTACAAAAATGTACTTAAAAAAAAAACGTTTTAACTTGATCTCTTTAATGTACATACAGCAGCTCCCTGTTGAGGACACCAACGACTCCGGGGCTCTTCAGGGAGTAGGTAGCAGTGGTGCACTCGCCCTTCTGGAAGACGGCAGGAAGCTTCTGGATCTCGTACCACTTGCCCAGATACTGTACCAAAGACAAAGGTCAAAGGTTATATGACAATGTTATGCTATGGTTCCGGACATTATTATGAGCCTTTCTCCACTCAGTAGCCTCCTGTGGAATACAGTGTTACTCAAGTAATGACACTGTTACTACAATGCTACTGCACATGCATAAGAGCAACTTCATATACAGTAATAAAAGTTAGGTATAGTCACCTTGGCGGCATCGAAGTTAGCTTGGACGGGGGGTTGGGGACATTTTCCAGGGCGTAAGGTCTGGGCGTTAGCTGCCAGAACCGACAGCAGGGTCAGAGAGAGAACATGTAGAGACTGCATCCTAGATCCTGGGCAGGAACAGACACAAACACACACAGAAAAGCAGAGACATTTTCACCAACTCCATTGGAGGACAATGCAAATTGACTTCGGAAATACAGTACTTAATTAATATCAAAACCTTTTAGGGGAACAGAAAAACATGTTGTATAAGTAATTCTCCTAGACTCGTGGTAAAGCAACTTACATTTTACATCAGAAGTATGTTAGGAATGTAATGCATTGTGGTTAACAACTACAGGCCTACAGAGTGCTTCATTCGTAAGGAAATGTGAAATGGCAGAGCTTAGAGCATCAGAGAGAGAGATAGGGGAATGGGTCCTACTTACCTGTACTTCAACTCGTTTCAGTGATGTTCGGTGGCTTATAGACGCCTATTTATACGTCAAACTCATGAATCATGCGGCTGACGCATCTCCCTCTTTGCTTTCATGTCGGGTTTTCTCAGAACTCAGAATTGAGAGTGTGTGTGTTAGTGTTTGTATTGGGGTGGCGGGGTGTGTGGGAGTGGTTGGGAATATGGCACCTGTTCAAATTAGTTAGAAACAAACTACTGGCTGACTCTGCTAGGGACTGACATGTTATTGATTTCGGTTGTTACACAAGTGGAACAACACGCCATTTTTGCAGATGCTTTTATTCAAACCGACTTACAGTTGTGAGTGCATACATTTTCGTGTTGGTGACCCTGGCGGGAATCAAACCCACGATCCTGCCGTTGCAAGCGCCATGCTCTACCAAAGTACTAAGTAATAACATGTTAATACAATGTCGTTACTAGTGTAATCACAGTGTGTTTCTACACAGGCAGAAGTGTAACTTGACTTCTTACTACTTTCTTAGATGTTGTACCATTGCAAAACATTGCCAGCATTCAAGCTATGACATTGCCAGCATTCAAGCTAAAACTTTTTAACTGGGGTTACGATGGGACTTATATTGGGGTTGATTTTGAGGACCATTTTAGCGGAATAGAAGACACATTTAATTGTTTTAAGTGACATCCCTAAGGCGGCAGGTAGCCTAGCTGTTAAGAGTGCTGGGCCAGTAATTGAAAGGTTGCTGGATCGAATCCACTAGTCGCTCTGGATAAGAGCGGCTTTTAAATGACTAAACTGTAGTGGATGTATTGTAAGTACATTTTGGAGATGTGTTTCAACATCAAGCAAAGAAAGACATGGAGAGAAATAAACAAAGGTCTACAGTAGCCTCAACAGCACTCTTTAGGGTAGCACCATGGTGTAGCCGGAGGACAGCTAGCTTCCGTCCTCCTCTTGGATGATCTTGACTCTTTAAAGATCTTATAGAATATTGATTAATATCTTGTCAGAATTCTGAAAGATCTTGAAAGATCTCCGTTAGGATCATTATAAGATCTTGAACTGTTACAGATCCTCAGATATCTTGTCATCCATTTAAGCACTTTAGTTTGTAATCTTCCTCTCAAAGATCTTGTCAATTCCCTGTGTCTTATTTTATCTGTTTGTTTATAACGAATCCACAGGAAAGGTTTTGCTTATCATGACATGGAGGTTTGTGGCTTAGGATATTCATATTTTTGGGATGTGACCACCTTTACAAACCCTACAAATCTTATTCATCATAAAACAACACAATTGGTCACTACTTGCCTGGTACCAAATGGTGCCAAGTGGTCCTCTTTCGAATGAATACCAAAGAAGTCCGTAGGTTATTGTGCAATTACTATTTTATCATGCAATTTCAGCTATGCTTTTATGTTATGACAGGGGTGAATACAAAACTAATTGCAGTTAATAGCATCTTATATGTTAGAAATTGCATGGGAATATGGTAAAACACAATTATAAACCATTCATTACTTTATTTCTTAGGAATTGGCCTCTAAGGCACAATGTCAAATATGCGGAGGAATAGCGGTTGTCAGGTTGTTAATGTTAAAGAATTTGTTCTCAATTACTTACCTGGTTAAAGCAGTGAATAACAACCATTATTTGCTATTCATGTAAACGGTAAGGATGTGACCCCCGGAGACCGTCAACAGGAGGTAGCGTCCCAGGAGGGGGGGGTACCTTCACCCCTTCATCAAACACGTTCACACAGCGGACCCCCTTCCCCGGGACGCTACCTCCTGTTGACGTCTGGTGGTTGTATAAGGCTGTCAATCATAATTATGCAAGTTCTACATGTAACTGACATCTGTTTAACATACACGGTTGAGCTGTGCGATTACAGGTACCGTATAGGAGCATCATACTGCATGTTGGTTGGGTTTGAGTACAATTATTAGTCAATTAGTCAATTATTATCAGTAAAATTGTCTGAATACTTGGGGTATATTTAGATTGTCTACTGTCTCAAAACGAATTCTTTGTTATAAAAAAGTTTTTTAGTGTTTTGGGAAAATCACAAAATATGCAAACAAGATACAATAAAATAAAGTATTACAAATTTGACTAATTATGATTTCCCAATACTTGCCAATACTACTGATATGAATCAACATACATTTTACAGTAATTTGTTATGTTAGTTAAGGCCAGATTCACCTCAGTTCACCATATGGTGAGGTATCCATGTCAATTGTAACATAGCTACATAACCAAAAATGTAATGATTATGACAAATCTTAAACCGCATCACGACTGCATTATAATGCATTATACATGTCTATGTCTATATATTTATGCATACATTTATAGCCCTTTTTACATCAACATTTCGTAAAGTGTCATCAATACCTTTATACTATTATACAGTGCATTCAGAAAGTATTCAGACCCTTGCCTTTTTCCACATTTTGTTATGTTACAACCTTATTCTAAAATGGATTAAATAATTTTTTTCCTCATCAATCTACATACAAGACCCCATAATGACAAAGCAAAAACAGGTTTTTAGACATTTTAAAATAAATAACGGAAATATTACATTTACATACGTATTCAGACCCTTTGCTCAGTACTTTGTTGAAGCACCTTTGGCAGCGATTACAGCCTCTAGTCTTCTTGAGTATGACGCTACAAGCTTGGCACACCTGTACAGTGCCTTGCTAAAGTATTCATCCCCCTTGTCGTTTTTCTGATTTTGTTGCATTACAACCTGTAATATAAATGGATTTCATGTAATGGACATACAAAATGAAAAAAATAACTTGTTTCAAAAAATTCAAAAAAATAAATAACGGAAAAGAGGTGTGTGCATATGTATTCACCCACTTTGCTATGAAGCCCCTAAACAAGATCTGGTGAATATATGATAAATAATGATAATAATAATAATCAACTTTGTCTTAAGATGTCTTAAGATGAAGGTGGTGATGGGACTGAGCTATCGTTGAGGTTGAGATTTGAACATGATCAAGAAGTAAGGAAGATAGAAAAGGATGTAAGCATTTCGTTGGACGCTGTATACCATGTGTATCCCGTACATAAGACTAATAATACTTGAAACTTGAAACTCACCCATGGACTTCATAGACAACTGAAACAATGTAACATCATGCATTTAGACATTTAACCACAGAGTTTTTTTCAACTGCAGGCATAACATTACTTGCTAACTTAGCGAGCTAATGACAGTTGTTAGCTAGCTAGCTAGCTAAACAGTCTTCATAATATCAAATTTGGTAGAATTTGCTAAAACAAGATGTCACAAACATATTTCTTCATATAGACCCTTTTACAGTACACGACACACTGACATCACGCACTGTACTGTACTCAACATTTAAGTTTTTATTACTTCTAAACCCAAAAACTTTTTTGGGTTCTCATACGCTTACAATTATGTTTTGATTCTTGCTTGAACAGTCGCTAAGATTTAATTTGGTTGTGATCTTTGCAAAATAGTTATTTTGGATGCAGCAGTTGTTAGCTAGATTGCTAACGCTCATTGATATAGGCTGTAGCAAAAGCTAGCCTAAGAGCCATTTTACTGGTTGGAGTTGAAGTGTTTTTTAAGTATAATGCAGTTGATTTGTGATGACGACACAGACATTATATTAAGCAGGACATTCATACGAGCCTTACAATCCAATTATACCTGAGTGGCGCAGTGGTCTGAGGCAGTGTATCGCAGTGCACACAATTGGCCCAGCGTCGTCCAGGTTACATTTACGTAATTTAGCAGACGCTCTTATCCAGAGCATACATTATTTTTCATACTGGCCCCCTGTGGGAATCAAACCCACAACCCTGGCGTTGCAAACACCATGCTCTACCAACTGAGCTACATCCCTGCCGGCCATTCCCTCCCCTGGACCAATTGTGCGCCGCCCCATGGGTCTCCCAGTCGCGGCCAGCAACGACAGAGCCTGGATTCGAACCAGGATCTCTAGTGGCACAGCTAGCACTGCGATGCAGTGCCTTAGACCACTGCGCCACTCGGGAGGTTAGGGGAGGGTTTGGCAGGCAGGGATGTTCTTGTCCCATCACGCACTAGCGACTGCCGTGGCGGGCCGGGCGTAGTGCACGCTGACTAGGTCGCCAGGTGTACGGTGTTTCCTCCGACACATTGGTGCGGCTGGCTTCCGGGTTAAGCGGGCATTGTGTCAAAAAGCAGTCCGGCTCGGTTGGGTTGTGTTTCGGAGGACGCACGGCTCTCGACCTTCGCCTCTCCCGTGCCCGTACAGGAGTTGCAGCGATGGACTGTAACTACCAATTGGATACCACGAAATTGGGGAGAAAAAGGGGGTAATATAAAAAATATATATATAATCCAATTATAATCCAAAAGTAGTGTGAAATGCACTCATAAGCAACATGTAAATAGAGGCTTTTTTTTGCTGGTGTTCTATAAGATCTCACCCTTGTTCTGCCACCAACTTGCACGCATCGCCCTCGTGCGACAATGTTTGCAAACACAGAAAGGGGTCTATTGATAAAATATTATTCTGAATTGATATACATTATACATTAAATTCTTTGATTGCTTACCTCAAGTTGAAAAACAGTTTGTAAATCCTCCAGGTTTTACAGACTGTTATTTTGAGTCTTGCATCAACTGTCAGTTGACTGAAGAATGTTCAATGAATTTGAAATGCTGAACGTTCCAAAATTCAAAGCTTTTGTGAACAAGAATACATGCAATAACAAGGAAACAGTAAACATGTCATCCCCCACGAATGATGCAGCGCCCCGTCTTGGAATATCAGTTATAAAAAATATATAGCTGCAAGCAGCAATTGCGGGGGCCAAGCACGCCATAGCCAAATTTAAGCCACCATTTGGTCAATCGGAGTGACCTTGGAGTGACCTATCATTGTGCAAATGTTCTTTATAATAGACCAGGCGGTTATGTAGTGTCATCAAATCATATAGGAAGGAAGAGTAGCAGCATTTAATTTAAAAAATCTGTTCCCCCAAAAAGTATAATTTGCAGAAAATCTAATGGGCAGAGCTTATACACTGAGTGTACAAAACATTAGGAACACCTGCTCTTTCCATGATATAGACTGAACAGGTGAATCCAAGTGAAAGCTATGATCCCTTATTGATGTCACCTGTTAAATCCACTTCCATCAGTGTAGACGAAGGGGAGGAAACAGGTTAAAGAAAGATTTTTAAGCCTTGAGACAATTGAGACATGGATTGTGTATGTGTGCCATTCAGAGGGTGACAAAAGATGTAAGTGCCTTTGAACGGGGTATTGCAGTAGGTGCCAGGCACACCGGTTTGTGTCAAGAACTGCAATGCTGCTGGGTTTTTCACGCTCAACAGTTTCCCATGTGTATCAAGAATGGTCCACCACCCAAAGGACACCCAGCCAACTTGACACAACTGTGGGAAGCATTGGAGTCAACATGTGCCAGCATCCCTGTGGAACGCTTTCACCACCTTGCAGGGTCCATGCCCCAACGAATTGAGACTGTTCTGAGGGCAAAAGGGGGTGCAACTCAATATTAGGGAGGTGTTCCTAATGTTTTGTACACTCAGTGTATGTCCTTATGGGAAACTTGTTGCTCGAGTTACACGCCGAGTTAGAAATTGTGCATTTGCTCCATTCTCAACCTTGAGAGGAATGACATGTATGTCTCCATTTTGGAAGTGGAGTGGAAATGACTGAAAATGGCTGGTTCATGTACGGCTGTTTAACCAAGAGTAACAAGGCAACAGAAAACATGTCATCCCCCACGAAGGATGCAGCGCCCTGCCTTGGGCCAATTAGTGACAATTATTCAAACTTATTCAAACTTATGTTGGGTGAATTAATGGGAGAGAGAAAAAAACAGATCAAGTCTTTAATTGTCAACTGTATCTGTATGGAATTACAGCCTATAGATAGTCTACACATCATTTCAAAATGTTCACCTTTTGTGAATGGGCGGAGCTTATAGATCCTTCTGGGAAACGTGTTTCTCATGAAGAAATGCATATATGTACAAAATGTCATGACTGTAGCTCAAAGGGGACAGGAGATATGCTTGGTCAACGTTTGGTTGAGGCCAAAAAGTCTAATTTGCGGAAAATGTAATGGACTGAGCTTATAGGTCCTTATGGGAAACTTATTGGGGACAGGAGATATGCTTGTTCAAAGTTTGGAATTTCAGTTGATTACTATAGTGACCCCCTTGGGCCAATCAGTGCAATTTTGTAAATGGCAGATCTATATGACAAGACGCATCATTCACCCAATTTTCGAAGAAATCGGGCCAGAGGTGTCTGAGATATCGTGTGTGACTAACGAACAGACGGAGACAGATCCATATTCCCCTCTGATTTCATCGTGGGGGACAATGAGATCAGTGGAATGCAGAACGTGGGCGAAAGAACAAGGACGCTGGCATTGGCGCAAATTCAAAAAATCTGATCTCACAAAGTGAGACAACCATATTGTGAGGGGAATGCTCACTTCATCCCCCAAAAAAGAAGAGGAACTCACTAACATAGGACTTAGGAATTGAGTAAACAAAGTATTAAGATACTTAGCTAAACCGCTAATTTACGAATCTCCCTGGTGTAAACCGGGATTTATGTTCGGCTTGTTTGCACGCTGGATTATGGAGTCACTGTGAGGTGGGTTTAAACTTTGGCACAGGGTGAAGTCTACAAAACTTAGTCCACACTGTTTGTAACAGATTCTCATTTTGGGAACAGAAAACTATATTGAGATAAAATGTTTCACCGAAGAGAAAATTAGCAGAATGTCGGCCAAAATCCATCTTGTTCCATCTTCTCCCACTGCCGACCACTGGGCTTCCTCTCACTACCATATTTGGATGCTTCACATCACAGGAGGTTGGTGGCACCTAAATTGGGGAGGACCGGCTTGTGGTAATGGCTGGAGCGGAATTAGTGGAATGGTATCAAGTACATCAAAAACATGTTTTCCATGTGTTTAATCCCATTCCATTTCCTCCGTTCCGGCCATTATTATGAGCCAGCCTCCAATCAGCAGCCTCCTGTGAATCATATATAAACAATAGCCTAAATCAGCGTTTCCCAAACTCGGTCCTGGGGCCCCCAAGGGGTGCACGTTTAGTTTTTTTGCCCTAGCACTACACAGCTGATTCAAACAATCAAAGCTTAATGATGAGTTGATTATTTGAATCAACTGTGTAGTGCTAGGGCAAAAACCTAAATGTGCACCCTTTGGGGTCCCCAGGACCGAGTTTAGGAAACTCTGGCCTAAATGCAGGCACATTTTGATGGGGGCAATGAGGAGATTCTAAATCTTTACCCCAAGGGGGGACGCGTGAAGTGGCGGCAGGTAGCTTAGTGGTTAAGAGCGTTGTGCCAGTAACCGAAAGGTCGCTGGTTCTAATCCATGAGCCGACTAGGTGAAAAATCTGTCGATGTGCCCTTGAGCAAGTCAAACCAGACAACCATATTGCATTTATTCCCCGAGCTGGGAGGAGGTCGTCGAGTGAGCTTGGCGTCGGGTAAGTTTGGCTTTATACATAGCTTGGGCTTTGTCGAGTAAGGCTTAATCTATGTATTTAGATTGTAGTTAGGTATTGTAGGTAGGTATCGTGGGTTGTTGTATGTAATTATTGTAGGTTAGTATTGTATTCGGCGGTGCCGGGTGTAGCACGAAGCTAGCTAGCTAGCTAACTCACCACCTGGACTAGCTGGCGAGTAGCTATTAGCAACGGTATAGTTGTTTCACGCCTGAGAGTGCCTGTAATTACGCCAGCTGGCTGCCTGCAATGATTACATACAATAACTGCCTACCATTCAGCTGTTTTCTAACCTCATTGTCTGAACCGTTAACGTTAGGTAGCAAGTGGCTACTGTGCTTGAAAATTAGCAAGCTTGTTGCAACCTGGATAGCTACTTGTAAACAATAGCTGGAACGACCGAGCGAACAGACGCGAACTGGCTGAGTCAATTCAGTGGCTAGCTTTGCACTTGGCTAGCTAACAGTAGCTGCTAGGGGTAAGTCATAACCTACACTTGTGTTTTTTACATATTGATAGCCCGAGTCGCTCAAGGAATTCGGGACATGGGTGACTAGTTAACGTTAGTTTGGCTCTCTCTGTGTGTTCGTGCCGTGAAATGAGGGGTTCTTCTTTGTCTGAAAGCAATGGCTAGCTAGTTTGCTAACTATTCTAGCTAACTAACTGGCTGAATAAGTTGACGACAGACTCGCTCAAGCTGTCGGGACTAACCCACAACGTTAGACACGGACACGAACGATCTGCTTGTGTGTTGATACACTGGTGGCTGTTGTGGCTGAGTATTGGCGCTAAACCCAGCTGCTGGAGACCGGCATGCTAGCTGGCTGTGGCGTCTTATGACGAGATGCCCGCACGTTTTTCACGGAATAATACTGCACCTAGTTAGCTAGCTGAATAAACTAGGTTAGTCTATTCCTAGAAAACATTGAACCGCTGTAGTTTACAACAACTATAGTTTCTGAGGTGGAAGTTGGGAGTTATATTTGGGAGTTGTGGTGAGGGAGGCCCCGCTCTCTCCTTTCCCAGATGTTTAGTTCATTTTATTCCGATCTCCTCTGCATTATTGTAGCCATCTGCTGCAGCCTGTCAACTATGCCTCTGCCTATCCCTGTTCTCTCCTCTCCGCACAGGCTACACAAACGCCTCACACCGCGTGGCTGCTGCCTCTCTAACCTGGTGGTCCCTGCACGCACGACCCACGTGGAGTTCCAGGTCTCAGGCAGCCTCTGGAACTGCCGTTCTGCTGCCAACAAGGCAGACTTCATCCCAGCCTATGCTACCCTCCAGTCCCTCGACTTCTTGGCGCTGACGGAAACATGGATTACCACTGAAAACACTGCTACTCCTGCTGCTCTCTCCTCGTCTGACCATGTGTTCTCGCATACCCCGAGAGCATCTGGTCAGCGGGGTGGTGGCACAGGAATCCTCATCTCTCCCAAGTGGACATTCTCAATTTTTCCCCTGACCCATCTGTCTATCTCCTCATTTGAATTCCATGCTGTCACAGTCACTAGCCCATTTAAGCTTAATATCCTTGTCATCTATCGCCCTCCAGGTTCCCTTGGAGAGTTCATCAATGAGCTTGACGCCTTGATAAGTTCCTTTCCTGAGGATGGCTCACCCCTCACAGTTCTGGGGGATTTCAACCTCCCTACGTCTACATTTGACTCATTTCTCTCTGCCTCCTTCTTTCCACTCCTCTCCTCTTTTGACCTCACCCTCTCACCGTCCCCCCCTACTCACAAGGCAGGCAATACGCTTGACCTCATCTTTACTAGATGCTGTTCTTCTACTAATCTCACTGCAACTCCCCTCCAAGTCTTCGACCACTACTTTGTATCCTTTTCTCTCTCCCTCTCCTCCAACACTACTCACTCTGCTCCTACACAGATGGTAATGCGCCGTCGCAACCTTCGCTCTCTCTCTCCCGCTACTCTCTCCTCTTCCATCCTATCATCTCTTCCCTCTGCTCAATCCTTCTCCCTCCAATCTCCTGATTCTGCCTCCTCAACCCTCCTCTCCTCCCTTTCTGCATCCTTTGACTCTCTATGTCCCCTATCCTCCCGGCCGGCTCGGTCCTCCCCTCCAGCTCCGTGGCTTGATGACTCATTGCGAGCTCACAGAACAGAGCTCCGGGCAGCTGAGCGGAAATGGAAGAAAACTAGACTCCCTGCAGACCTGGCATCTTTTCACTCCCTCCTCTCTACATTTTCTTCATCTGTTTCTGCTGCTAAGGCCACTTTCTACCACTCTAAATTCCAAGCATCCGCCTCTAACCCTAAGAAGCTCTTTGCCACATTCTCCTCCCTGCTGAATCCCCCCCCCCCCTCCTCCCTCTCTGTGGATGACTTCGTCAACCATTTTGAAAAGAAGGTTGACGACATCCGATCCTCGTTTGTTAAGTCAAATGACACTGCTGGTCCTGCTCACACTGCCCTACCCTATGCTTTGACTTCTTTCTCCCCTCTCTCTCCAGATAAAATCTTGCGACTTGTGACGGCAGGCCGCCCAACAACCTGCCCGCTTGACCCTATCCCCTCCTCTCTTCTCCAGACCATCTCCGGTGACCTTCTCCCTTACCTCACTTCGCTGATCAACTCATCCTTGACCGCTGGCTATGTCCCTTCCGTCTTCAAGAGAGCGAGAGTTGCACCCCTTCTCAAAAAACCAACACTCGATCCCTCTGATGTCAACAACTACAGACCAGTATCCCTTCTTTCTTTTCTCTCCAAAACTATTGAGCGTGCCGTCTTTAGCCAACTCTCTTGCTATCTCTCTCAGAATGACCTTCTTGATCCAAACCAGTCAGGTTTCAAGACTGGTCATTCAACTGAGACTGCTCTTCTCTGTGTCACAGAGGCTCTCCGCACTGCTAAAGCTAACTCTCTCTCCTCTGCTCTTGTCCTTCTAGACCTGTCTGCTGCCTTTGATACTGTGAACCATCAGATCCTCCTCTCCACCCTCTCCGAGCTGGGCATCTCCGGCGCGGCTCACTCTTGGATTGCATCCTACCTGACCGGTCGCTCCTACCAAGTGGCGTGGCGAGAAGCTGTCTCCGCACCACGTGCTCTCACCACTGGTGTCCCCCAGGGCTCAGTTCTAGGCCCTCTCCTATTCTCGCTATACACCAAGTCACTTGGCTCTGTCATATCCTCACATGGCCTCTCCTATCATTGCTACGCTGACGACACACAACTAATCTTCTCCTTTCCCCCTTCTGATAACCAGGTGGCGAATCGCATCTCTGCATGTCTGGCAGACATATCAGTATGGATGACGGATCACCACCTCAAGCTGAACCTCGGCAAGACGGAGCTGCTCTTCCTCCCGGGGAAGGACTGCCCGTTCCATGATCTCGCCATCACGGTTGACAACTCCGTTGTGTCCTCCTCCCAGAGTGCGAAGAGCCTTGGCGTGACCCTGGACAACACCCTGTCGTTCTCCGCTAACATCAAGGCGGTGACCCGATCCTGTAGGTTCATGCTCTACAACATTCGGAGAGTACGACCCTGCCTTACACAGGAAGCGGCACAGGTCCTAATCCAGGCAATTGTCATCTCCCGTCTGGATTACTGCAACTCGCTGTTGGCTGGGCTCCCTGCCTGTGCCATTAAACCCCTACAACTCATCCAGAATGCCGCAGCCCGTCTGGTGTTCAACCTTCCCAAGTTCTCTCACGTCACCCCGCTCCTCCGCACACTCCACTGGCTTCCAGTTGAAGCTCGCATCTGCTACAAGACCATGGTGCTTGCCTACGGAGCTGTGAGGGGAACGGCACCTCCGTACCTTCAGGCTCTGATCAGTCCCTACACCCAAACGAGGGCACTGCGTTCATCCACCTCTGGCCTGCTGGCTCCCCTACCTCTGCGGAAGCATAGTTCCCGCTCAGCCCAGTCAAAACTGTTCGCTGCTCTGGCACCCCAATGGTGGAACAATCTCCCTCACGACGCCAGGACAGCGGAGTCACTCACCACCTTCCGGAGACATTTGAAACCCCACCTCTTTAAGGAATACCTGGGATAGGATAAAGTAATCCTTCTACCCCCTCCCCCCTTTACTCCAACCCCCCCCCCCCCCCCCCCAAAAAAATAAAATAAAAAAAAACATTCTAAAGTGGTTATCCCACTGGCTATAAGGTGAATGCACCTATTTGTAAGTCGCTCTGGATAAGAGCGTCTGCTAAATGACGTAAATGTAAATGTAAATGTAAATGTGAGGGGAATGCTCACTTCATCCCCCAAAAAAGAAGAGGAACTCACTAACATAGGACTTAGGAATTAAGTAAACAAAGTATTAAGATACTTAGCTAAACCGCTAATTTAAGAATCGCCTCTATAACGCTTCAAAGGTAAACAATAATAAATTACAATTATTACATCTTTTTTTACTTTTACAACAGAATAAATACAGCACACACAATCACTTATATATTTAGAAGCCTAATCCTGGAGTAACAGGTCACGGTACGTAACTAGTCATATTACTGTACTGTATTACCCTAATATTACCATAAAATAAATATATAATGATATTACTGTAATAGAAAATCTGGATCAATTTGTGATAAATACATATATATAAATATATATATATATATGTGCACACGTCAGGGAGAAGGGTACGAAGTCTGAATTCCGCCACAGTCATAGTGCCATCTAGTGTTTCGCAGAAAATCAGTTTAGAAAAAATATATATACTGTACTGAGCATGTGAATTCACAGTAGGACACTCAGCTGTAAACACCGACAACCTTGTGAGAGAATATGGAATGTATATGGTATCAATATGGTCATATATGGTGACGGATAATGTTTTTTTATGCCTTTGTTCCTTTATTGGACTGCTTTCTTGCTTTTTTAAATCGTACATTAGTTTGGTGCATGTGATAAAAGCTTCCTTTTAAAATAATTTCCATTTTACATTTTATACAGTTAGCTATCCCATTCTGAGCCAGTGAACAGCAAGGTGATTGGGAATCATTATAAATACTAGTCAGAAAAAGTACACATTTACACCAGACACATTTTTCTTCTATAATTTTATTGCATTTCCTCGTAAGATAACATGTACAGCCCAAACACAAACAACCATGCAGGCGTCCATGTGGATGCCATGTTATGAATGCAAATCATACGTCTGTTGTGGACTGAATCAGGGAGTCTCTTAGGCCCACAGAGGCATGTCAGCGCACAGCTCTTGGCTCTGGTCGGTGACGGTCATCACGTCGATGTTGATGCCGTTGGAGGTGAACACGTTGTACAGCTCCTCCAGTTTCTCCTCAGAGAGGGTGGGCTCTCTGCTCAGGATCCAGGCCAAGTCCGCGTGGAAGATGCCCAGGATGTCCGTGCAGCCGTAGACCACGGAGTAACCCTCGTAGTCGGTGGACAGCACCCAGTAGTTGCCGGGGGGAGAGTCTGCAAGAGATGAGAACATACATTCAAATACATTTAGTAGTTTGTTAACGAGAATAATTTAAAATAATATATATGGTCCATCCTCCCTTTCCTCCACTGTACATATGCATATATAAATATTGTTACGAAACCCAGAACTAGCCTAAGGATAGTGTTGCACTCTCTTTGTCTAGGGGTCCTAGGCCTACTTAGCTGGTCTGTAACCTGAATGAATGTGTGCATTCATGTGAAAGATCTGCAGACGCGCCTTGGTGTTGAATATACAGTTGAAGTCGGAAGTTTACATACACCTTAGCCAAATACATTTAAACTCAGTTTTTCACAATTCCTGACATTTAATCCTAATAAAGATTCCCTGTCTTAGGTCAGTTAGGATCACCACTTTATTTTAAGAATGTGAAATGTCAGAATAAAAGTAGAGAGAATGATTTATTTCAGCTTTTATTTATTTCCATTCCCAGTGGGTCAGAAGTTTACATACACTCAATTAGTATTTGGTAGCATTGCCTTTAAATTGTTTAACTGGATCAAACGTTTCGGGTAGCCTTCCACAAGCTTCCCACAATAAGTTGGGTGAATTTTGGCCCATTCCTCCTGACAGAGCTGGTGTTACTGAGTCAGGATTGTAGGCCTCCTTGCTCGCACACGCTTTTTCAGTTCTGCCCACAAATTCTCTATAGGATTGAGGTCAGGGCTTTGTGATGGCCACTCTAATACCTTGACTTTGTTGTCCTTAAGCCATTTTGCGACAACTTTGGAAGTATTGCCCATTTGGAAGACCCATTTGCGACCAAGCTTTAACTTCCTGACTGATGTCTTGAGATGTTGCTTCAATATATCCACATTATTTTCCTTCCTCATGATGCCATCTATTTTGTGAAGTGCACCAGTCCCTCCTGCAGCAAAGCACCCCCACAGCATGATGATGCCACCCCTGTGCTTCACGGTTGGGATGGTGTTCTTCGGCTTGCAAGCAACCCCCTTTTTCCTCCAAACATAACGATGGTCATTATGGCCAAACAGTTCTATTTTTGTTTCATCAGACCAAAGGACATTTCTCCAAAAAGTACAATCTTTGTCCCCATGTGCAGTTGCAAACCGTAGTCTGGCTTTTTTATGGCGGTTTTGGAGCAGTGGCTTCTTCCTTGCTGAGCGGCCTTTCAGGTTATGTCGATATAGGACTCGTTTTACTGTAGATACTTTTGTACCTGTTTCCTCCAGCATCTTCACAAGGTCCTTTGCTGTTGTTCTGGGATTGATTTGCACTTTTCGCACCAAAGTATGTTCATCTCTAGGAGACAGAACGCGTATCCTTCCTGAGCGGTATGATGGCTGCGTGGTCCCATGGTGTTTATACTTGCGTACTATTGTTTGTACAGATGAACATGGTACCTTCAGGCGTTTGGAAATTGCTCCCAAGGATGAACAAGACTTGTGGAGGTCTACAATTTTTTTCCTGAGGTCTTGGCTGATTTCTTTTGATTTTCCCATGATGTCAAGCAAAGAGGCACTGAGTTTGAAGGTAGGCCTTGAAATACATCCACAGGTACACCTCCAATTGAGAAGCTTCTAAAGCCATGACATCATTTTCTGGAATTTTACAAGCTGTTTAAAGGCACAGTCAACTTAGTGTATGTAAATTTCTGACCCCACTGGAATTGTTATACAGTAAATTATAAGTGAAATAATCTGTCTGTAAACAATTGTTGGAAAAATTACTTGTGTCATGCACAAAGTAGATGTCCTAACCGACTTGCCAAAACGATGGCTTGTTAACAAAAAATGTGTGGAGTGGTTGAAAAACGAATTTTAATGACTCCAACCTAAGTGTATGTAAACTTCCGACTTCAACTGTACATGTGCCCAGGGAGACAGCAACCTTACCTTAGTTCAGGGCCAGCTCAGTCTTTCTTGACGTCTTGGTCGTCCAAGCAGATTGTTATTTGTTCAGATGGTGACGAAACATGAATATGTACAAAAAGGAAAAATACCAAAGGCCCAAACTAAACAAACCCATCAGCCTCACAGCTCTATCTGCTGCTTCTCTGACTGACCATCACCTTCATTGGCAGAACCTGATGTGCTTATCAACCAAGGCTCAGCATTTGGACAAGGTTGCTGCTGCCCCCTGGGGGATGGAGTGTGGGAGTGTATCCTGTCAATGTGTTTGCCTAACTGTGTACTAACACTACACCACCTACTACATAACACTGTACATATCCATACACATACAGGCCTCAGATCAGACATGAGTCAGAAACAGACAACATAAGAAGTCAAATGGACTCATATAGGTCTACCTCACAAGAATGTTGAGACCAATATATTAGACTTGAGGTGTGTTTACCCTCGAAGAAGGTGACTTGCAGCTTGGCAGGCTCAGAGGGGTCCTTGGCCTTAGCATAGCCAGTGATAGCACCGACCGTGTTATCAGCACTGAGAGAAAAATGGAGAGAGAGGTTAGAGGGTAAACACATTCAACAATGGCGTTTTCTAAGGCCTACTAACTCATGGGCCCCTACTCAATCAATGGCAGATACAGGAAAACAGCACTTGCACGTTCACTGGGAATGTTTTACGCTATATCTGAGGTGATAACCTTGTTAACCGACTCACTCCCACGTAAGCTGTGGGCATTTTCATTGGATAATGACATCACATCCCACCTGTCCTACAGTTACCATTCTGAGTAAACCCACAGTGCGGTTTTCCTTTAACTGTATTTGATTGAATAGAAGCCTCAGACTTGGGTTTATAAAGGATAGCCTGGTCTCATGGAATGAGATACATTTTACATTTACATTTGAGTCATTTAGCAGACGCTCTTATCCAGAGCGACTTACAGTTAGTTAGTGCATACACAATTTTTTCATACTGGCCCCCCATGGGAATCGAACCCACAACCCTGGCGTTGCAAACGCCATGCTCTACCAACTGAGCTACATCCCTGCCGGCCATTCCCTCCCCTACCCTGGACGACGCTGGGCAATTGTGCGCCGCCCCATGGGTCTCCTGGTCGCGGCCGGCTACGACAGAGCTTGGATGCAAACATTTAATTTGTTTATCTCTTTAAAGGTGAAGTCAGAGATGCATGAAGTAAACAGCAATATCGGCTCGATTTCCAACAATAACTAACAGCATTGAAGCACGAGGCAAAACTTCTCTGTTGTTTCAGATCCGGCAGCTATCACGTCGTAGCTATGGACGCTATCGTGGCAACGTCATATCGCTGAAGTCTCAGTTTAATGTACAAAAATGTACTTAAAAAAAAAAAACGTTTTAACTTGATCTCTTTAATGTACATACAGCAGCTCCCTGTTGAGGACACCAACGACTCCGGGGCTCTTCAGGGAGTAGGTAGCAGTGGTGCACTCGCCCTTCTGGAAGACGGCAGGAAGCTTCTGGATCTCGTACCACTTGCCCAGATACTGTACCAAAGGTCAAAGGTTATATGACAATGTTATGCTATGGTACGGCTTAGAGCTCCGGGGTTAGGTTTCCCCTATGTACAGATCTAGGCTCAGCTTCCCCTCCCCCAATCCTAACCTTAACTATTAGTGGGGAATGGTTGCAAAACTGACCCAAGATCAGCATCTTTTTATTAAAGTGGAAATAGGAACAATCTCTCTTCCACTTGTGTAATAACACAAATGCTCAAACGCATTACTATGTAATGACAAAACAATTACTAAATGAATAGGTAACAATTTATGAATACAACACAGGAGGTTGGTGACACCTTAATTGGGGAGGACGGGCTCGTGTTTAATGGCTGGAGCTGAACAGGTGGAATGGTATCAAATACATCAAACACATGGTTTCTATGTATTTGATGCCATTCCATTTGCTCCGTTCCGGACATTATTATGAGCCTTTCTCCACTCAGTAGCCTCCTGTGGAATACAGCGTTACTCAAGTAATGACACTGTTACTACAATGCTACTGCACATGCATAAGAGCAACTTCATATACAGTAATAAAAGTTAGGTATAGTCACCTTGGCGGCATCGAAGTTAGCTTGGACGGGGGGTTGGGGACATTTTCCAGGGCGTAAGGTCTGGGCGTTAGCTGCCAGAACCGACAGCAGGGTCAGAGAGAGAACCTGTAGAGACTGCATCTTAGATCCTGGGCAGGAACAGACACAAACACACACAGAAAAGCAGAGACATTTTCACCAACTCCATTGGAGGACAATGCAAATTGACTTCGGAAATACAGTACTTAATTAATATCAAAACCTTTTAGGGGAACAGAAAAAACATGTTGTATAAGTAATTATCCTAGACTCGTGGTAAAGCAAGTTACATTTTACATCAGAAGTATGTTAGGAATGTAATGCATTGTGGTTAACAACTACAGGCCTACAGAGTGCTTCATTCGTAAGGCAATGTGAAATGGCAGAGCTTAGAGCATCAGAGAGAGAGATAGGGGAATGGGTCCTACTTACCTGTACTTCAACTCGTTTCAGTGATGTTCGGTGGCTTATAGACGCCTATTTATACGTCAAACTCATTCATTATGCGGCTGACGCATCTCCCTCTTTGCTTTCATGTCGGGTTTTCTCAGAACTCAGAATTGAGAGTGTGTGTGTTAGTGTTTGTATTGGGGTGGCGGGGTGTGTGGGAGTGGTTGGGAATATGGCACCTGTTCAAATTAGTTAGAAACAAACTACTGGCTGCCTCTGCTAGGGACTGACATGTTATTGGTTTCGGTTGTTACACAAGTGGAACAACACGCCACCTTGCAGGGCCCATGCCCCAACGAATTGAGACTGTTCTGAGGGCAAAAGGGGGTGCAACTCAATATTAGGGAGGTGTTCCTAATGTTTTGTACACTCAGTGTATGTCCTTATGGGAAACTTGTTGCTCGAGTTACACGCCGAGTTAGAAATAGTGCATTTGCTCCATTCTCAACCTTGAGAGGAATGACATGTATGTCTCCATTTTGGAAGTGGAGTGGAAATGACTGAAAATGGCTGGTTCATGTACGGCTGTTTAACCAAGAGTAACAAGGCAACAGTAAACATGTCATCCCCCACGAAGGATGCAGCGCCCCGCCTTGGGCCAATTAGTGACAATTATTCAAACTTATTCAAACTTATGTTGGGTGAATTAATGGGAGAGAGAGAAAAACCAGATCAAGTCTTCTTAATTGTCAACTGTATCTGTATGGAATTACAGCCTATAGATCAGGGGTGT
This sequence comes from Coregonus lavaretus, assembly GCF_964263955.1. Taxonomy (NCBI): domain Eukaryota; kingdom Metazoa; phylum Chordata; class Actinopteri; order Salmoniformes; family Salmonidae; genus Coregonus; species Coregonus lavaretus. The sequence continues at coordinate 40,898,106 of NC_140006.1, forward strand.
CAAACTCATTTTAGCTCAGGGGCCACATGGAGGAAAATCTATTCCCAAGTGGGCCGGACCGGAAAAATCATGGTATATATAACTTCAAAACAGCAACTTCAGATTGTTTTCTTTGTTTTAATATGATCAACATACAACATAAAGCTGGAGCCTGAGGACAGTGTGTCCAAAATAGTACAAGCACAACATCACTATTGATCATAAAACACCTCAAGTTTATTTGAAAATTCTAAAGAAAAAGAACACACAAACACACAATGCCTCAGTGATTAACAGAACTGTTTCACAGATCACAGAACTATATCAGGGTGTCATTTCTCAGGCAGAAATGTAGATAAAAATAATGAAATCCTGTTCCCCAAACAAGTGCAACAACCACAGAGTCAAGAATAGGTTAAATATACAAATAAAATAAAATCAATTAAAAACAATAGCACATCAACATAAAAACATATAAACATAAATCTGAAAGCGTTGCTCAAACTCCCGTAACAGTCCAGTTATTTTATCTTTGAACCGCTTCATGTCTGCCACATGTTGGGTCGCGCACACATTTTTCAGACAGGGGAAGTGAGCTGCATCACCACCGGCAAGTTGCGTCTCCCACAATGACAGCTTCAACTTGAAAGAACGTATGCTGTCATAATACTGCGTGACAACTTTGTTGCGCCCTTGCAGCTGTTTGTTCAAGTTATTCAGGTGCTCTGTAACATCCACCATAAATGTAAGGTCCGGCATCCATTCTGCGGAATGAAATTCTAACACTGGTTTGCCCTTTTCTTCCATGAACTGTTCAATTTCCTCTCGTAAATCAAAGAAACGCCTCAGCACAGCACCTCGGCTTAACCATCTTACCTCAGTGTGGTATGGCAGGCCATAGATGTGGTCTTTCTCTCTGAGAATGCTGTCAAACTGACGGTGATTCAGGCTTCTGGATCGGATGAAATGAACAGTTTGGATGACCACCTTCATGACGTTATCCATCTTTAATGACTTGCAACACAAAGCCTCCTGGTGCAAAATACAGTGAAAAGTCAAAAAATCACGTCCTCCATTTGCAGATTGCACTTTCTCTCTGAACTTTGTCACAACGCCTGCTTTTTTCCCGATCATTGAGGGCGCACCATCTGTAGCCAGGCTGACAGCGCGGGACCAGTTCACTCCGACCCTGTCCAGCGCGCCGACGAGTGCGGTAAAAATATCAGCTGCTGTCGTTGTATCTGTCATCGGCACCAACTCCACGAACTCCTCGGTGACGGTCAATGTGTCATCAACTCCGCGGATGAAAAAATGGCCAGTTGTGCAACATCTGTAATGTCCGTGCTTTCATCAATTGCAACCGAAAACGCAATAAATGACTTTACTTTTTGCTTCAACTGGCTGTCCAAATCCACTGAAAGATCGGAAATCCTGTCTGCAACTGTGTTTCTTGTCAGGCTGATATTTGCAAAAGCCTGCCGCTTTTCAGGGCACACAATCTCCGCTGCCTTCATCATGCATGTTTTTACAAATTCACCCTCACTAAATGGTTTTGAAGCCACTGCGATTTCATTAGCAATGAGGTAGCTAGCTTTCACTGCAGCGTCACTGATGTCTCGGCTGTGAGTAAACACAGACTGCTGTTTCTTCAGACCCGCCAACAGTTCATTCACCTTCTCTCATCTCCGCTGTCCTTGAAAGTTGTCATATTTGTCGGCATGAAGACTCACATAGAGGCGACGAAGGTTATATTCTTTCAGCACTGCAACATGCTCTGAACACACCAAACATACAGCTTTCCCATTCAATTCCGTGATTAAATAGGATGACCATTTTTTTTGGAACACTCTGCACTCTGCGTCCACTTTTCTCTTTTTTGACAGAGACATATTGGGGCAATGAGGGTGCCAAAGCACATAATGTTAAAAGTAGAAGCCGTAATAAATATTGCGGGCAAAACAAAGTAGCTCATTGGCTGCACGTGCTTGACCTACTTGCTCTGCCCCGGTATAAACAGTTTGCTTGCTTAACACAATTGCTATTGCGCCATCCAGTGGACGCAATTGGAACAGCAGTTTATTTTATTGAAAAATAGCAGCGCATTTTTATACCCCAAAAAAAAAAAAAATCCATACTCCCCTCTGATTTCATCGTGGGGGACAATGAGATCAGTGGAATGCAGAACGTGGGGGAAAGAACAAGGACGCTGGCATTGGCGCAAATTCAAAAAATTTGATCTCACAAAGTGAGACAACCATATTGTGAGGGGAATGTTCACTTCATCCCCCCAAAAATAAGAGGAACTCACTAACATAGGACTTAGGAATTAAGTAAACAAAGTATTAAGATACTTAGCTAAACCGCTAATTTAAGAATCGCCTCTATAACGCTTCAAAGGTAAACAATAATAAATTACAATTATTACATCTTTTTTTTACTTTTACAACAGAATAAATACAGCACACACAATCACTTATATATTTAGAAGCCTAATCCTGGAGTAACAGGTCACGGTACGTAACCACTCACATTACTGTATGTTGCCCCTAATATTACCATAAAATAAATATAGAATTATATTACTGTAATAGAAAATCTGGATCAATTTGTGATAAATACATATACAGTGAGGGAAAAAAATATTTGATCCCCTGCTGATTTTGTATGTTTGCCCACTGACAAAGAAATTATCAGTTTATAATTTTAATGGTAGGTTTATTTGAACAGTGAGAGACAGAATAACAACAAAGAAATCCAGAAAAACGCATGTCAAAAATGCTATAAATTGATTTGCAATTTAATGAGGGAAATAAGTATTTGACCTCTCTGCAAAATATGACTTAGTACTTGGTGGCAAAACCCTTGTTGGCAATCACAGAGGTCAGACGTTTATTGTAGTTGTCCACCAGGTTTGCACACATCTCAGGAGGGATTTTGTCCCACTCTTCTTTGCAGATCTTCTCCAAGTCATTAAGGTTTCGAGGCTGACGTTTGGCAACTCGAACCTTCAGCTCCCTCCACAGATTTTCTATGGGATTAAGGTCTGGAGACTGGCTAGGCCACTCCAGGACCTTAATGTGCTTCTTCTTGAGCCACTTCTTTGTTGCCTTGGCCGTGTGTTTTGGGTCATTGTCATGCTGGAATACCCATCCACAACCCATTTTCAATGCCCTGGCTGAGGGAAGGAGGTTCTCACCCAAGATTTGACGGTACATGGCCCTGTCCATCGTCCCTTTGATGCGGTGAAGTTGTCCTGTCCCCTTAGCAGAAAAACACCCCCAAAGCATAATGTTTCCACCTCCATGTTTGACGGTGGGGATGGTGTTCTTGGGGTCATAGGCAGAATTCCTCCTCCTCCAAACACGGCGAGTTGAGTTGATGCCAAAGAGCTCAATTTTGGTCTCATCTGACCACAACACTTTCACCCAGTTGTCCTCTGAATCATTCAGATGTTCATTGGCAAACTTCAGACGGGCATGTATATGTGCTTTCTTGAGCAGGGGGAACTTGCGGGCGCTGCAGGATTTCAGTCCTTCACGGTGTAGTCTGTTACCAATTGTTTTCTTGGTGACTATGGTCCCAGCTGCCTTGAGATCATTGACAAGATCCTCCTGTGGAGTTCTGGGCTGATTCCTCACCATTCTCATGATCATTGCAACTCCACGAGGTGAGATCTTGCATGGAGCCCCAGGCCGAGGGAGATTGACAGTTATTTTGTGTTTCTTCCATTTGCGAATAATCGCACCAACTGTTGTCACCTTCTCACCAAGCTGCTTGGCGATGGTCTTGTAGCCAATTCCAGCCTTGTGTAGGTCTACAACCTTGTCCCTGCCATCCTTGGAGAGCTCTTTGGTCTTGGCCATGGTGGAGGGTTTGGAATCTGATTGATTGATTGCTTCTGTGGACAGGTGTCTTTTATACAGGTAACAAGCTGAGATTAGGAGAAATCACTTTAAGAGTGTGCTCCTAATTCCAGCTCGTTACCTGTATAAAAGACACCTGGGAGCCAGAAATCTTTCTGATCGAGAGGGGGTCAAATACTTATTTCCCTCATTAAAATGCAATTCAATTTATAACATTTTTGACATGCGTTTTTCTTGATTTTTTTGTTGTTATTCTGTCTCTCACTGTTCAAATAAACCTACCATTAAAATTATAGACTGATCATTTCTTTGTCAGTGGGCAAATGTACAAAATCAGCAGGGGATCAAATACTTTTTTCCCTCACTGTATATAAATATATATATATATATATGTGCACACGTCAGGGAGAAGGGTACGAAGTCTGAATTCCGCCACAGTCATAGTGCCATCTAGTTTTTCGCAGAAAATCAGTTTAGAAAAAATATATATACTGTACTGAGCATGTGAATTCACAGTAGGACACTCAGCTGTAAACACCGACTTCCTTGTGAGAGAATATGGAATGTATATGGTATCAATATGGTCATATATGGTGACGGAGAATGTTTTTTGTATGCCTTTGTTCCTTTATTGGACTGCTTTCTTGCTTTTTTTAAATCATACATTAGTTTGGTGCATGTGATAAAAGCTTCCTTTTAAAATAATTTCCATTTTACATTTTATACAGTTAGCTATCCCATTCTGAGCCAGTGAACAGCAAGGTGATTGGGAATCATTATAAATACTAGTCAGAAAAAGTACACATTTACACCAGACACATTTTTCTTCTATAATTTTATTGCATTTCCTCGTAAGATAACATGTACAGCCCAAACACAAACAACCATGCAGGCGTCCATGTGGATGCCATGTTATGAATGCAAATCATACGTCTGTTGTGGACTGAATCAGGGAGTCTCTTAGGCCCACAGAGGCATGTCAGCGCACAGCTCTTGGCTCTGGTCGGTGACGGTCATCACGTCGATGTTGATGCCGTTGGAGGTGAACACGTTGTACAGCTCCTCCAGTTTCTCCTCAGAGAGGGTGGGCTCTCTGCTCAGGATCCAGGCCAAGTCCGCGTGGAAGGTGCCCAGGATGTCCGTGCAGCCGTAGACCACGGAGTAGCCCTCGTAGTCGGTGGACAGCACCCAGTAGTTGCCGGGGGGAGAGTCTGCAAGAGATGAGAACATATATTCAAATACATTTAGTAGTTTGTTAACGAGAATAATTTAAAAAATATATATGGTCCATCCTCCCTTTCCTATAAATATTGTTACGAAACCCAGAACTAGCCTAAGGATAGTGTTGCACTCTCATTGTCTAGGGGTCCAAGGCCTAAATAGCTGGTCTGTAACCTGAATGAATGTGTGCATTTATGTGAAAGATCTGCAGACGCGCCTTGGTGTTGAATATACAGTTGAAGTCGGAAGTTTACATACACCTTAGCCAAATACATTTAAACTCAGTTTTTCACAATTCCTGACATTTAATCCTAGTAAAGATTCCCTGTCTTAGGTCAGTTAGGATCACCACTTTATTTTAAGAATGTGAAATGTCAGAATAAAAGTAGAGAGAATGATTTATTTCAGCTTTTATTTATTTCCATTCCCAGTGGGTCAGAAGTTTACATACACTCAATTAGTATTTGGTAGCATTGCCTTTAAATTGTTTAACTGGATCAAACGTTTCGGGTAGCCTTCCACAAGCTTCCCACAATAAGTTGGGTGAATTTTGGCCCATTCCTCCTGACAGAGCTGGTGTTACTGAGTCAGGTTTGTAGGCCTTGCTCGCACACGCTTTTTCAGTTCTGCCCACAAATTCTCTATAGGATTGAGGTCAGGGCTTTGTGATGGCCACTCTAATACCTTGACTTTGTTGTCCTTAAGCCATTTTGCGACAACTTTGGAACTATTGCCCATTTGGAAGACCCATTTGCGACCAAGCTTTAACTTCCTGACTGATGTCTTGAGATGTTGCTTCAATATATCCACATTATTTTCCTTCATCATGATGCCATCTATTTTATGAAGTGCACCAGTCCCTCCTGCAGCAAAGCACCCCCACAGCATGATGCTGCCACCCCCATGCTTCACGGTTGGGATGTTGTTCTTCGTCTTGCAAGCAACCCCCTTTTTCCTCCAAACATAACGATGGTCATTATGGCCAAACAGTTCTATTTTTGTTTCGTCAGACCAGAGGACATTTCTCCAAAAAGTACAATCTTTGTCCCCATGTGCAGTTGCAAACCGTAGTCTGGCTTTTTTATGGCGGTTTTGGAGCAGTGGCTTCTTCCTTGCTGAGCGGCCTTTCAGGTTATGTCGATATAGGACTCGTTTTACTGTAGATACTTTTGTACCTGTTTCCTCCAGCATCTTCACAAGGTCCTTTGCTGTTGTTCTGGGATTGATTTGCACTTTTCGCACAAAAGTATGTTCATCTCTAGGAGACAGAACGCGTATCCTTCCTGAGCGGTATGATGGCTGCGTGGTCCCATGGTGTTTATACTTGCGTACTATTGTTTGTACAGATGAACATGGTACCTTCAGGCATTTGGAAATTGCTCCCAAGGATGAACCAGACTTGTGGAGGTCTACAATTTTTTTCCTGAGGTCTTGGCTGATTTCTTTTGATTTTCCCATGATGTCAAGCAAAGAGGCACTGAGTTTGAAGGTAGGCCTTGAAATACATCCACAGGTACACCTCCAATTGAGAAGCTTCTAACGCCATGACATCATTTTCTGGAATTTTACAAGCTGTTTAAAGGCACTGTCAACTTAGTGTATGTAAATGTCTGACCCCACTGGAATTGTAATACAGTGAATTATAAGTGAAATAATCTGTCTGTAAACAATTGTTGGAAAAATTACTTGTGTCATGCACAAAGTAGATGTCCTAACCGACTTGCCAAAACGATGGTTTGTTAACAAAAAATGTGTGGAGTGGTTGAAAAACGAATTTTAATGACTCCAACCTAAGTGTATGTAAACTTCCGACTTCAACTGTACATGTGCCCAGGGAGACAGCAACCTTACCTTAGTCCAGGGCCAGCTCAGTCTTTCTTGACGTCTTGGTCGTCCAAGCAGATTGTTATTTGTTCAGATGGTGACGAAACATGAATATGTACAAAAAGGAAAAATACCAAAGGCCCAAACTAAACAAACCCATCAGCCTCACAGCTCTATCTGCTGCTTCTCTGACTGACCATCACCTTCATTGGCAGAACCTGATGTGCTTATCAACCAAGGCTCAGCATTTGGACAAGGTTGCTGCTGCCCCCTGGGGGATGGAGTGTGGGAGTGTATCCTGTCAATGTGTTTGCCTAACTGTGCGCTAACACTACACCACCTACTACATAACACTATACATATACATACACATACAGGCCTCAGATCAGACATGAGTCAGAAACAGACAACATAAGAAGTCAAATGGACTTATATAGGTCTACCTCACAAGAATGTTGAGACCAATATATTAGACTTGAGGTGTGTTTATCCTCGAAGAAGGTGACTTCCAGCTTGGCAGAATCAGAGGGGTCCTTGGCCTTAGCATAGCCAGTGATAGCACTGACCGTGTTATCAGCAATGAGAGAAAAATGGAGAGAGAGGTTAGAGGGTAAACACATTCAACAATGGCGTTTTCTAAGGCCTACTAACTCATGGGCCCCTACTCAATCAATGGCAGATACAGGAAAACAGCACGTTCACTGGGAATGTTTTACGCTATATCTGAGGTGATAACCTTGTTAACCGACTCACCCCCACGTAAGCTGTGGGCATTTTCATTGGATAATGACATCACATCCCACCTGTCCTTCAGTTACCATTCTGAGTAAACCCACAGTGCGGTTTTCCTTTAACTGTATTTGATTGAAAAGAAGCATCAGACTTCGGTTTATAAAGGATAGCCTGGTCTCATGGAATGAGATACATTTTACATTTACATTTGAGTCATTTAGCAGACGCTCTTATCCAGAGCGACTTACAGTTAGTTAGTGCATACATTATTTTTTCATACTGGCCCCCCGTGGGAATCGAACCCACAACCCTGGCGTTGCAAACGCCATGCTCTACCAACTGAGCAACATCCCTGCCGGCCATTCCCTCCCCTACCCTGGACAACGCTGGGCCAATTGTGCGCCGCCCCATGGGTCTCCCGGTCGCGGCCGGCTACAACAGAGCCTGGATGCAAACATTTAATTTAAAGGTGAAGTCAGAGATGCATGAAGTAAACAGCAATATCGGCTCGATTTCCAACAATAACTAACAGCATTGAAGCACGAGGCAAAACATCTCTGTTGTTTCAGATCCGGCAGCTATCACGTCGTAGCTATGGACGCTATCGTGGCAACGTCATATCGCTGAAGTCTCAGTTTAATGTACAAAAATGTACTTTAAAAAAAAAACGTTTTAACTTGATCTCTTTAATGTACATACAGCAGCTCCCTGTTGAGGACACCAACGACTCCGGGGCTCTTCAGGGAGTAGGTAGCAGTGGTGCACTCGCCCTTCTGGAAGACGGCAGGAAGCTTCTGGATCTCATACCACTTGCCCAGATACTGTACCAAAGACAAAGGTCAAAGGTTATATGACAATGTTATGCTATGGTTCCGGACATTATTATGAGCCTTTCTCCACTCAGTAGCCTCCTGTGGAATACAGTGTTACTCAAGTAATGACACTGTTACTACAATGCTACTGCACATGCATAAGAGCAACTTCATATACAGTAATAAAAGTTAGGTATAGTCACCTTGGCGGCATCGAAGTTAGCTTGGACGGGGGGTTGGGGACATTTTCCAGGGCGTAAGGTCTGGGCGTTAGCTGCCAGAACCGACAGCAGGGACAGAGAGAGAACCTGTAGAGCCTGCATCTTAGATCCTGGGCAGGAACAGACACAAACACACACAGAAAAGCAGAGACATTTTCACCAACTCCATTGGAGGACAATGCAAATTGACTTCGGAAATACAGTACTTAATTAATATCAAAACCTTTTAGGGGAACAGAAAAACATGTTGTATAAGTAATTCTCCTAGACTCTGGTAAATCAACTTACATTTTACATCAGAAGTATGTTCACATTCTAGATCTAAACATAGAAAACAAAATAGCAAACACAACACAGAAAATACACACCCTGACTCAACAAATACAAGTCCTCAGAGTCAGGGCGTGACACTATGGTCCCAGCTGCCTTGAGATCATTGACAAGATCCTCCCGTGTAGTTCTGGGCTGATTCCTCTCCGTTCTCATGATCATTGCAACTCCACGAGGTGAGATCTTGAATGGAGCGACAGGCCGAGGGAGATTGACAGTTATTTTGTGTTTCTTCCATTTGCGAATAATCCCAACAACTGTTGTCACTTTCTCACCAAGCTGCTTGGCGATGGTCTTGTAGCCCATTCCAGCCTTGTGTAGGTCTACAATCTTGTCCCTGACATCCTTGGAGAGGTCTTTGGTCTTGGCCATGGTGGAGAGTTTGGAATCTGATTGATTGATTGCTTCTGTGGACAGGTGTCTTTTATACAGGTAACAAGCTGAGATTAGGAGCACTCCCTATAAGAGTGTGCTCCTAATCTCAGCTCGTTACCTGTATAAAAGACACCTGGGAGCCAGAAATCTTTCTGATTGAGAGGGGGACAAATACTTATTTCCCTAATTAAAATGCAAATCAATTTATATAACATTTTTGACATGCGTTTTTCTGGATTTTTTTGTTGTTATTCTGTCTCTCACTGTTCAAATAAACCTACCATTAAAATTATAGACTGATAATTTCTTTGTCAGTGGGCAAACGTACAAAATCAGCAGGGGATCAAATACCTTTTTCCCTCACTGTATGTGTGTGATGCTTGCAGGATCTTGACTCTTTAAAGATCTTATAGAATATTGATTAATATCTTGTCAGAATTCTGAAAGATCTTGAAAGATCTCCGTTAGGATCATTATAAGATCTTGAGCTGTTACAGATCCTCAGATATCTTGTCATCTATTTAGTTTGTAATCTTCTTCTCAATGATCTTGTCAATTCCCTGTGTCTTATTTTATCTGTTTGTTTATAACGAATCCACAGGAAAGGTTTTGCTTATCATGACATGGAGGTTTGTGGCTTAGGATATTCATATTTTTGGGATATGACCACCTTTACAAATCCTACAAATCTTATTTATCATAAAACAACACAATTGGTCACTACTTGCCTGGTACCAAATGGTGCCAAGTGGTCCTCTTTCGAATGAATACTAAAGAAGTCCATAGGTTATTGTGTAATTACTATTTTATCATGCAATTTCAGCTATGCTTTTATGTTATGACAGGGGTGAATACAAAACTAATTGCAGTTAATAGCATCTTATATGTTAGAAATTGCATGGGAATATGGTAAAACACAATTATAAACCATTCATTACTTTATTTCTTAGGTATTGGACTCTAAGGCACAATGTCAAATATGCGGAGGAATAGCGGTTGTCAGGTTGTTAATGTTAAAGAATGTGTTCTCAATTACTTACCTGGTTAAAGCAGTGAATGACAACCATTATTTGCTATTCATGTAAGTTAACGGTAAGGATGTGACCCCGGAAGATCGTCAACAGGAGGTAGCGTCCCAGGAGAGGGGGGTACCTTCACCCCTTCATCAAACACGTTCACACAGTGGACCCCCACCCCCGGGACGCTACCTCCTGTTGACGTCTGGTGGTTGTATAAGGCTGTCAATCATAATTATGCAAGTTCTACATACATGTAACTGACACTTGTTTAACATACACGGTTGAGCTGTGCGATTACAGGTACCGTATAGGAGCATGTTGGTTGGGTTTGAGCACAATTATTAGTCAATTAGTCAATTATCATCAGTAAAATTGTCTGAATACTTGGGGTATATTTAGATTGTCTACTGTCTCAAAACGAATTCTTTGTTATAAAAAAGTTTTTTAGTGTTTTTTGGAAAATCACAAAATATGCAAACAAGATACAATAAAATAAAGTATTACAAATTGGACTAATTATGATTTCCAAATACTTGCCAATACTACTGATATGAATCAACATACATTTTACAGTAATTTGTTATGTTAGTTAAGGCCAGATTCACCTCAGTTCACCATATGGTGAGGTATCCATGTCAATTGTAACATAGCTACATAACCAAAAATGTAATGATTATGACATATCTTAAACCGCATCACGACTGCATTATAATGCATTATACATGTCTATGTCTATATATTTATGCATACATTTATAGCCCTTTTTACATCAACATTTCGTAAAGTGTCATCAATACCTTTATCCTATTATACAGTGCATTCAGAAAGTATTCAGACCCTTGCCTTTTTCCACATTTTGTTATGTTACAACCTTATTCTAAAATGGATTAAATTATTTTTTTCCTCATCAATCTACATACAAGACCCCATAATGACAAAGCAAAAACAGGTTTTTAGACATTTTAAAATAAATAACGGAAATATTACATTTACATACGTATTCAGACCCTTTGCTCAGTACTTTGTTGAAGCACCTTTGGCAGCGATTACAGCCTCTAGTCTTCTTGAGTATGACGCTACAAGCTTGGCACACCTGTACAGTGCCTTGCTAAAGTATTCATCCCCCTTGTCGTTTTTCTTATTTTGTTGCATTACAACCTGTAATATAAATGGATTTCATGTAATGGACATACAAAATGAAAAAAATAACTTGTTTCAAAAAATTCAAAAAAATAAATAACGGAAAAGAGGTGTGTGCATATGTATTCACCCACTTTGCTATGAAGCCCCTAAACAAGATCTGGTGAATATATGATAAATAATGATAATAATAATAATCAACTTTGTCTTAAGATGTCTTAAGATGAAGGTGGTGATGGGACTGAGCTATCGTTGAGGTTGAGATTTGAACATGATCAAGAAGTAAGGAAGATAGAAAAGGATGTAAGCATTTCGTTGGACGCTGTATACCATGTGTATCCCGTACATAAGACTAATAATACTTGAAACTTGAAACTCACCCATGGACTTCATAGACAACTGAAACAATGTAACATCATGCATTTAGACATTTAACCACAGAGTTTTTTTCAACTGCAGGCATAACATTACTTGCTAACTTAGCGAGCTAATGACAGTTGTTAGCTAGCTAGCTAGCTAAACAGTCTTCATAATATCAAATTTGGTAGAATTTGCTAAAACAAGATGTCACAAACATATTTCTTCATATAGACCCTTTTACAGTACACGACACACTGACATCACGCACTGTACTGTACTCAACATTTAAGTTTTTATTACTTCTAAACCCAAAAACTTTTTTGGGTTCTCATACGCTTACAATTATGTTTTGATTCTTGCTTGAACAGTCGCTAAGATTTAATTTGGTTGTGATCTTTGCAAAATAGTTATTTTGGATGCAGCAGTTGTTAGCTAGATTGCTAACGCTCATTGATATAGGCTGTAGCAAAAGCTAGCCTAAGAGCCATTTTACTGGTTGGAGTTGAAGTGTTTTTTAAGTATAATGCAGTTGATTTGTGATGACGACACAGACATTTAGCAGGACATTCATACGAGCCTTACAATCCAACTATACCTGAGTGGCGCAGTGGTCTGAGGCAGTGTATCGCAGTGCACACAATTGGCCCAGCGTCGTCCAGGTTACATTTACGTAATTTAGCAGACGCTCTTATCCAGAGCATACATTATTTTTCATACTGGCCCCCTGTGGGAATCAAACCCACAACCCTGGCGTTGCAAACACCATGCTCTACCAACTGAGCTACATCCCTGCCGGCCATTCCCTCCCCTGGACCAATTGTGCGCCGCCCAATGGGTCTCCCGGTCGCGGCCGGCAACGACAGAGCCTGGATTCAAACCAGGATCTCTAGTGGCACAGCTAGCACTGCGATGCAGTGCCTTAGACCACTGCGCCACTCGGGAGGTTAGGGGAGGGTTTGGCAGGCAGGGATGTTCTTGTCCCATCACGCACTAGCGACTGCCGTGGCGGGCCGGGCGTAGTGCACGCTGACTAGGTCGCCAGGTGTACGGTGTTTCCTCCGACACATTGGTGCGGCTGGCTTCCGGGTTAAGCGGGCATTGTGTCAAAAAGCAGTCCGGCTCGGTTGGGTTGTGTTTCGGAGGACGCACGGCTCTCGACCTTCGCCTCTCCCGTGCCCGTACAGGAGTTGCAGCGATGGACTGTAACTACCAATTGGATACCACGAAATTGGGGAGAAAAAGGGGGTAATATAAAAAATATATATATAATCCAATTATAATCCAAAAGTAGTGTGAAATGCACTCATAAGCAACATGTAAATAGAGGCTTTTTTTTGCTGGTGTTCTATAAGATCTCACCCTTGTTCTGCCACCAACTTGCACGCATCGCCCTCGTGCGACAATGTTTGCAAACACAGAAAGGGGTCTATTGATAAAATATTATTCTGAATTGATATACATTATACATTAAATTCTTTGATTGCTTACCTCAAGTTGAAAAACAGTTTGTAAATCCTCCAGGTTTTACAGACTGTTATTTTGAGTCTTGCATCAACTGTCAGTTGACTGAAGAATGTTCCATGAATTTGAAATGCTGAACGTTCCAAAATTCAAAGCTTTTGTGAACAAGAATACATGCAATAACAAGGAAACAGTAAACATGTCATCCCCCACGAATGATGCAGCGCCCCGTCTTGGAATATCAGTTATAAAAAATATATAGCTGCAAGCAGCAATTGCGGGGGCCAAGCACGCCATAGCCAAATTTAAGCCACCATTTGGTCAATCGGAGTGACCTTGGAGTGACCTATCATTGTGCAAATGTTCTTTATAATAGACCAGGCGGTTATGTAGTGTCATCAAATCATATAGGAAGGAAGAGTAGCAGCATTTAATTAAAAAAATCTGTTCCCCCAAAAAGTATAATTTGCAGAAAATCTAATGGGCAGAGCTTATACACTGAGTGTACAAAACATTAGGAACACCTGCTCTTTCCATGATATAGACTGAACAGGTGAATCCAAGTGAAAGCTATGATCCCTTATTGATGTCACCTGTTAAATCCACTTCCATCAGTGTAGACGAAGGGGAGGAAACAGGTTAAAGAAAGATTTTTAAGCCTTGAGACAATTGAGCCATGGATTGTGTATGTGTGCCATTCAGAGGGTGACAAAAGATTTAAGTGCCTTTGAACGGGGTATTGCAGTAGGTGCCAGGCACACCGGTTTGTGTCAAGAACTGCAATGCTGCTGGGTTTTTCACGCTCAACAGTTTCCCATGTGTATCAAGAATGGTCCACCACCCAAAGGACACCCAGCCAACTTGACACAACTGTGGGAAGCATTGGAGTCAACATGTGCTAGCATCCCTGTGGAACGCTTTCAACACCTTGCAGGGTCCATGCCCCAACGAATTGAGACTGTTCTGAGGGCAAAAGGGGGTGCAACTCAATATTAGGGAGGTGTTCCTAATGTTTTGTACACTCAGTGTATGTCCTTATGGGAAACTTGTTGCTCGAGTTACACGCCGAGTTAGAAATAGTGCATTTGCTCCATTCTCAACCTTGAGAGGAATGACATGTATGTCTCCATTTTGGAAGTGGAGTGGAAATGACTGAAAATGGCTGGTTCATGTACGGCTGTTTAACCAAGAGTAACAAGGCAACAGTAAACATGTCATCCCCCACGAAGGATGCAGCGCCCTGCCTTGGGCCAATTAGTGACAATTATTCAAACTTATTCAAACTTATGTTGGGTGAATTAATGAGAGATAGAAAAAACCAGATCAAGTCTTCTTAATTGTCAACTGTATCTGTATGGAATTACAGCCTATAGATAGTCTACACATCATTTCAAAATGTTCACCTTTTGTGAATGGGCGGAGCTTATAGATCCTTATGGGAAACCTGTTTCTCATGAGGAGATGCATATATGTACAAAATGTAATGACTGTAGCTCAAAGGGACAGGAGATATGCTCGGTCAAAGTTTGGTTGGGGCCAAAAAGTCTAATTTGCGGAAAATGTAATGGGCTGAGCTTATAGGTCCTTATGGGAAACGTGTTTCTCATGAGGAGATGCATATATGTACAAAATGTCATGACTGTAGCTCAAAGGGGACAGGAGATATGCTTGGTCAAAGTTTGGTTGGGGCCAAAAAGTCTAATTTGCGGAAAATGTAATGGGCTGAGCTTATAGGTCCTTATGGGAAACTTATTGGGGACAGGAGATATGCTTGGTCAAAGTTTGGAATTTCAGTTGATTACTATAGTGCCCCCCTTGGGCCAATCTGTGCAATTTTGTAAATGGCAGATCTATATGACAAGACGCATCATTCACCCAAGTTTCGTAAAAATTGGGCCAGAGGTGTCTGAGATATCGTGTGTGACTAATGAACAGACGGAGACAGATCCATATTCCCCTCTGATTTCATAGTGGGGGACAATGAGATCAGTGGAATGCAGAACGTGGGGGAAAGAACAAGGACGCTGGCATTGGCGCAAATTCAAAAAATCTGATCTCACAAAGTGAGACAACCATATTGTGAGGGGAATGCTCACTTCATCCCCCCAAAAATAAGAGGAACTCACTGTTACGCTATGGTTAAACCCAGCACTCAGAGAAACAAAACACGACTAAGGGAGTGGAAGAAACAAAAATTATTTTAATAAAAGTTCAATTTGTCTTAGTCCAAAAAACAACTGAAGTAAAGGAACAGAGTGGGCTAGTCGGCTCCGGAGGAAGGAGAGGCTGAGGCAGGCAGGCAGGCAGGCAGGCAGGAAGGCAGGCAGGCAGGTTGGGAGGTATGTCTGAACTGAAGACAAAACAAACGACAGGTTAAGGAGAGTAAAAAGCCAGGCTGAAGACAAAGACAATATAACTTTACTGGTGAGCCAAGTTACCGCTCTAGTAAGAACAACGATCTGGCGCCGGTGGAGAGCCATGCCCAGGAATTAGTAGTGCAGGTTGATGAGAGAATAGGATGCAGCTGCGTAGGCAGGAATCACTGGAAACAACCCGCAGCTGCACAGGAGAGGCAGATCCTGAGCACGCCCCCCGATCCACTCCAGACACACCCACATAATGGGGACAAACACACATACAGATACAACAGACAAAGAGGGGACAAAACAAGGAGGAAGGGAAACAGAAAAGGGAGAGACAAGCTGCCCACATAACAGTACCCCCCCCCCCCTCAATGGTCGCCACCTGGCGACCCACCAGGCCTGTCAGGGTTGTCGTGATGGAAGTCCGTGATCAGCTGAGGATCCAACACAAAACGCTTAGGGACCCAAGACCTCTCCTCTGGTCCATAACCTTCCCAATCGACTAGGTATTGGAGACCCCTACCCCGCCTCCGAGAGTCCAGGAGCCTACTGACGGTGTATGCCGGATGGTCGTCAATGAGGCAAACAGGTGGAGGTGGATCTGCCGGCAGACACAAAAGGCTGGAGGACACAGGTTTCAGTTGGGAGACGTGGAAAGTAGGGTGTATCTTCATGGCTGAAGGCAACTTCAAACGAACCGCAGCAGGGTTAATGATGGACTCCACCACAAACGGACCCAGGTACCGAGGAGACAGCTTGCGTGATTTGGTACGAAGAGGTACGTTCTTAGATGACAGCCAAACCTCTTGACCAGGATGAAACACAGGTGCGGGAGTCCTGCTCCTATCCGCTGTCGTCTTGTTCCTGTCGGTGGTCCGAAGCAACGCTTCCCGAGCGTCGCTACACACTCTCTGGCAGCGGCGGAGGTTCTCCTGAACCGAAGGAACAGCCAATTCCTTCTCCTGAGCAGGAAACAGAGGGGGTTGATAGGGGGTGAAAGGCCGGTGGCAGAGGTGGTGAGGGAGTTGTGGGCGTACTCTATCCAAGGCAGATGTTTGGCCCAGGATGATGGATGTTGAGCAGCCACACAACGAAGGGTTGCTTCGAGGTTTTGATTGGCTCTTTCTGTTTGACCGTTGGTCTGGGGATGAAACCCTGAGGACAGACTAACGGAAGCACCCAAAGCAGAACAGAAAACCTTCCAAACACGGGAAGTAAACTGTGGGCCTCTATCAGATACGATGTCCACAGGTATTCCATGGGGACGGAATACATGTTGGACTAGGAGGTCCGCTGTCTCACTGGCAGACGGTAATTTCGGTAATGCTATATAGTGAACAGATTTAGAGAATCTGTCCACAATGGTAAGTATAGTATCATTACCTTCAGACTTGGGTAGGCCGGTGACAAAATCCATGGCTATGTGGGACCAGGGACGGCTGGGAACTGGGAGGGGTAGCAGCAGCCCCGAAGGGGACTGATGGGAGGCTTTGCCCCGAGCACAGGTTGAACAGGCTGCCACAAAAGCCCGAACGTCAGTTTCCATTGAAGGCCACCAAAAATGTCTCCTAAGCAGCGTCAACGTGCGTCTCATTCCAGGGTGACCAGCAAAATGGGAGGTGTGAATCCACTGCAACACCTGAGACCGGACCGTCTCGGGAACAAAGAGTAGGTTGGGAGGTCCATCACCCGGTCCCGGGTCCGTGGCAAGTGCAGTCTTCACAAGAGACTCGATCTCCCACTGTACTGCCGCCACGACGCATGAGGAAGGCAGGACTGCCTCAGGCTCGCTGGTCTCCGAAGGGTCAGCAAACTGGCGGGACAAAGCATCTGGTTTAACATTTCTTGACCCCGGTCTGTATGTAAGAATAAAGTTAAACCTACTAAAAAACAGGGCCCATCTGGCTTGGCGTGAGTTGAGTCTCTTAGTGGCTTGGATGTAAGCCAAGTTTTTGTGGTCTGTCCAGACCACAAACGGCAGTTCAGCTCCATCCAGCCAGTGCCGCCATTCTTCCAGTGCTAGCTTGACCGCCAGCAGTTCCCGGTTTCCAACGTCGTAATTCCGTTCTGTGGGTGACAATTTCTTGGAGAAAAAAGCACAGGTGTGAAGCTTTTGGTCAGTGGGGGAGCGCTGGGAGAGGACTGCTCCCATACCTGAGTCCGACCCGTCCACAACAAACTGCAGAGAGGTATTGGGGTGTATCAACACGGGGGAGGTGGAAAACAGTTCCTTCAAAACCCCTACCGCCTGCTCCGCCTCAGGGGACCACAGAAAAGGGACTTTTGGGGATGTGAGTCTAGTAAGGGGTGCCACCACTTTACTAAAACCCTTCATGAATCTACGGTAGAAGTTAGCAAAGCCCAAAAATCATTGAAGTTGCTTACGGGTGGTGGGTGTGGGCCATTCCGTCACTGCCCGGATCTTCTCGGGGTCCGCCTTCACCTGCCCGCTCTCAATGATGAAACCAAGGAACGATGTGGACTGTTTGTGGAACTCACACTTTTCTGCTTTGATGTACAGCTTGTTCTCCAAGAGCCGTTGAAGGACTTGACGGACGTGTGACTCATGCTCCTCGGGTGACTTGGAAAAAACAAGAATATCATCCAGGTATACAAAGACAAAACGGTTCAGAAAATCCCTAAGAACATCGTTCACCATGGCTTGGAAAACAGCAGGGGCGTTTGAGAGCCCAAAGGGCATGACCAAATACTCAAAATGTCCCAGTGGAGTGTTGAAAGCGGTTTTCCACTCATCTCCCTTTCGGATACGGACAAGGTGATAAGCGTTCCTGAGGTCGAGCTTGGAGAAAACTGTGGCGCCATGCAGAGGTTCAAAAGCAGAGTTGATGAGTGGAAGGGGATACTTGTTTTTAACAGTTATGTTGTTTAAACCCCTGAAATCGATACAGGGGCGTAACGACTTGTCTTTCTTTTCCACGAAAAAGAAACCTGCAGCCAAAGGAGACGACGAGGGACGGATTATGCCCGAGGCCAGAGAATCACCAATATACTGCTCCATTGCCTCTCTTTCCGGTCGGGACAGATTGTATAAGCGACTAGAGGGCAAGGGAGCACCAGGAAGCAGTTCAATAGGGCAATCATAAGGCCTATGTGGTGGTAGAGACAGAGCCTTGTCCTTACTGAAAACCTCCGCTAAGTCATGGTATTCTTTGGGGACAGATGACAGATCGAGAGGAGCTGAGGGATGAGTTGGGTTACTCTTAGTGGGGGGAACCGCTGACCTAAGGCACTCTGAATGGCAGTTAGTGCTCCAACTGAGAATGGTGTGAAGTGTCCAATCAATTTGTGGGTTGTGAAGAGCCAACCAGGGGAAGCCAAGGATTAGGGAGGTAGCTGAGCCAGACATAACTCTTAACTGAATGCTTTCACAATGATTGCCAGAAATCACTAGGGAAACGGGGGTGGTTTGATGAGTTATCTCCGCGAGGAGGCGCCCATCAAGGGCTGTGACCCGAATGGGGGTAGGTAGTGGCTCCATGGGGATACGAGCTTGTGTAACGAACTGGTGGCTAATAAAGTTGTCTTCTGCACCTGAGTCTATGAGAGCTGAGAGTGGCAGGGAATGACTCTGGAAACGTAAGGTTACAGGTACTTGTAATCGGGGAATGATGGGATCAGGATCTAACTCTGGGCTCGCAAGTAGACCCACCGTTACGAGCGAGCCTTGTCTTTTGGTCGCTTAGGGCATGTAGCCAGAATGTGTGTGGCGTCTCCACAGTACAGGCACTCACCCGCCTGGAGGCGCCGTTGCCGCTCTGCTGGAGGTAGTCGAGCTCGACCCACTTGCATAGGTTCCTCAATCTGTGCTCGGGATGGGATCAGGAACAAGAAGCTGCCGGCTCCGGGGAGGCGAGACTCGAGTGGTTGAAGGCTGGGGAACTCATCCTCCTAGATGTGGCCGACCGCCTCTCTCCCGACGCCTCTCCCGCAACCGGTTGTCTAGCTTAATGGACAGGGAAACGAGAGAATGTAAATCATGTGGCTCATCACGAGCAGCCAGTTCATCCTTAATGGCTTCATTCAAACCGTTTAGAAATGCTCCTTGAAGTGCCACATTGTTCCACTTGGAGTCCGCTGCCAACGTCCAGAACTCAATAGAGTACTCAGCCACACTGTTAGAACCCTGCCTCAAATTAAAAAGTATCTTGGAGGAATTACCCACATGGTCAGGATGGTCAAAAACTGTCTTCAATTCAGCAGAAAAATCAGCAAAAGTCAATCCAGTCAAAGTTTGATTTGAGCACACAGCCTCAGCCCAAACCAGAGCTCTCCCTCTTAACAGCCCCAGAACATAATGTACCTTAGAGGAATCAGTAGAAAACGACAGTGGTCTCTGCCGAAAAATCAAGTCACACTGAAGCAAAAATCCCCGGCACTTGTCCAATTCTCCATTGAACGGTTCAGGCGACGTGTCCGGGGGTTCCCGATGGAACGAAGCCTGCATAATGTCAGAGGAAACAACTTGGGGTGCATCAAACTGGGGGTCAGAGAGAGATGGAGAACTGATAACAGACAATTTAGAGACTTGCGTAGTTAACTGAGTCACCTGGTTCAGCAGTTGATGATTATCTACCAAAAGAGTCCGAATCAATTGGTCATGCTGTCCTAGCAACGTTCCTTGAGCCTGGATAGCTTGTTGGAAGCTGTCTTCGTTTGCCCCGTGCTGTTTCTCTGTTGGGTCCATGGCCAGATCGTTCTGTTACGCTATGGTTAAACCCAGCACTCAGAGAAACAAAACACGACTAAGGGAGTGGAAGAAACAAAAATGATTTTAATAAAAGTTCAATTTGTCTTAGTCCAAAAAACAACTGAAGAAAAGGAACAGAGTGGGCTAGTCGGCTCCGGAGGAAGGAGAGGCTGAGGCAGGCAGGCAGGCAGGCAGGAAGGCAGGCAGGCAGGTTGGGAGGTATGTCTGAACTGAAGACAAAACAAACGACAGGTTAAGGAGAGTAAAAAGCCAGGCTGAAGACAAAGACAATATAACTTTACTGGTGAGCCAAGTTACCGCTCTAGTAAGAACAACGATCTGGCGCCGGTGGAGAGCCATGCCCAGGAATTAGTAGTGCAGGTTGATGAGAGAATAGGATGCAGCTGCGTAGGCAGGAATCACTGGAAACAACCCGCAGCTGCACAGGAGAGGCAGATCCTGAGCACGCCCCCCGATCCACTCCAGACACACCCACATAATGGGGACAAACACACATACAGATACAACAGACAAAGAGGGGACAAAACAAGGAGGAAGGGAAACAGAAAAGGGAGAGACAAGCTGCCAACATAACACTCACTAACAAAGGACTTTTTTATTTATTTTTTTAGGAATTAAGTAAACAAAGTATTAAGATACTTAGCTAAACCGCTAATTTAAGAATCGCCTCTATAACGCTTCAAAGGTAAACAATAATAAATTACAATTATTACATATTTTTTTACTTTTACAACAGAATAAATACAGCACACACAATCACTTATATATTTAGAAGCCTAATCCTGGAGTAACAGGTCACGGTACGTAACCACTCATATTACTGTACGTTTCCCCTAATATTACCATAAAATAAATATATAATTATATTACTGTAATAGAAAATCTGGATCAATTTGTGATAAATACATATACAGTGAGGGAAAAAAATATTTGATCCCCTGCTGATTTTGTATGTTTGCCCACTGACAAAGAAATGATCAGTTTATAAAAAGAAATCCAGAAAAACGCATGTCAAAAATGTTATAAATTGATTTGCAATTTAATGAGGGAAATAAGTATTTGACCTCTCTGCAAAATATGACTTAGTACTTGGTGGCAAAACCCTTGTTGGCAATCACAGAGGTCAGACGTTTCTTGTAGTTGTCCACCAGGTTTGTACACATCTCAGGAGGGATTTTGTCCCACTCTTCTTTGCAGATCTTCTCCAAGTCATTAAGGTTTCGAGGCTGACGTTTGGCAACTCGAACCTTCAGTTCCCTCCACAGATTTTCTATGGGATTAAGGTCTGGAGACTGGCTAGGCCACTCCAGGACCTTAATGTGCTTCTTCTTGAGCCACTTCTTTGTTGACTTGGCCGTGTGTTTTGGGTCATTGTCATGATGGAATACCCATCCACAACCCATTTTCAATGCCCTGGCTGAGGGAAGGAGGTTCTCACCCAAGATTTGACGGTACATGGCCCCGTCCATCGTCCCTTTGATGCGGTGAAGTTGTCCTGTCCCCCCCCACCCCCAAAGCATAATGTTTCCACCTCCATGTTTGACTGTGGGGATGGTGTTCTTGGGGTCATATGTAGAATTCCTCCTCCTCCAAACAAGGCGAGTTGAGTTGATGCCAAAGAGCTCGATTTTGGTCTCATCTGACCACAACACTTTCACCCAGTTGTCCTCTGAATCATTCAGATGTTCATTGGCAAACTTCAGACGGGCATGTATATGTGCTTTCTTGAGCAGGGGGAACTTGCGGGCGCTGCAGGATTTCAGTCCTTCACGGTGTAGTCTGTTACCAATTGTTTTCTTGGTGACTATGGTCCCAGCTGCCTTGAGATCATTGACAAGATCCTCCTGTGTAGTTCTGGGCTGATTCCTCACCATTCTCATGATCATTGCAACTCCACGAGGTGAGATCTTGCATGGAGCCCCAGGCCGAGGGAGATTGACAGTTATTTTGTGTTTCTTCCATTTGCGAATAATCGCACCAACTGTTGTCACCTTCTCACCAAGCTGCTTGGCGATGGTCTTGTAGCCAATTCCAGCCTTGTGTAGGTCTACAACCTTGTCCCTGCCATCCTTGGAGAGCTCTTTGGTCTTGGCCATGGTGGAGGGTTTGGAATCTGATTGATTGATTGCTTCTGTGGACAGGTGTCTTTTATACAGGTAACAAGCTGAGATTAGGAGCACTCCCTTTAAGAGTGTGCTCCTAATTCCAGCTCGTTACCTGTATAAAAGACACCTGGGAGCCAGAAATCTTTCTGATCGAGAGGGGGTCAAATACTTATTTCCCTCATTAAAATGCAATTCAATTTATAACATTTTTGACATGCGTTTTTCTGGATTTTTTTGTTGTTATTCTGTCTCTCACTGTTCAAATAAACCTACCATTAAAATTATAGACTGATCATTTCTTTGTCAGTGGGCAAACGTACAAAATCAGCAGGGGATCAAATACTTCTTTCCCTCACTGTATATATATATATATATATACAGTGGAGAGAACAAGTATTTGATACACTGCCGATTTTGCAGGTTTTCCTACTTACAAAGCATGTAGAGGTCTGTAATTTTTATCATAGGTACACTTCAACTGTGAGAGACGGAATCTAAAACAAAAATCCAGAAAATCACATTGTATGATTTTTAAGTAATTAATTTGCATTTTATTGCATGACATAAGTATTTGATCACCTACCAACCAGTAAGAATTCTGGCTCTCACAGACCTGTTCGTTTTTTTTTAAAGAAGCCCTCCTGTTCTCCACTCATTACCTGTATTAACTGCACCTGTTTGAACTCGTTACCTGTATAAAAGACACCTGTCCACACACTCAATCAAGCAGACTCCAACCTCTCCACAATGGCCAAGACCAGAGAGCTGTGTAAGGACATCAGGGATAAAATTGTAGACCTGCACAAGGCTGGGATGGGCTACAGGACAATAGGCAAGCAGCTTGGTGAGAAGGCAACAACTGTTGGCGCAATTATTAGAAAATGGAAGAAGTTCAAGATGACGGTCAATCACCCTCGGTCTGGGGCTCCATGCAAGATCTCACCTCGTGGGGCATCAATGATCATGAGGAAGGTGAGGGATCAGCCCAGAACTACACGGCAGGACCTGGTCAATGACCTGAAGAGAGCTGGGACCGCAGTCTCAAAGAAAACCATTAGTAGCACACTACGCCGTCATGGATTAAAATCCTGCAGCGCACGCAAGGTCCCCCTGCTCAAACCAGCGCATGTCCAGGCCCGTCTGAAGTTTGTCAATGACCATCTGGATGATCCAGAGGAAGAATGGGAGAAGGTCATGTGGTCTGATGAGACAAAAATAGAGCTTTTTGGTCTAAACTCCACTCGCCGTGTTTGGAGGAAGAAGAAGGATGAGTACAACCCGAAGAACACCATCCCAACCGTGAAGCATGGAGGTGGAAACATCATTCTTTGGGGATGCTTTTCTGCAAAGGGGACAGGACGACTGCACCGTATTAAGGGGAGGATGGATGGGGCCATGTATCGCGAGATCTTGGCCAACAACCTCCTTCCCTCAGTAAGAGCATTGAAGATGGGTCGTGACTGGGTCTTCCAGCAGGACAACGACCCAAAACACACAGCCAGGGCAACTAAGGAGTGGCTCCATAAGAAGCATCTCAAGGTCCTGGAGGGGCCTAGCCAGTCTCCAGACCTGAACCCAATAGAAAATATTTGGAGGGAGCTGAAAGTCCGTATTGCCCAGCGACAGCCCCGAAACCTGAAGGATCTGGAGAAGGTCTGTATGGAGGAGTGGGCCAAAATCCATGCTGCAGTGTATGCAAACCTGGTCAAGACCTACAGGAAATGTATGATCTCTGTAATTGCAAACAAAGGTTTCTGTACCAAATATTAAGTTCAGCTTTTCTGATGTATCAAATACTTATGTCATGCAATAAAATGCAAATGAATTACTTAAAAATCATACAATGTGATTTTCTGGATTTTTGTTTTAGATTCCGTCTCTCACAGTTGAAGTGTACCTATGATAAAAATTACAGACCTCTACATGCTTTGTAAGTAGGAAAACCTGCAAAATCGGCAGTGTATCAAATACTTGTTCTCCCCACTGTATATATATATATATGTGCACACGTCAGGGAGAAGGGTACGAAGTCTGAATTTCCGCCACAGTCATAGTGCCATCTAGTGTTTCGCAGAAAATCAGTTTAGGAAAAAAATATATACTGTACTGAGCATGTGAATTCACAGTAGGACACTCAGCTGTAAACACCGACTTCCTTGTGAGAGAATATGGAATGTATATGGTATCAATATGGTCATATATGGTGACGGATAATGTTTTTTTATGCCTTTGTTCCTTTATTGGACTGCTTTCTTGCTTTTTTTAAATCGTACATTAGTTTGGTGCATGTGATAAAAGCTTCCTTTTAAAATCATTTCCATTTTACATTTTATACAGTTAGCTATCCCATTCTGAGCCAGTGAACAGCAAGGTGATTGGGAATCATTATAAATACTAGTCAGAAAAAGTACACATTTACACCAGACACATTTTTCTTCTATAATTTTATTGCATTTCCTCGTAAGATAACATGTACAGCCCAAACACAAACAACCATGCAGGCGTCCATGTGGATGCCATGTTATGAATGCAAATCATACGTCTGTTGTGGACTGAATCAGGGAGTCTCTTAGGCCCACAGAGGCATGTCAGCGCACAGCTCTTGGCTCTGGTCGGTGACGGTCATCACGTCGATGTTGATGCTGTTGGAGGTGAACACGTTGTACAGCTCCTCCAGTTTCTCCTCAGAGAGGGTGGGCTCTCTGCTCAGGATCCAGGCAAAGTCCGCGTGGAAGGTGCCCAGGATGTCCGTGCAGCCGTAGACCACGGAGTAACCCTCGTAGTCGGTGGACAGCACCCAGTAGTTGCCGGGGGGAGAGTCTGCAAGAGATGAGAACATATATTCAAATACATTTAGTAGTTTGTTAACGTTAAAAAATATGGTCCATCCTCCCTTTCCTATAAATATTGTTACGAAACCCAGAGCTAGCCTAAGGATAGTGTTGCACTCTCTTTGTCTAGGGGTCCTAGGCCTACTTAGCTGGTCTGTAACCTGAATGAATGTGTGCATTTATGTGAAAGATCTGCAGACGCGCCTTGGTGTTGAATATACAGTTGAAGTCGGAAGTTTACATACACCTTAGCCAAATACATTTAAACTCAGTTTTTCACAATTCCAGA
Source organism: Coregonus lavaretus (assembly GCF_964263955.1). Taxonomy (NCBI): domain Eukaryota; kingdom Metazoa; phylum Chordata; class Actinopteri; order Salmoniformes; family Salmonidae; genus Coregonus; species Coregonus lavaretus. The sequence continues at coordinate 40,923,760 of NC_140006.1, forward strand.
CATTTAATCCTAGTAAAGATTCCCTGTCTTAGGTCAGTTAGGATCACCACTTTATTTTAAGAATGTGAAATGTCAGAATAATAGTAGAGAGAATGATTTATTTCAGCTTTTATTTATTTCCATTCCCAGTGGGTCAGAAGTTTACATACACTCAATCAGTATTTGGTAACATTGCCTTTAAATTGTTTAACTGGATCAAACGTTTCGGGTAGCCTTCCACAAGCTTCCCACAATAAGTTGGGTGAATTTTGGCACATTCCTCCTGACAGAGCTGGTGTAACTGAGTCAGGTTTGTAGGCCTCCTTGCTCGCACACGCTTTTTCAGTTCTGCCCACAAATTCTCTATAGGATTGAGGTCAGGGCTTTGTGATGGCCACTCTAATACCTTGACTTTGTTGTCCTTAAGCCATTTTGCGACAACTTTGGAAGTATTGCCCATTTGGAAGACCCATTTGCGACCAAGCTTTAACTTCCTGACTGATGTCTTGAGATGTTGCTTCAATATATCCACATCATTTTCCTTCCTCATGATGCTATCTATTTTGTGAAGTGCACCAGTCCCTCCTGCAGCAAAGCACCCCCACAGCATGATGCTGCCACCCCCGTGCTTCACGGTTGGGATGGTGTTCTTCGGCTTGCAAGCAACCCCCTTTTTCCTCCAAACATAACGATGGTCATTATGGCCAAACAGTTCTATTTTTGTTTCATCAGACCAGAGGACATTTCTTCAAAAAGTACAATCTTTGTCCCCATGTGCAGTTGCAAACCGTAGTCTGGCTTTTTTATGGCGGTTTTGGAGCAGTGGCTTCTTCCTTGCTGAGCGGCCTTTCAGGTTATATCGATATAGGACTCGTTGTACTGTAGATACTTTTGTACCGGTTTCCTCCAGCATCTTCACAAGGTCCTTTGCTGTTGTTCTAGGATTGATTTGCACTTTTCGCACCAAAGTATGTTCATCTCTAGGAGACAGAACGCGTATCCTTCCTGAGCGGTATGATGGCTGCGTGGTCCCATGGTGTTTATACTTGCGTACTATTGTTTGTACAGATTAACATGGTACCTTCAGGCGTTTGGAAATTGCTCCCAAGGATGAACCAGACTTGTGGAGGTCTACAATTTTTTTCCTGAGGTCTTGGTTGATTTCTTTTGATTTTCCCATGATGTCAAGCAAAGAGGCACTGAGTTTGAAGGTAGGCCTTGAAATACATCCACAGGTACACCTCCAATTGAGAAGCTTCTAAAGCCATGACATCATTTTCTGGAATTTTACAAGCTGTTTAAAGGCACAGTCAACTTAGTGTATGTAAACTTCTGACCCACTGGAATTGTGATACAGTGAATTATATGTGAAATAATCTGTCTGTAAACAATTGTTGGAAAAATTACTTGTGTCAAGCACAAAGTAGATGTCCTAACCGACTTGCCAAAACGATGGTTTGTTAACAAAAAATGTGTGGAGTGGTTGAAAAACCAATCAATCAATCAATCAATCAATTTTATTTTATATAGCCCTTCTTACATCAGCTAATATCTCGAAGTGCTGTACAGAAACCCAGCCTAAAACCCCAAACAGCTAGTAATGCAGGTGTAGAAGCACGGTGGCTAGGAAAAACTCCCTAGAAAGGCGAAAACCTAGGAAGAAACCTAGAGAGGAACCAGGCTATGAGGGGTGGCCAGTCCTCTTCTGGCTGTGCCGGGTGGAGATTATAACAGAACCATGCCAAGATGTTCAAAAATGTTCATAAGTGACAAGCATGGTCAAATAATAATCAGGAATAAATCTCAGTTGGCTTTTCATAGCCGATCATTAAGAGTTGAAAACAGCAGGTCTGGGACAGGTAGGGGTTCCATAACCGCAGGCAGAACAGTTGAAACTGGAATAGCAGCAAGGCCAGGCGGACTGGGGACAGCAAGGAGTCACCACGGCCGGTAGTCCCGACGTATGGTCCTAGGGCTCAGGTCTCTCAGTTGGCTTTTCATAGCCGATCATTAAGAGTTGAAAACAGCAGGTCTGGGACAGGTAGGGGTTTCGTAGCCGCAGGCAGAACAGTTGAAACTGGAATAGCAGCAAGGCCAGGCGGACTGGGGACAGCAAACGAATTTTAATGACTCCAACCTAAGTGTATGTAAACTTCCGACTTCAACTGTACATGTGCCCAGGGAGACAGCAACCTTACCTTAGTCCAGGGCCAGCTCAGTCTTTCTTGACGTCTTGGTCGTCCAAGCAGATTGTTATTTGTTCAGATGGTGACGAAACATGAATATGTACAAAAAGGAAAAATACCAAAGGCCCAAACTAAACAAACCCATCAGCCTCACAGCTCTATCTGCTGCTTCTCTGACTGACCATCACCTTCATAAGGCAGAACCTGATGTGCTTATCAACCAAGGCTCAGCATTTGGACAAGGTTGCTGCTGCCCCCTGGGGGATGGAGTGTGGGAGTGTATCCTGTCAATGTGTTTGCCTAACTGTGTGCTAACACTACACCACCTACTACATAACACTATACATATACATACACATACAGGCCTCAGATCAGACACGAGTCAGAAACAGACAACATAAGAAGTCAAATGGACTTATATAGGTCTACCTCACAAGAATGTTGAGACAAATATATTAGACTTGAGGTGTGTTTACCCTTGAAGAAGGTGACTTGCAGCTTGGCAGGCTCAGAGGGGTCCTTGGCCTTAGCATAGCCAGTGATAGCACTGACCGTGTTATCAGCACTGAGAGAAAAATGGAGAGAGAGGTTAGAGGTTAAACACATTCAACAATGGCGTTTTCTAAGGCCTACTAACTCTTGGGCCCCTACTCAATCAATGGCAGATAAAGGAAAACAGCACTTGCACGTTCACTGGGAATGTTTTACGCTATATCTGAGGTGATAACCTTGTTAACCGACTCACCCCCACGTAAGCTGTGTGCATTTTCATTGGATAATGACATCACATCCCACCTGTCCTTCAATTACCATTCTGAGTAAACCCACAGTGCGGTTTTCCTTTAACTGTATTTGATTGAATAGAAGCCTCAGACTTGCGTTTATAAAGGATAGCCTGGTCTCATGGAATGAGATACATTTTACATTTACATTTGAGTCATTTAGCAGACGCTCTTATCCAGAGCGACTTACAGTTAGTTAGTGCATACATAATTTTTTCATACTGGCCCCCCGTGGGAATCGAACCCACAACCCTGGCGTTGCAAACGCCATGCTCTACCAACTGAGCTACATCCCTGCCGGCCATTCCCTCCCCTACCCTGGACGACGCTGGGCCAATTGTGCGCCGCCCCATGGGTCTCCTGGTCGCGGCCGGCTACGACAGAGCCTGGATGCAAACATTGAATTTAAAGGTGAAGTCAGAGATGCATGAAGTAAACAGCAATATCGGCTCGATGTCCAACAATAACTAACAGCATTGAAGCACGAGGCAAAACTTCTCTGTTGTTTCAGATCCGGCAGCTATCACGTCGTAGCTATGGACGCTATCGTGGCAACGTCATATCGATGAAGTCTCAGTTTAATGTACAAAAATGTACTTAAAAAAAAAACGTTTTAACTTGATCTCTTTAATGTACATACAGCAGCTCCCTGTTGAGGACACCAACGACTCCGGGGCTCTTCAGGGAGTAGGTAGCAGTGGTGCACTCGCCCTTCTGGAAGACGGCAGGAAGCTTCTGGATCTCGTACCACTTGCCCAGATACTGTACCAAAGACAAAGGTCAAAGGTTATATGACAATGTTATGCTATGGTTCCGGACATTATTATGAGCCTTTCTCCACTCAGTAGCCTCCTGTGGAATACAGTGTTACTCAAGTAATGACACTGTTACTACAATGCTACTGCACATGCATAAGAGCAACTTCATATACAGTAATAAAAGTTAGGTATAGTCACCTTGGCGGCATCGAAGTTAGCTTGGACGGGGGGGTTGGGGACATTTTCCAGGGCGTAAGGTCTGGGCGTTAGCTGCCAGAACCGACAGCAGGGTCAGAGAGAGAACATGTAGAGACTGCATCCTAGATCCTGGGCAGGAACAGACACAAACACACACAGAAAAGCAGAGACATTTTCACCAACTCCATTGGAGGACAATGCAAATTGACTTCGGAAATACAGTACTTAATTAATATCAAAACCTTTTAGGGGAACAGAAAAACATGTTGTATAAGTAATTCTCCTAGACTCGTGGTAAAGCAACTTACATTTTACATCAGAAGTATGTTAGGAATGTAATGCATTGTGGTTAACAACTACAGGCCTACAGAGTGCTTCATTCGTAAGGAAATGTGAAATGGCAGAGCTTAGAGCATCAGAGAGAGAGATAGGGGAATGGGTCCTACTTACCTGTACTTCAACTCGTTTCAGTGATGTTCGGTGGCTTATAGACGCCTATTTATACGTCAAACTCATGAATCATGCGGCTGACGCATCTCCCTCTTTGCTTTCATGTCGGGTTTTCTCAGAACTCAGAATTGAGAGTGTGTGTGTTAGTGTTTGTATTGGGGTGGCGGGGTGTGTGGGAGTGGTTGGGAATATGGCACCTGTTCAAATTAGTTAGAAACAAACTACTGGCTGACTCTGCTAGGGACTGACATGTTATTGGTTTCGGTTGTTACACAAGTGGAACAACACGCCATTTTTGCAGATGCTTTTATTCAAACCGACTTACAGTTGTGAGTGCATACATTTTCGTGTTGGTGACCCTGGCGGGAATCAAACCCACGATCCTGCCGTTGCAAGCGCCATGCTCTACCAAAGTACTAAGTAATAACATGTTAATACAATGTCGTTACTAGTGTAATCACAGTGTGTTTCTACACAGGCAGAAGTGTAACTTGACTTCTTACTACTTTCTTAGATGTTGTACCATTGCAAAACATTGCCAGCATTCAAGCTATGACATTGCCAGCATTCAAGCTAAAACTTTTTAACTGGGGTTACGATGGGACTTATATTGGGGTTGATTTTGAGGACCATTTTAGCGGAATAGAAGACACATTTAATTGTTTTAAGTGACATCCCTAAGGCGGCAGGTAGCCTAGCTGTTAAGAGTGCTGGGCCAGTAATTGAAAGGTTGCTGGATCGAATCCACTAGTCGCTCTGGATAAGAGCGGCTTTTAAATGACTAAACTGTAGTGGATGTATTGTAAGTACATTTTGGAGATGTGTTTCAACATCAAGCAAAGAAAGACATGGAGAGAAATAAACAAAGGTCTACAGTAGCCTCAACAGCACTCTTTAGGGTAGCACCATGGTGTAGCCGGAGGACAGCTAGCTTCCATCCTCCTCTTGGATGATCTTGACTCTTTAAAGATCTTATAGAATATTGATTAATATCTTGTCAGAATTCTGAAAGATCTTGAAAGATCTCCGTTAGGATCATTATAAGATCTTGAACTGTTACAGATCCTCAGATATCTTGTCATCCATTTAAGCACTTTAGTTTGTAATCTTCCTCTCAAAGATCTTGTCAATTCCCTGTGTCTTATTTTATCTGTTTGTTTATAACGAATCCACAGGAAAGGTTTTGCTTATCATGACATGGAGGTTTGTGGCTTAGGATATTCATATTTTTGGGATGTGACCACCTTTACAAACCCTACAAATCTTATTTATCATAAAACAACACAATTGGTCACTACTTGCCTGGTACCAAATGGTGCCAAGTGGTCCTCTTTCGAATGAATACCAAAGAAGTCCGTAGGTTATTGTGCAATTACTATTTTATCATGCAATTTCAGCTATGCTTTTATGTTATGACAGGGGTGAATACAAAACTAATTGCAGTTAATAGCATCTTATATGTTAGAAATTGCATGGGAATATGGTAAAACACAATTATAAACCATTCATTACTTTATTTCTTAGGAATTGGCCTCTAAGGCACAATGTCAAATATGCGGAGGAATAGCGGTTGTCAGGTTGTTAATGTTAAAGAATTTGTTCTCAATTACTTACCTGGTTAAAGCAGTGAATAACAACCATTATTTGCTATTCATGTAAACGGTAAGGATGTGACCCCCGGAGACCGTCAACAGGAGGTAGCGTCCCAGGAGGGGGGGGTACCTTCACCCCTTCATCAAACACGTTCACACAGCGGACCCCCTTCCCCGGGACGCTACCTCCGGTTGACGTCTGGTGGTTGTATAAGGCTGTCAATCATAATTATGCAAGTTCTACATGTAACTGACATCTGTTTAACATACACGGTTGAGCTGTGCGATTACAGGTACCGTATAGGAGCATCATACTGCATGTTGGTTGGGTTTGAGTACAATTATTAGTCAATTAGTCAATTATTATCAGTAAAATTGTCTGAATACTTGGGGTATATTCTGATTGTCTACTGTCTCAAAACGAATTCTTTGTTATAAAAATGTTTTTTAGTGTAGCTACATAACCAAAAATGTAATGATTATGACAAATCTTAAACCGCATCACGACTGCATTATAATGCATTATACATGTCTATGTCTATATATTTATGCATACATTTATAGCCCTTTTTACATCAACATTTCGTAAAGTGTCATCAATACCTTTATACTATTATACAGTGCATTCAGAAAGTATTCAGACCCTTGCCTTTTTCCACATTTTGTTATGTTACAACCTTATTCTAAAATGGATTAAATAATTTTTTTCCTCATCAATCTACATACAAGACCCCATAATGACAAAGCAAAAACAGGTTTTTAGACATTTTAAAATAAATAACGGAAATATTACATTTACATACGTATTCAGACCCTTTGCTCAGTACTTTGTTGAAGCACCTTTGGCAGCGATTACAGCCTCTAGTCTTCTTGAGTATGATGCTACAAGCTTGGCACACCTGTACAGTGCCTTGCTAAAGTATTCATCCCCCTTGTCGTTTTTCTTATTTTGTTGCATTACAACATGTCATTTAAATTGATTTTTATTTGGATTTCAAGTAATGGACATACACAAAATGAAAAAAATAACTTGTTTCAAAAAATTCAAAAAAATAAATAACGGAAAAGTGGTGTGTGCATATGTATTCACCCCCTTTGCTATGAAGCCCCTAAACAAGATCTGGTGCAACCAATTACCTTCAGAAGTCACATAATTAGTTAAATGAAGTCCACCTGTGTGCAATCTAAGTGTCACATGATCTCAGTATATATACACCTGTTCTGAAAGGCCCCAGAGTCTGCAACACCACTAAGCAAGGGGCACCACCAAGCAAGCGGCACCATGAAGACCAGGGAGCTCTCCAAACAGGTCAGGGACAAAGGTGTGCAGAAGTACAGATCAGGGTTGGGTTATAAAAAAATATCAGAAACTTTGAACATCCCACGGAGCACCATTAAATTCATTATAAAAAAATGGAAAGAATATGGCACCACAACAAACCTGCCAAGAGTGGGCCGCCCACCAAAACTCACGGACCAGGCAAGGAGGGCATTAATCAGAGAGGCAACAAAGAGACCAAAGATAACCCTGAAGGAGCTGCAAAGCTCCACAGTGGAGATTGGAGTATCTGTCCATAGGACCACTTTAAGCCATACACTCCACAGAGCTGGGCTTTACGGAAGAGTGGCCAGAAAAAAGCCATTGCTTAAAGACAAAAATTAGCAAACACGTTTGGTGTTTGCCAAAAGGCATGTGGGAGACTCCCCAAACATATGGAAGAAGGTACTCTTGTCAGATGAGACAAAAATTGAGCTTTTTGGCCATCAAGGAAAACACTATGTCTGGCGCAAACCCAACACCTCTCATCACCCCGAGAACACCATCCCTACAGTGAAGCATGGTGGTGGCAGAATCATGCTGTGGGGATGTTTTTCATCGGCAGGGACTGGGAAACTGGTCAGAATTGAAGGAATGATGGATGGCACTAACTACAGAGAAATTCTTGAGGGAAACCTGTTTCAGTCTTCCAGAGATTTGAGACTGGGACAGAGGTTCACCTTCCAGCAGGACAATGACCCTAAGCATACTACTAAAGCAACACTCGAGTGGTTAAGGGGAAACATTTAAATGTCTTGGAATGGCCTAGTCAAAGCCCAGACCTCAATCCAATTGAGAATCTGTGGTATGACTTAAAGATTGCTGTACACCAGCGGAACCCATCCAACTTGAAGGAGCTGGAGCAGTTTTTCCTTGAAGAATGGGCAAAAATCTCAGTGGCTAGATGTGACAAGCTTATAGAGACATACCCCAAGAGACTTGAAGCTGTAATTGCTGCAAAAGGTGGCTTTACAAAGTATTGACTTTGGGGGGGTGGGGGGGGGAGTGAATAGTTATGCACGCTCAAGTTCTGTTTTTTTGTCTTATTTCTTGTTTGTTTCACAATTTTTTTTATTTTGCATCTTCAAAGTGGTAGTCATGTTGTGTAAATCAAATGATACGAACCCCCACAAAAATCCATTTTAATTCCAGGTTGTAAAGCAACAAAATAGGAAAAATGCCAAGGGGGTTGAATACTTTCGCAAGCCACTGTATTTGGGGAGTTTCTCTCATTCCTCTCTGCAGATCCTCTCAAGCTCTGTCAGGTTGGATGGGGAGCATTGCTGCACAGCTATTTTCAGGTCTCTCTATGGGTGTTCAATCGGGATCAAGTCCAGGCTCTGGCAGGGCCACTCAAGGACATTCAGAGACTTGTCCCGAAGCCACTCCTGCGTTGTCTTGGCTGTGTGCTTAAGGTCGTTGAACCTTCGCCCCAGGTCCTGAGTGCTCTGGAGCAGGTTTTAATCAAGGATCTCTCTGTACTTTGCTCCGTTCATCTTTCCCTCGATCCTGACTAGACTCCCAGTCCCTGCCGCTGAAAAACCTCCCCACAGCATGATGCTGCCACCACCATGCTTCACCATAGGGATGGTGCCAGGTTCCCTCCAGACGTGACGCTTGGCATTCAGGCCAAAGAGTTGAATCTTGGTTTCATCAGACCAGAGAATCTTGTTTCTCATGGTCTGAGAGTCTTTAGGTGCCTTTTAGCAAACTCCAAGCGGGCTGTCATCTGCTTTTTACTGAGGAGTGGCTTCCGTTTGGCCACTTTACCATAAAGGCTTGATTGGTGGAGTGCTGCAGAGATGGTTGTCCTTCAGGAAGGTTCTCCCATCTCCACAGAGGAACTCTAGAGCTCTGTCAGAGTGACCATCGGGTTCTTGGTCACCTCCCTGTCCAAGGCCCTTCTCCCCCAAAGTCTCAGTTTGGCCGGGCAGCCAGCTCTAGGAAGAGTCTTGGTGGTTCCAAACTTCTTCCATTTAAGAATGAGGGAGGCCACTGTGTTCTTGGGGACCTTTAATGCTGCAGAAATGTTTTGGTACATTTCCCAGATCTGTGCCTCGACACAATCCTGTCTCGTGGGTCTACGGACAATTCCTTCGACCTCATGGCTTGGTTTTTGCTCTGACATGCACTGTCAACTGTGGGACCTTATATAGACAGGTGTGTGCCTTTCCATATCATGCCCAATCAATTGAATTTACCACAGGTGGACTCCAATCAAGTTGTAGAAACATCTCAAGGATGATCAATGGAAACAGGATGCACCTGAGCTCAATTTCAAGTCTCATAGCAAAGGGTCTGAATACTTATTTCTGTTTTTGCTTAGTCATTATGGGGTATTGTGTGTAGATTGCTGAGAAAAAAATTATATTCAACCCATTTTAGAATTAGGCTGTAACGTAACAAAATGTGGAAAAAGTCAAGGGGTCTGAATACTTTCCGAAGGCACTGAATACCCCCTTCAAGTTAAGTGTTACTGAATACCCCCTTCAAGTTAAGTGTTACTGAATACCCCCTTCAAGTTAAGTGTTACTGAATACCCCCTTCAGGTTAAGTGTTACTGAATACCCCCTTCAGGTTAAGTGTTACTGAATACCCCCTTCAGGTTAAGTGTTACTGAATGCCCCCTTCAGGTTAAGTGTTACTGAATACCCCCTTCAGGTTAAGTGTTACTGAATGCCCCCTTCAGGTTAAGTGTTACTGAATACCCCCTTCAAGTTAAGTGTTACTGAATGCCCCCTTCAGGTTAAGTGTTACTGAATGCCCCCTTCAGGTTAAGTGTTACTGAATGTTGAAAGAAGTCCTGCTGAGGCTGAGGCTGTCCTAATATGGACCATTGGTCTAATGTGGTGTTGTGGCCTGTGTTGTCCTTGCAGTACCTGGGCAGGTGGTTCAAACACCGACCAATCAGCCTGTGCTTAGCAAACCTTTGGAAAAAATTGTGTTTGATCAAATACAAAGTTGTTTTACAGAAAACAAATTAACAACAGACTTTCAGCATGCTTATAGGGAAGGGCACTGAACATGCTCGGCACTGACACATTATCTCCTGGCTCAAAGTTGAGGAGAGATTGACTACATCACTACTGGTCTTTGTGCGAGGTGTTGATGTGTTGAAGGTACCGAACTGTCTGTTCAAGCAGTTGGCACACAATTCGGACACTCATCGGTACAACATAAGACATGCAACCAGACGTCTCTTTACAGTCCCCAGGTCCAGAACAGAGGTTGGAAAATGCACTGTATTAAATAGAGCCATGACTACATGGAACTCTCTGCCACCCCAGGTAACTCAAGCTAGCAATAAAACCAGTTTAAAAAAACGGATAAAACAACACCTTACTGCACAAAGGGGACAGTGAAGAGACACAGCCATTTTATATATATTGTATTGTAATTTGTACTGTACTATGTATTAGACCTAGATATTGTTTGTATGTACTCATATGTAGGCTATGTGTGACGTTTTAAATGTATGTATTTCAGTCCTTGACTAATAATGTTCTGTACTATGTACTATGTCATGTTTCATGTGGACCCCAGGAAGAGTAGCTGATGCTTTTGCAGCGGCTAATGGGGATCCTAATAAATACCAAATAGTAGTAATGGTAGTAGTAGTAGTAGTTATAGTAGTAGTAGTTATAGTATAGTAGTTAGTAGTAGTTATAGTATAGTAGTTAGTAGTAGTTATAGTATAGTAGTTAGTAGTAGTTATAGTATAGTAGTTAGTAGTAGTTACAGTAGTAGTAGTTATAGTAGTAGTTATAGTATAGTAGCCGTAGTAGTAGTTATAGTATAGTAGTTAGTGGTAGTTACAGTAGTAGTAGTTATAGTAGTAGTAGTAGTTATAGTATAGTAGTAGTAGTAGTAGTAGTAGTTATAGTAGTAGTAGTAGTTATAGTAGTAGTAGTTATAGTATAGTAGTTAGTGGTAGTTACAGTAGTAGTAGTTATAGTAGTAGTAGTAGTAGTTATAGTATAGTAGTAGTAGTAGTTATAGTAGTAGTAGCCGTAGTAGTCGTTAAAGTAGTAGTAGCTATATTATAGGATTATACTATTGCTGTAGGCCTATATAATACTACTAATGTGACAATAATGTTATAAAAGGAATAAGTCAAACATCATTGTTTTTTTGAGGTATCCTCTCTTCTCTACTTCAGGTACTCACCCTGATCCCTACTGGGTGCTGTCCACCGACTATGACAGCTACACCCTGGTGTACTCCTGCACTAACTTTGGCGGCCTGTTCCATGTGGACTTTGCCTGGATCCTGAGCAGAGAGCGTTCCGTCCCAGACGAGACCCTGGAGGAGCTGCACAGCCATCTCACCTCCAAACGCATCAAGAATGACAAGATAACCATCAGCGACCAGAGCCCCAAACGCTGCACTGTCATGCCTGAGTAACAAAGAAACTATTATTTATTTGTTACTACTAGTACGGCATCCATGTTAGGAAGTCCCTCAGTTGTCAGACGAAACTTGTCAGTTGTCAGTCCAGACTTTGGTCCAAAAGAAAAGTTTTTCTTTCAAATATTTTGGAGCTATTGATTGAGCCTGTCTGGAGAGCCAAATGTGCAGGGTTTATACTTTTAGGACAATTCCATTGGTTAAATAGAGCCAGGCAAGCTCAATCAAGGGCTTAAAACATACAGTATTATTTTCTGTCAACAGATTTTGATTCTGTCAACAGAGAGAGAAGTGTAGTAGTGGTTGTCATTCATAATATCGATGGAGGGGAGTTGGAATGATGCTTTAAGTCATTTAACCTCTTATTAAATGCCTGCATGCAAAGACTTGTATGTTTGTTACTGAAAATCATAGCTTACGTCTTATATTCAAGTTTGACATCCTCCAAACTGTTGTTTAAATTACAAATATGACTGTGTGGAATGACCTTGTTACAACAAATTGTTTAGTAAATACCTAGTAAGGTCTGCACTGCAAAATAGAGTGCTACTCAAAAATGTCCCAGTGAACTGTACTAAAGAAAAGAGCAGACAAGACAATGTCTGTGGGAGGTAAACAATTAATGACCACCGAGCGCCGTTAAGTCCTGGAAATCCCCCCAAGAGTGACATGAACATTTCACGACAATGTCCCAGAGAGGGCTGTCCGTCACAGTCCGTCCTATTCCATCCCGCCAGATTGGTTAATAACATTTATCCTGGTATGTCCCCCATGACTCAAATTTGCTAATTGTTTACTTTCTGTCAGAAATAAGCCTCGGGATGCTACAAAGACGTTCATTCATGACAGAGACTTCAGTGTGGCATGACCCAGGAGAGAGAAGGTTATCTTATAAATACACATCCTGAGTTGACCAGATATCCTGACCAGAGAGACAGAGGTAAGATGTGCTTTTCGCTGTTGTATGGGATTTCATATAAAGATAAATGTTTCGAATGAATGAACGCTATCAATGTCCAAACGAGAAAACTTGTTTGGGGAGTTCAAATGAACTGTAGAATTTGGTTTGTGCGATAGCAAGTGAAATAAGGTAGAGTTTGCTGAATATCTTTGTCATGTGAGACGAAGAGACTAACACCAGGGACTGGGAAATGAAACAAATATGATCTCTATATAGCTGTATATTTACAAATAGCATAGAACTTAAAATAACCCAATGATTGATGTGTGTTACATGGTTGATGCTGAAACACATTTATATTGATTTTCTTTTTGTTGTTGTTGTTGATAATCTTTTTTTTCTGTCTTGAAAATGTGACTAATTAGGGGAAAGTGTGAGTGACATTTGCCGGCCATTTTAAGACAGATATCAGAGATACTGTATGTTTTGCGTTTATGACAGATAGAGATAGTATATGTTTATATTTTGCATTAAATTATGAAATGATGGCCTATGAGTCATCTGTCCTCCATTTCTCCATTTACCATTTTAATCGACTATGAAAAAAAGCTGTCGAGATCGAATTTCCTGTGGTTTGCTCTCTTTTACCATCTTTCTATTTGTAAAATGGATAACAAAGCCTACAACAACTAAGGCCAGTTTCCCAGACCCCAATTATACCTATTCCTGGACTAACAACCTCCCCAAAGATGGTCTATTATATTGACAAGATAGTCAAGTGACCGCCCTAACAATGGAAATACATGTCCTCAAAGATGGAAGGCAGGCGGGAGGAGGCGAGATCAGGTGGGACCATTCTAGCCAATGAGAGGGCAGATACACGTGTGAACAACAGGCCCTAGAGATACTGTAGATAGAGGATTCATCTTTGTATCTGTGTCGTTATAGATCTGTGACAGCATGGGCAGCGCCATTGAAGCGATCTCCATTTTAAAGTAGTCAATTTTCTTCTTCTTCTTTGACTGATTGCTCCAAACTCATAGGAATCTCCACCCAGTTGACTACTTTAAAATGGAGTGGAAGCCCTCAACTTAAATTTCCATGCTAAAAATATCTCTATGAAAACAGGCACAATTCAAAGTTGCCAAAAAGCCAAGTGCGTCCACTTATATCAGTGCATTTGTACCACAGGAGACTGCTGAGGAGAGAACGGCTCATTGTAATTTAAGGTGCCACCGGCTGCCTGTGATTTGTAACAACGCAACCATTACGAAACTTATATTCGATCAAATAAGCCTCATATAGCAAATTTGCAATTAGCATTATATTCGTGAACAGATTTTGGGCGGAGTAAAACCTCTCGCTTCGCCTCTTCCTCTGTTGTCCCTCAGATTTTTTTGTAAGCTTTGTTTTCTCTGTTGATTGATTGTCATTATTTTCAGGTGACGGCTGCCCTGTAACCATGACGCCATTGTTTGCCCTCATCTTGCCTCTCCTCCTCCTCCCCCTCGTCAGTACCCAGGTACCCCACTGGGGGCCTTGTCCGGAACCAGCCGTCCAGCCCGCCTTCAGCATAAAAAAGGTACCAACCCCCTGCCTGACCAATCGGCACAGATAATGTACCTGCCAATCATGGATGGCCAGCCAATCATATAAATTATTATTATCATCATGAACATATCACAGTGAATGTCACATACTAAATCTACCTGTCATACCAGATGAACACTAAACACTACACTAGTCATGGTCTCTTAATTTTCTAACTTGTCTAGCACTTTTCATTACAGAAGAAAATCCCAAAGCGCGTAAAAGCAAAACAAACAAGCACAACAACATGTTAAAATGTGAGATTGAGAATTTTTGAGTGTGTATGTGTTTATTTACCCGTGGTTCTAGTTCATGGGTAGATGGTTTGAAATCGCCAAACTGCCTGCCCAGTTTGAGAAGGGGAGGTGCATCGAGACCAACTTCTCCATGAAGGCTGATCAGACCATTAGAGTGGTCAGCTCTGAAATGTTGTGAGTAGATTACGTACACCTAGGATTGCAAAATTCCGGTAACTTACATTTCCCAGTTTTCCAAAAATGCTGGAAGATTCCGGATTTCCTTCTTATTTCCTCCTAATTCTGGAAAACCTTCCACCAGAATTTCTGGAAAAAACTGGCAATATTGGGAAAGTTACTGGCATTTTTCAACCCTAGATACACCTGGATTACATAGACTTTTATCCTGAACAATGTTGTTGTTTGAAAATTCATAGTAGTGGGCCATACATTGGGCAGCAGGTAGCTTAGTGGTTAAGAGTGTTGTGCCAGTAACCGAAAGGTCACTGGTTCTAATCCCCGAGCCGACTAGGTGAAAAATCTGTCGATGTGCCCTTGAGCAAGGCACTTAACCTTAATTGCTCTGGATAAGAGCGTCTGCTAAATGACTAAAATGTAATGCAGTTTATTTCAGTTGAAAATCAGCTCATTTCAGTTGCCATACAGTTCTTTCTGTTTAAATCCTTTGATATGAATCTAATGCTTTTGACCTTTTGGTGACCTTTGACAGAAAGGGAGAGCTAAGGACTATCGAGGGGACAGGAGTCACGGAGGACTTGAAGAACCCAGCCAAGTTAGGCATCAGCTACTCTTACGGTGAGCATTATGATAAGCTGTTACGACGTAACTACAGTAGAGCAGGCCAACCAGGGTTGTGTTCAGTAGGGAGAAACTGTATTAAATAGGGAGGTACTGCATTAAACAGGGAGAAACTGTATTAAATAGGGAGGTACTGCATTAAACAGGGAGAAACTCCATTAAATAGGAAGGTACTGCATTAAACAGGGAGAAACTGTATTAAATAGGGAGGTACTGCATTAAACAGGGAGAAACTGTATTTAATAGGGAGGTACTGCATTAAACAGGGAGAAACTCCATTAAATAGGAAGGTACTGCATTAAACAGGGAGAAACTGTATTAAATAGGGAGGTACTGCATTAAATAGGGAGGTACTGCATTAAACAGGGAGGTACTGTATTAAATAGTGAGGTACTGCATTAAACAGGGAGGTACTGTATTAAATAGAGGTACTGTATTAAATAGGGAGGTACTGCATTAAACAGGGAGGTACTGCCTGCACTTGTCCTACACCTCATCTAGGGCAGGAGTGTCACTGCCCAGCTCCAGTCCTCAAGGGATACTAGTATAATTTCAAAACATGCGTTAAGGTGTCTGTAATAGAATAAATGTGACTAAAACAAATGTAGACATTAATAAATGCATTTCTATAGCTTCCTAAATATTTTTGACAATGGTGGGGGAGTGTCAAGGTGGAGGGGCGTTTGCTTCAAAAAAGCAGCCCGTCCGTCATCTAGTGTACATGTAAATCATTGAATAAAACAGGGAGGTGGCTACTACCTGAACTTGTCCAATGAGATTTTGTTTTGTTTTCGGTTGCAAAATCTTTTGCTACAGTGTGCCCTACTGAACATGTGTGTGGACTTCCCAGCTAACAAATGACATTCATTGGTCAACATCGTACCAGAATAATAAACAAAAACTAGAAAGATGGCAGCCTTTAAGAACAAACTGAGCAGTAGAGATCACTCACCACGGAGTTCTAATGGGAGGGGTTGTTTTTTCAAAATCAGGAGATGTCATGAGTTGGACCCGTTAGCCCATATAAACAGAACAATATCGAATAACAACCAAAGGCCATCTCATCCCACTTTGTTGATCTTGACATCATTTGAAAGGGGTAATTTCAATTTTCTGCAGTTTGAAGGAGTCATCACGACTGTAATCACGTTATAATCTGTGGAATAAACGTAATCAAATCAAATCTTATTGGTCACATGCGCCGAATACAACAGGTGCAGACATTACAGTGAAATGCTTACTTACAGCCCTTAACCAACAGTGCATTTATTTTTAACAAAAAAAGTAAAAATAAAACAACAAAAAAAGTGTTGAGAAAAAAAAGAGCAGAAGTAAAATAAAGTAACAGTAGGGAGGCTATATATACAGGGGGGGTAACGTTGCAGAGTCAATGTGCGGGGGGCACCGGCTAGTTGAGGTAATATGTACATGTGGGTAGAGTTAAAGTGACTATGCATAATGTGATCCTGTGGTTGTTTCCCATCTCTGTCGATCCTGTGGTTGTTTCCCATCTCTGTCGATCCTGTGGTTGTTTCCCATCTCTGTCGATCCTGTGGTTGTTTCCCATCTCTGTCGATCCTGTGGTTGTTTCCCATCTCTGTCTCTCTAACAGTCCTCCCCTACTCGCCTTACTGGGTCATCTCCACTGACTATGAGAACTCAGCTCTAGTCTATTCCTGCACCGATGTCCTGCGTCTGTTCCACATGGACTTTGCCTGGATCCTGGGGCGTACACGCACCCTCCCTGCCGCCACCGTCGACAAAGCCAGGGAGATCTTCACAAGCAGCAACATTGACGTTAGCCGGATGGTCGCCAGCAGGCAGCAGGGCTGTGATAAGACCCTCTGAGAGATTGAATACAATTGGATAGAGTAGAACTTCATAGAATTTTCCCACAGGGAAATTTGGTTTGCAACAACATAGTATGCAAAAGAGATGTTGATGGAAGAAAGTAATATAGTTTCCCTCATCTGTGTAATAACATGTTAGCTCGGCAAACTTCAGTGACATTCCATTCATTATTCAGAGGAATTGTTAGAGGAAAATAATGTACAGTAATATTTTGTCAGAGTTTTATAATGCTTTTTGTTTTATCATAACAAAAAAATTTAGATATATATTCCAGTTACATTACGTTATCTTAAATCATATGACTGGAAATTAATTGTTGTGACCTAATTTAAAATGTTTGTCACAAACTGAAAACATGAGTATTCTCATTAGAGGCAATAAAAGTATAAGGAAATCAATATCATGTGAGTTTGATTGATCTTGGACAGATGTCTACTGCCACCTTGTGGCTACTGTAAAAAGAGAACGCCTGATAAATGCACGAGTCTTAATATGTTCCTAACATATTAACATTGTTGTAATCCATCATATGGTCTCATTCAACATAGTCTTAAACTAAGCTAAATACAAAGTCAGTGTAAATGTGCATTAGAAGGCATTTCTATAGCTCCTATGCACTCAAAGGTCTCCGGCCACTTTACTATTTTGCATGCGCGTTCCTTGTCTCCACATCGGATATATTTTTATTTTACACTGCATCAACCCGGCGACGGCTGCTAGCTAGCAGCTAATTTGCTAAACATTCAAGCGCTCAATTATTTAATTCATTTATGACAATTAAAGGCCAATCATACTCAGCCGTGATGAAGCCAGCAGTCGACGAGATGTTCCCTGAAGGAGCTGGGCCATACGTGGATCTTGATGAGGTTTGCAAACATTTGTTATGCTTCAGAATTGCTAGTTAGCTTGCTATGATAGCTAACGTTAACGTTACGTATTAGCGAGCTACTGTAACTAGTTACATTTACTCTGAATGAACTCACACGAGAAGTAACCAAGCTCTATTTGGTGGTTGTAGGACGTTTAAGTTAGCTGGAGATTCGATTAATAATCACATTTATTGAATTTAGCCAGCACAGCCTGGTAGCTAAATAGCTAGCGCACCGTTGTCGTCTTCTTCTTCAGTGGGGTTTATCGGCGGTTGGCATCCAACGTTATGGTGCATTATCGCCACCTACCGTACTGGAGTGTGGGCCAGAGACAGGGAGAAACTAAATCCTACCTGCCAGCCCCGTTGTTCTTCAAAAAGATAACAAAATATTTTAGACTATATCTAATGACGTTCTACTAAATATACTCTTTAAACTAATTTCCTGTATCACCTTCACCCTCATACTAGATCTCAGCCTCTCTCTTTCCCTCTGATACTGCCCACACTGTAGCAATACATGCTCCACAGTCTCTGTTTCCTGGCAATAATCACACGTTCCTGTTGGATGCTTTCCTATGACATTTAAGGTCTTATTCAACTGGCTGTGTCCCACCCTTAATCTTGTAAAAATAGCCTCCTCCTTTCTGTCCCTTCCTGCCGTCCTCCCCTCCCCGACTTTCCTCTGTACTTGAAATAAATGCCTGCCCTTTAGTATCTCTATTCCACTGCTCCAGCCATCTCTGCACCATCACTGTCCATATCAGGCTTTCTGCCTTGCTCATTGAAACTACAATATCAACATCTCCACTACTAAGTGCTTGTTTAGCTAGTACATCAACTGCCTCGTTCCACTCCACCCCCACATGGGCTTGGACCCAAGTAAATCGTATCTGTATACCCATCTGTCTAATCCTGCCATGGGTTTGTAGCACCTCATAAAGCAGGTCTTTGTTTGCTATGTGAGCTAAAGGACTGGAGACTCATTAACACTGCACATGAATCAGAGCAAATAACTACTCTGTCTGGCTTGACTTCCTCCACCCACTGCAAGGCCAACAGTATGGCCATGGTGGATTTACAGGAATAGCTACCGTTGGACTAAACTCCCTTCCATACAGTCCCATCTCCTTCGCCTGGGCATTACCCACCCACCCAAAGCTCGTGTTCTGTCTTCGCTCATGTTCCCAGCATGCCTGTAAAATCACTTTCGCAGGATGAGACACCCCATGTCCCTGTAGGTTGACCCAATAAATCAATGCCAGCTGCTGTCTCCTAATCTGCAATGGCATATCGCCCATCTCCACCTGTAGTGCAGCCACTGGGGAGGTCCGAAACACCTCACTACATCAGTCTAGTATCAAAGTATACCCCAAGGAACCTGAAGGCCCCCACCCTCTCCAAGTTTCTCCCATATAACCTCAAGCGTACCTAATCTCCCACCTTCCTCCAGGTAAAAAACACTGAGTTTTCTCTACAGAGAACCTGAATCCCCACATTAATGTCCACTACTCTACCTCATCAATTGCTTCCTGTACCTTCCTGACTATGAATGGCATATTTCTTCCCCTCTTCCATAAGGCCCCATCATCTGCAAATTACGACCTCCCAATATCCGGCCATAACTGAAAGTAAACATAATTGATCATGATTGAGAACAACAGAGGACTAATCACGCTCCCCTGTGGTGTACCGTTATCCACCAGGTAGCTGCCTGATAGAGACTTCCCCACCCTCACCTGGATAGACCTTCCAAACAGGAAATCCTTTATCCAGTTTACATTCTTCTTCCTACCCCCATAATATCAAACTTGATTAACAACCCCTCCTTCCACATCATATACCTTCACATCAAAAAAGACAGCTACGACAGTCTCCTCTCCGTAACCATACGTTCCATAATCTTACATACATTTGATGTTAAAGCTATTGGCCGATAGCTTGTTGGCCTCGTTGGGTCCTTCCCTGGCTTCCGGATTGGTACCATTACTGCCTCCATCCAGCTGCCTGGTAGTTTCCCCTCCTCCCACACAATACCTTATCCAGTGCCTCATCACTAAGATGGGCCAACATAACATAGCACACCTCATCTTTCGCAGGTGAAGGTAAATGGTGTATTCAACGCATCATTTACATCCTCCTTCCTCTCCAGCACTCCAGGATTCTCCTCTCTTGTTCTCTCTCTGCCCCTCCTCTGACAGATTTGCAGAGCTATGCACTTGGACAAATACTTTGGCCATCATCTCTGCCTTCTCCTCATCTGTTACTGCCACATCCTCCCCACTCGTCAACACTGGATAATCCCACTCCCTTCTGATCCCACTCTTCCTCTTAATCATCCCCCACACTTCTCCCACAGGTGTCGCCCTTCCAATGGTGTCACAGAACCGATGCCAACATGACTTCTTTGCCTGATAGATAGTTCTCCTCACCATGGCCTGGGCCTGTTTATACTGAATCAGATGTTGGAAGTTATGCGTCCTTTTCAGAACTCTAAATGCCCTTTTCCTACTCCTCACCACTTCTCACCATTGCCCCACATTCCTCCGTCCACCATGGGACTGCTTTCCTCCTCCTCCTCCCTGAACTCTTAGGTATAGCCTCAGTAGCTGCCCCCACTAACGCTGTTCTCACCCAGTTATTCATACTCCCCTCTCATATCCACCCGAGCCATCACCTGCTCACTCAGCTCCTGAAACTGATCCCACTTTGCCCTTCCAAACACCCACCTGCCTGCTCCATCCACTAACACCTCCTCCTCCCTCCGGCCTACTGTGCATACAATGGGGTAATGATCACTCCCTACTGTCGACTCCTCCCATACCTCCCACTCACAGATTCCTGCCATCGCACTAGATACCGGAGTGAGGACCGAGGCAGACTCTTTCCCTGTGGCTACATCAAACCTGGCCCCTCGGCCATCATTCAAACACACTAGATCTTTCATTTCTATCAGATTTTCCATCACATGGCCATTTCCATCCATCCGTTTCCCCCCCAGAGCGTGTTGTGGGAATTAATATCCCCACACCACATGACCTTACTTCTATCCTGGCCCTCCACCCTCTCCAGCACTTCTAGGTCCAATATCTGACAAGGATTATAGTAGTTCACTACCACTAGCACCCCTCCTCTCAGCCACACCTCCACCACCACGTACTCCTGTTCAATACCTTTGCCTAGCATCCTGTAAGGAAGTCCTTGCTTTATGAAGGTGGCACCCTTTTTTTTTCTATGTATACCATATCGCCGCCCACCTGCCCCGTAATCCCTGGTCTAGATGCTCCTACCCATCTCTCCCTTGAATTGTAGCTCCCTGGACCTGGACCACCCCCACTGCCTCAGCATATGGCAACCTTCTCTCCTGGATCACCCTCACTGCCTCAGCATATGGCAACCTTCTCTCCTGGACCACCCTCACTGCCTCAGCATATGGCAACCTTCTCTCCACTCTCACTTGTTGCACCTCCACTGCCTTCTTCATAACCTCACACCCACTATATACCACACTATGAGCACCCCCACAGTTGCAGCACTTTGGTTGTCCACCATCTCCAAACTTCCCATACTCATGCTCTCCTCCACACCTGGCACACCTCTTTTTCTCTTTACAGACTGTTGCCACATGCCCAAACCTCTGGCATTTATAACATCTTAAAGGCTTCGGTACATAAGCCCTCACATAATAACTCATATATCCTATGGTTACTTTATTTGGCAGTACCCGGTCCTTGAAGTGTAACAGAATAGACAGGCTATCTACCCTAACTCCACCCCTTGTTGCTTACAATCTTTGAACATTCACAAGAACGCCTCCTCTCAAATTGTCGTTTACCTCTTTAAATTAAATTAAATTGGTCATTTAGCAGACGCTCTTATCCAGAGCGACTTACAGGAGCAATTAGGGTTAAGTGCCTTGCTCAAGGGCACATCGACAGATTTTTCACCTAGTCGGCTTGGGGATTAGAACCAGCGACCTTTCGGTTACTGGTACAACGCTCTTAACCACTAAGCTACCTGCCGCACCTGCTAACGCTCACAGGCACTCCTGTTATCACCTCTTTACTCCACTGCTTCCCTGCTTGATCAGACCAGCTGCTCGACACAGAACTGCCGATGGAACTGGCCGCCAATGATAAGGCAGTTCATGTAGACATTTTCAATGGTAAGATTAAGAACGCCTGTTAGGGTGAAATGATAACTCTACATCTCCCATAGTAAATATGGAACTATCTATCCTGTCAGAGACCGAGGTGCTGCTACATTCTTGGGCTTTAGTGGTCAGGTATTGGATCAGGGCCATGTCCGCCTGGCATCCCATAGGCCAGGGTTTCTCAAACTCGGTTTCTCAAACTTTGTTTTTTTTGCCCTAGCACTACACAGCTGATTCAAATAACCAACTCATCATCAAGCTTAGATGAAACAGCTGTGTAGTGCTTGTACAAAAAACAAAACGTGCACCCAAGGGAGAGGGGGGTGGGGCCCAGGACTGAGTTTGGGAAACCCTGCTATAGGCTACAACTCTTTTTGAAGACACTCATTATTCATAAAGGTACACCCATACCCAGTACACAAAGCTGGTTGCCATGACGTCATTCTGACATCTGTTGTGACGTCATGGTCAGGTTGTGTACTGATTTATAAAAGTAAAAAGTATGTTTTCTAGACGTCTTTTTAGTGATCAGGAAAAGGTGTCTTTAACTGACAAGATAACAAACAAAATATGAAGTTCGAGAAAGGCATCAAGGCTAACTGGCCAGATAACCAAAATGTCTTTCCAAGACATCTTGATGTTGTCCTTCAAAAGAACATGTTTTTACCTGGTTGTAATCTGGTAATATGATGTCTCTACAAGCAGGAAATGACATTATGACGTACCATGCCAAATTCTGCATCCGTGGATAGACATGGCTGACCAGAATAGTCCAATTAAACTTTGTAATGTTGTAGTGTGGTTAACTTTGCAACGTTACTGACTCCAAATAAATAATAGCAATGATAACTTTATTGGTTTTCAAACATTTAAGAGTCAAACTGCTAAAATTACTAAAACATCACTGAACAGTATCAAATATATGCATAGTTTTGATATTGTAGCGATCTGTTTGGGAACATAACAGTGTAAGGCCCTTTGCGAGTCTGGAAACCGGGTCTCCCAGCCTGTAGGCAGACTAGCTAACCACTGCTTCAATAAGGGTTCATCCTTTCATAGTTTACCTACAGATCGTTTGTTACAATATCAACCCTGAGACTCCTATCATGTTAACACTCATAGCATCAATTAAACTGTAATTCAAGCACATTGACTTGGTAGGGCATTGGAATTTTGAATGGGTTGAGGTTGTTGCCTTTAACCAGAGCAGCTGATCTGTATTCCATATGAGCCAAGTGGTCAGGGCAGATTGAATCCATTAGTGCATGCCTTTCTCCAGCTGCTCACCTCCATTCTGTTGCTTCAGAACTCTGTTGGCTTCTGGAGCAGCAGGAAGCGTCTTTACTGGCCTCAAACCAGCACTCCTGTTTTTCTTTTACAAAGTTTGTTTTATAATGTAGTGTGATCCTTGTCCTGAGGCAAAATAACATCAAACATGACTTTTAGAACGAACGATGAAGGAAATGATCACTAAGAGCCATTTGCCTTTAGAACAGAACTGTCAGATTCTTACGAGAGCCTCCTACAGGGTTTGAGTAAAAGAGTATTAGACTTACTATATGTCTTTTAAAATCTGCAATGCCGAGAACGCGCACAGAATCACGGAATCCAGACATTAAAACGGAATTCAACAATATTCAACAATGTATTGAAATTGGTAGGGAATCAACTAAAATATATTGAAAATAAATACATTTGGCCAAGAGTTTGTCATAATGAACAGAATGCAAAAGTATTTTCGTATTTCCTGCTACTTTCTGAAGAGGCAACGATAATGCCCCAGTCTGTGTGTGTGGTGCGGGCGTCTACCACTTTGTGTAGCCGTAGCGATGATGTTTTGAAAACAGCCTTCAGGGCCCAGTTTTCAAAAGTTATCTATCTGGATTTCGCCTATCAGGTAGGATTAAATGCATAGAAATATAAGAAATAAAAAAGACAAATCATTGACTTGAATGGGGACTCTCAATCTATTTCAATGCATTTAATCCTATTCCGATAGCTGAAATCCAGATAGATAACTTTGGAAAGACTGGGCCCTGGTAGATGGAAAGTCTTTCACAAAAACCTTCTCAATTAAATACTACAGTACCTTCCTGGCAGAATGATATCATGATTATTTTCATCAATCCAGTGGGTATTTGTTTTGCAAACTCTACCATTACATGTGTGCTACAAAAACACAGCTAAACATCAGCCTCTTGCTAGGTACACACTTGAATTAAAGGGTAACTACACCCAAAAATCCAAATTTCTCACATTTTTTCCAGACCCCAAAAAGTGTATCCTGATGTGGTTTAAGCATTATTGTGGACTTAGAACATCCATATTTGTTTTTCTATAAAATGTTTTTCATTTTGATAGTGAAAACCTGTCACGATCGTCTTGACGAGAAGGAGTAGACCAAGGCGCAGCGTGTGAAACGAACATGACTTTAATAGTAAAGCACAAGTACAAAACAAAACACGATCGTGAAGTCCACAGTAACACTGACTGAACACGGAACAAAAACCCACAACACCCAAAGGAAAACATACAGATTAAATATGGCTCCCAATCAGAGACAACCAGCCGACAGCTGACACTCGTTGCCTCTGATTGGGAGTCACACATGCAAACATAGACATAGACAACCTAGAACACCCAACATAGAAAATGAACACATAGAATGCACACACCCTGGCTCAACATAATGAGTCCCAGAGCCAGGGTGTGACAAAACCAGATAATATTTTTTTCTTTAAATACGGAAACCTGGAAAAACAAAACAGCAAAAACTGAATGAAATAAATAATGGAGTCAGGCAAAAATCGGATTCACTTAGCCTACCTAGAGCTCCTCTTCTGGAACATTCAGGGTTGTTATGCAAGATGTTTGTTTTTGGAGACAGAATGTATGTATTTATTTCCTCTTTGTTGCAATAGCTAGCTATGTGACTGTGTCTAGTTGAAGAGGCTTCCTCCAAACCTGAAGTGGATTGTTTGGATCGATCAAGTAGCTCACAAATTATTTGTGATTTTTTGTATTTTGATTAGTTTAGAGCTTTTCTAAAACTAAATAAACTAATGTTTTTCTAATCAAAGTATTTCCTGGAGTACGTCCAGCCAGTCCACATCTTTGATGTATTCCATAACTAGCAGTAGCTGATTTATTTTAATTTTATTTTATTTAACCTTTATTTAACTAGGCAAGTCAATTAAGAACAAATTCTTATTTACAATGACGGCCTACCCCGGCCAAACCCTTTCCTAACCCGGACGATGATGGACCAATTGTGCGCCGCCCTATGGGACTCCCGATCACGGCCGGTTGTGATACAGCCCGGGATCGAACCCGGGTCTGTAGTGACGCCTCTAGCAGTGCGATGCAGCCACTCAGGATTATAAATTGACCATTTGAATCAGCTGGCTGGGGGTGCTCCAGGAGAGCTCTGTGAATCACTGGGTTAGAGGTTGATTTAGAAAACCATTCTTACATTTGTTTACAGACAGTACTGTAGAACACAACATTTGTGTACACAGTAGGCTGCATATCAGACCTGGGTTCAAATAGTATTTGTTTTCTTTACAGTCTTAATCTGTGCTTGATCTTGCATGGCACAATGGAACCAAGTGCAAACCCCACCCATCTGGCACACCAGGCAGGCTCAATCAAATGGCCAAAGTTTCTTAAAGATTTAAAATACTAGGCTAATTGAACCCAGGTCTGGTACATTAAGTAAGTGGCTACACATTTCCCAATTGAGTTCAAAGGAGATGCACAAAGAGAGATCCACAGTGTCTTGAAATGTGGCTCCTAAAAGAAAAAGATATGTCCCTGAAACATTCCTCCCTATAAACATGTAACACCAGATAGAGACTTGATTAAGATATGTCCCTGAAACATTCCTCCCTATAAACATGTAACACCAGATATATACTTGATTAAGATATGTCCCTGAAACATTCCTCCCTATAAACATGTAACACCAGATAGATACTTGATTAAGATATGTCCCTGAAACATTCCTCCCTATAAACATGTAACACCAGATAGATACTTGATTAAGATATGTCCCTGGAACATTCCTCCCTATAAACATGTAACACCAGATAGATACTTGATAAAGATATGTCCCTGAAACATTCCTCCCTATAAACATGTAACACCAGATAGATAATTGTGTCTATTTTAACTGCCCGTCTTAGAGTGCAGGTAATGTACAAGTGGTTGGTTTGGTAAAGTCTTTCATTTGGCTTAAAGTATTGTTTTCCTGTTTGTGTCTTTTCCTTTATAGTATAGTCAAAGTATGGTTTTTGATAACAGCTTTTAGGGGATGGACTTCCACAGACAATGACTTGTGAAGATCACAGGTTGGGACATCAGTATGCCCATACAGTCTGCATACTGTAGACATGACTGCATGCACAGACATCAGTTCATCATCTAGTTTGAATTAATATATTTGTATTCCATTGTAAACTACCTTTTATTCAAAGTGAGATCTACAATAGTCAAGTGAAATTTTACTTAAAATTTGAGTGAAAATAAAAAGACAATCCCTCAAAAATGTGTGTACATTGATGAATTTGTGCAAATCTAATTGATTTTCCACATTGTTTCAACGGCGTTGTTCCCTGTTGAAACAACGTTGATACAACCTGTTGTTGTTTGCTCCAAATGGGAATATACACAATCTATGTCTCGAGACTTAAAAATCCTTCTTTAACCTGTCTCCTCCCCCTTCATCTGCACTGATTTGAAGACGATTTAACAAGTGACATCAATAAGGGATCATAGGGATATTGTCAGTCTATATCATGGAAAGAGGTGTTCTTAATATTTTGTATACTCAGTGTATTTGCATACAAGGAGATTTGCATTGGCGAAAAAAGGCTTCTCGAGACACTTGTAGCGGCAGAAAATGTTTTATGGATTGATACTCTGTATGTTTGTACAGAGCTCTACGATCAAACATCTGACCTCAAAGACCGCCCACAGACGCACAGGAAGGGCATGCAGACATCCCAGAATGGCCCTCACTTCTACTAGGGTGCATCTCTCTGACCCACTACTCTCACACCGGGGTTTATGAGAGATACGACCGTCCTTGTCTGCTTGTGTTAAAACTGATAATATGTGTCAAAACAACCGACAACGGATTATTCTAAATTCATGCATCTTTTTTTCTTCACAGATTTTGAAGACCTTTTTGATGACGATGATATCCGGTGAGGAAGATTGAGTTTCTTTTTTTTTTAACTTTTGAAAAGGAATTGATTGAATGAACGAGTGGATGAGCTAATATACGTATCATGTACATCTTTTTTCTTCTTCATTTTTTCGGGACTACACGGCAAACTAACTATTTAAACTCTAATGACATACCATTTACATTCAGGCAAATATGCGTGCTAGTTCTAGGTTTAAAAATACATTCTTACTAAATCGCCACTGCTGCCACCAGATGTTGCAAGGTTCCGAACAAATCCCAGGCATTCCACCATATGTTGGGATGTTCCAATTATGAGTTGCTATCATACTCATGTACCTTCAACAGACTTCCAAGTTGGATTGTAGGTTTGTGTGTGTCTGAGAACACCTGTTAGTTAGGCATTTGGAGCATAATTATATATGGGATGATCCCAGAGCCTCCGATGCAGTCGGACTGCAGATGGCAGATGATGAATGGGGCTCCACAAGAATCACTTACATTAGTTGTAATGACAAATTAAAGCCTGATAATAATGATAATTCATGGGTTTTATATATGGGCACAGTGAGGCTTGATGAATATAGAGTTTTAGATTAATATCCTGTTTTATTTGGTCTCTATTGGTTACATAAACGTTAAGGAGAAAGATGAGAAAATATATATATCGCTTGTCCATGCATTTGGTTACCTTGAGACACTAGAGCAGGACACAGTACATTATAAAGCGGCAATCAAAGACTATATACAGTACCAGTCAAAAGTTTGGACACACCTACTCATTCCAGGGTTTTTCTTTATTTTTACTATTTTCTACATTGTAGAATAATAGTGAATACATCAAACTATGAAATAACACATATGGAATCATGTAGTAACCAAAAAAGTGTTAAACAAATAAAACTATATTTTATATTTGAGATTCTTCAAAGTAGCCACGCTTTGCCTTGGTTAAGTGTACCTTTGCACACTCTTGGCATTCTCTCAACCTGGAATGTATTTCAATTAACAAGTTCATTTGTGGAATTTCTTTCCTTCTTAATGCGTTTGAGCCAATCAGTTGTGTTGTGTCAAGGTATGGGGTGGTATACAGAAGATAGCCCTATTTGGTAAAAGACCAAGTCCATATTATGGCAAGAACAGCTCAAATAAGCAAAGAGAAACGACAGTCCATCATTACTTTAAGGCATGGAGGTAAGTCAATCCAGAAAATCTCAAGAACTTTGAAAGTTTCTTCATGTGCAGTGGCAAAAACCATCAAGCGCTATGATGAAACTGGCTCTCATGAGGACCGCCACAGGAAAGGAAGACCCAGAGTTACCTCTGCTGCAGAGGATATGTTCATTAGAGTTAACTGCTCCTCAGATTGCAGCCCAAATAAATGCTTCAGAGTTCAAGTAACAGACACATCTCAACATCAGCTGTTCAGAGGAGACTGTGTGAATCAGGCCTTCATGGTAAAATTGCTGCAAAGAAACCACTACTAAAGGACACCAATAAGAAGAAGAGACTTGCTTGGGCCAAGAAACATGAGCAATGGACATTAGACCTGTGGAAATCTGTCCTTTTGGTCTGATGAGTCCAAATTTGAGATTTTTGGTTCCAACCACCGTGTCTTTGTGAGACGCAGAGTAGGTGAACGGATGATCTCCGCATGTGTTGTTCCCACCGTGAAGCATGGAGGAGGAGGTGTGAAGGTGTGGGGGTGCTTTGCTGGTGACACTGTCTGTGATTTTTTTTGAAATCAAGGCACACTTAACCAACATGGTGACCACAGCATTCTGCAGCGATACGCCATCCCATCTGGTTTGCTCTTAGTGGGACTATCATTTGTTTTTCAACAGGACAGTGACCCAAAACACACCTCCAGGCTGTGTAAGGGCTATTTGACCAAGAAGGAGGGTGATGGAGTGCTGCATCAGATGACCTGGCCTCCACAGTCACCCGACCGCAACCCAATTGAGATGGTGCTCAGCATATGTGGGAACTCCTTCAAGACTGTTGGAAAAGCATTCTCATGAAGCTGGTTGAGAGAATGCCAAGAGTGTGCAAAGCTGTCATCAAGGCAAAGGGTGGCTACTTTGAAGAATCTCAAATCTAAAATATAGTTTCATTTGTTTAACACTTTTTTGGTTACTACATGATTTCATATGTGTTATTTCATAGTTTTGATGTCTTCACTATTATTCTACAATGTAGAAAATAGTAAAAATAAAGAAAATCCCTTGAATGAGTAAGTGTGTCCAAACCTTTTATAAACTGGGTGGACATTTTTCTCAAATTAGTGCACTGGGCCTTTATTACTTCTGTATGAGCGGACCAAAACCGTCTCAGCACCCCCACCACTAAACATCTTCCCGCGGCCATGTTTCTTACGTTTCAGAATGTTTCACCTCGTTGACTGACTACACCACAGTACGTGTTCTCTTCCCCTCTTGGTGGCGTGTAGTTCGCCAAACGAACATGCAAGAGAACAGAGATGGAAAACTGCTTACATGAAAGTGGTGGTAGGGCCTCATCATTTTTACAGCAAGGGTCTGTTTTTTTTTTAACACATTTTTTTTACTCCTCAAGTGTTAAGAAACCGCTTTATGGGCTTTTCACACAAATTTCCCTTGCCATAATGTTTCCATGAGTATAACAACTTTGACATTAACAATATGGTTACTATTAACTTAGAGTTGTTTTCAAGGCAACTGGTTCATTGACCTGTAGAATGCATCCATGTATGGAAGACTGAGGAGGTAATGTCTTCACTTTGCACAAGCGTGGTCCATTTGATGATACATACATTCTATACTACATACTGTTCAAATGTGGCATAGTCCTTTTCCCACCCTCCATGTAGCATGACGTTTGCTTATGAATGGTTTATGAAGTATCTACGAAGACCTTATGAAGGGTCATTGAAGGCTTCATAAAGCCATTCAAGTTGATTCCAACAGAACCAGTTCAGTGCCACTGGGCCCATTTTTCCAGGCATCAGTCAGAACTGAGTTGGTAAGTGTGCTCATAAAGACCTCCGCCTGGACAGCAGTCGCTCTCTTCAGTGGTGTTTCCAGGAAAGATGGCGTAAGAGTTAAGATAGTGTAACGGTCAGTGTTATCCAGCATTCTTGGGACGTCCCTAACCTTAACCCTTACCCTAACCTTAATCCTACACCTAACCCTAACCTTAACCATTTTTAAATTTCAACTTCAGTGGGGTAGGGATGTCCCAAGGTTTCTGGATAGTACGAACCATAGTGTAACTGTCTGTAGGAACTGTGTATATCTGTTCCTGTCTATTCATGTTCTGTATTATGTCATGTTTTGTGTGGACCCCAGGAAGAGTCGCTGCTGCTATAGCAACAGCTGATGGGGATTCTAATAAAATACACACACAAAAATCCAAGAGGAATGTGTTATGGGTATATGACTAGATAATGACTAGGGCTGTCTCTAGGAACCTGCTGAAGACACAGTACATAGAGATACTGTAAATAGTAGTAGAAGGAAGGCTAGATCTATGGCTGAGTGAGGGATCTTTACATTCTATTATTCTACACTAGGTGTTCTATGAGAAACAACACAGTCAGAGAGAGGTTGACTGTTTTTAGGGTTTTACTGAGTGAATCATGCTGCCTGAATCAGCTCCAGGATCCATAATAATGGCCATTCTATCCAAAGACATTGACTGTTGTCTTGATTGATATTTGTAGCCATCTTAAACCCAAATTCCAAATCGGTGTACAAAAAAAAAAAGATAAGGTACATCATAATGATATCCCGTTAATCTGGTATTTGTTTACCCAGGGGTCTTGCTGTTCGGTTGGGGTAATTACAGGCCCCCTATTGGTCCATCAGCCAGTTGTGCAGGAGCCAATCCCGGAGCGTGTAACAGCATGCTCCAGAAATACGACATGCCTTTTGGTTTTTCATTATCAAGAAGCTCCTTAAAAATGCTGCCCAGCGCTCCTCTCCCATACAAGGGAGCAGAAAGGTAGGGTGTACACACAGTTCAGTTCGCTACACCCCCCGAAACCAATCAACCCAGAGAGCCACTGGCTCCTTCAGGGTCCCAGGAGGGCAGAGCTTCACTTGAACAACAGGTAAGTCATGGATTACAATGCTTGTAAATAATCAGAATAATGTATTACATTTGGAAAGCGCTTTTCATTATACAATAATGAGCTCAAAGTGCATGAATGTGTAATGTTTGCTAGATGTATAATGTATGCTAATGTGACTTTTATATACAGTTAATGTAAATTGTTTACATGACCATGGCTAAAGATGGGCTTATTTAGTACCAAGCTCTTTGTGTGGTAGGTATTCTACTGTCAGTCAGTAACTACATGCAGAGTTTATTTCAGAATCTACAATGATTCAGTCGTTGGTTTGGGAGCAAAGCTGGAGATGGATTTTCATTATAACAGATGGAGTTCTATTCTGTCAAGTCAATTGCTCCATCAGTGGTAAAGTCAATAGAAGAATAGCAGGAATACATAGGATGCCAGTGAATTACATTTGAATGCCTTTCAAGATATTGCCTTAGGAAAAACCGTATGGTCTAGTCTGAGCAAGACAAGCTGGTTACATGATATTGTTTTGCAGAAAGTTAAATGATTTTTTTGTTGAAGTTACTAGCCTTTGGTGTTCTATGATTAGTGCAACGCTCCAAGGTCAGCTGTTGTCAACCTTCAACCTTGATAGAATAAACAAATTAGGATGATTAACCCTTTACAGGACAATGACTTGGGCCTGTATAAACAATTGTTTACTGCAAAGTTTATGAATTGACATGACCATACACAAGCAGACATGTTGTGAGCTAGAGGAGCCGTTCAGTACTGGAAACTATTGTTAAATGGTACAGGTGCTAAAAGGAGAGCGCCATTAGATGGGTTAAAAATATCATTACACTTCATAATACGTTTTATGAGTAAGCCATTATAAATGCTTAGAAACCTTTATATAAATGTTTCATAAACATGTCATGTTATGTTATAAATGTTTATGAATTGTATTACTTAGAAATGTTTATAGTTTACAAATTAGGAAATATTCATTTATTATTGGTATGAGAACTACTTATTCATAGTTATTTAATACATTAACATTTGTATAAAGTCTCACCCATTTTAGCATGTTCAGGAATAAATCTCACCCTCTCTCACCTGTTCCTAAAAAATACTCAATATTCCCAACTTCGCCGTCAGGAGACAGACAAAGCTGAAAATGGCACGGGCAGGAAGACTAACGTTTTCCCTGATCTACACTGGAATCCTCCTAGTGTTATCACCAGGTGAGTGAGACTGCCGTGTTTCAGCACTTTCTGACTGATTGACTGACTACAAGCTAAAATAGATCACTCTATATCAGTCGCTTTACTGTAGCCCAGTGCTTATTTTGTCAATCGGGATGTGCCGGTAGAAAAAGTGAGCGCTAGAGGGGGTGGACCTGGGGAGCTCTGATGTACCGGAAGCATAAAAAAACCTTTATAATAAAGCATTGAATGCATATCATCATACTTGCTTAGTGGCATAGAGCAGTAGTGTAGAGGCACTTGCAGAAGTTGCACACATGGGAAACATTTTTTGTGGTCTAGGGTCTGGGAAGTTTTTTGACTTTTATAAACGCATTACATTTTACATAACTGAAGACTCTGAGCTAACTGGGAACTCTGAGCTGGGATATCTCCGACTTCCGACTTCAGTACGTTCAAGACAACTGGGAATTCAGGAAAAAACGAGCTCAGACTGGGAAAATTAGTTTTGAACAGTCATCGAACTCTGAATTCCAAGTGGGGAACTCTGGCCTCTTTCTATCACTCAGACTTTCCGACCTAGATCACTGATGTCATGATTCGACCACATTTTTTCCGAGTTCCCAGTTGTCTTGAAAGCACCATAATACCACACAAACGATCGATCGAAATGACAGGCTACTTTGACACTGAGATTCTGATTTGAATGAAAACGACCTTGTCTTGAATCCATCAATAGCCTAGGCCTAGGAGTGTGGAGACATATTATATGCTACAATATGAGGAGGGAATTACAGTCCTTAAAATGCTTTCCAGTTTCACTGACTCACCCAATGATGTGCAGCTCACTCGCTGGTTTTGGCATAATGCACTCGTGCCAAAAGCCTCTCTCTCTCTCTTGTTTTACTTTGTAAAGTTGATCAAATATTTTTGTAGCCTACAGCTGACAGATTAGCCTTCACTTTTCAGCAGGAGCCATTTGCTTTCCAACCTGTGTTTTCCCGCAATTGTAGAAGTATTGTGAAAGGCCAGTTTTGTCTACGTGCTGTTAGTTCACAGATTTACAGCGCGTTCCCGACTGCATGCTAGGCCTTGTTATTGGGTTACACTCCACAGCTAGGCTATTTTTAATAAGGTATTGATCCTCTGTGGCTACATTTTAGGCTTTCTCATGGTGTAGTCGGCTATTCTGAATGATTTCATTTCTTTCTGAACAGACAGCAGTAACTCTATAACTTTGGCACATTTTATTTCAATTTATCAGGCTTGCTGAAGCTCCCCCAGAACCCTTAACACGGCTCTATTTAAGCAATAAGGCATGAGGGGGTGTGGTATATAGCCAATATACCACGGCTAACGGATGTTCTTACTGTGTGCCTGGATACAGCCCTTAGCCGTGGTATATTGGCCATATACTACGAACATCCGAGGTGCTTTATTGCTATTAGAAACTGGTTACCAACGTAATTAGAGCAGTACAAATACATGTTTTGTCATACCCATGGTATACGGTCTGCTATACCACTGCTGTCAGCCAATCAGCATTCAGGGCTCGTACCACCCAGTTTATAAAAGGTTTTACATTATGAAGTGCAATGCTGGAGAGATGAGTTGCAGACTCATGTCTATCAGAGCATAGAGGGAGAGAGATCATAGAAAGTGAATCTCATTCTAGTTCTGTGAGAGATACAGGGGAGGGGGCGGCAGGAGAATTAACAAAAAGGCAACTCGAATTAACTTTGATGGCTTTTCTTATAATTTTTACATTGCAAAAACTGCAAGTTATTTTTCATGCCAATAGAGGTACCGGATCCGGCCAAATAGATTCTGGAAAGAAAAAGTCAAAAACGTAGTGGTGACAGGATCTGGCTCAAATTAAGCACTACTGTAGACCAGTAGATCCCTATATAATCAGTCACTTTACTGTAGCCCAGTAGATCCCTATATAATCAGTCACTTTACTGTAGATCAGTAGATCCCTGTATAATCAGTCACTTTACTGTAGACCAGTAGATCCCTGTATAATCAGTCACTTTACTGTAGACCAGTAGATCCCTATATAATCAGTCACTTTACTGTAGACCAGTAGATCCCTATATAATCAGTCACTTTACTGTAGACCAGTAGATCCCTATATAATCAGTCACTTTACTGTAGACCAGTAGATCCCTATATAATCAGTCACTTTACTGTAGACCAGTAGATCCCTATATAATCAGTCACTTTACTGTAGATCAGTAGATCCCGATATAATCAGTCTACATAAAGCATCATTCATACCACTAATGGATGTTAGTACACGATAATTGATATCTTGTCACACCCGGGCTCTGGGACTCTATATGTTGAGCCAGGGTGTGGTCATTCTATGTGGTGTATTTCTATGTTGGGAGTTCTGGTTTGTGTATTTCTATGTTGGCCTGAGTGGCTCCCAATCAGAGGCAACGAGTGTCAGCTGTCGTTGGTTGTCTCTGATTGGGAGCCATATTTAAACTGTCTGTTTTCCCTTTTGTGTTTGTGGGATCTTGTTTCTAGTCTGTTGTGTTAGACCGTGAACTGTCACGTTATCGTTTTGTTGTTTTTGATCGTGTCTCTAATAAAGAGTATGTTTGCCTGCAACGCTGCGCCTTGGTCCTCATCTCTATACGACGATCGTGACAGAAGATCCCACCAGAACTGGACCAAGCAGCGGGTCGAGGAGCCATCGCCAGGGAAATCCCTAGCGGATATCCAGCGCCTCCTCGACTGGGTCTAGCCGGGTGAGGAAGAGAGGGGCTTGACGTGGAAGCAGAAGGGCGAAAGGCTGGCGAGAAGCATGGAGACCTGGTCCACGGGTAGGAGTGAAGCCCATACATTTTTTAGGGGGGGGCTAACGCCGTGGACGACGGGGCAGCAGGAGGCCGCCAGGTTACGGGAGTCACTGGTCACCAGGGGGAAGGAGGATGTAGAGGCACGGCGAGAGGTACTGGGGTGTGTTGCCAGTCCGGTCTGGCCTGTTCCTGATCCCCACGTAGGGCCAGTGGTGTGTGTTCCCAGTACGGTCCGGCCTGTTCCTGCCACTCGCACCAAGTCTACGGTGCGCGTCGCCAGCTCGGCCCGGCCTGTTCCTGCTCCCCGCACCAAGCCTGTGGTGCGCGTCGCCAGCCCAGTCCGGCCCATTCCTGCTCCCCGCACCAAGTCAGTGGTGCGCGTCGTCAGCCCGGTCCGGCCCATTCCTGCTCCCCGCACCAAGTCAGTGGTGCGTTTCATCAGCCCTGTCCGGCCCGTTCCTGCTCCCCGCACCAAGTCAGTGGTGCGCTTCGTCAGCCCGGCTCGGCCCGTTCCTGCTCCCCGCACCAAGTCAGTGGTGCGCTTCGTCAGCCCGGCTCGGCCCGTTCCTGCTCCCCGCACCAAGCCAGTGGTGTGCGTCGTCAGTCCGGCACGGCCCGTGCCTGTTCCACCGGTGGCTGGTCCGGCACCGGTCAGATGCTTCACGCCGGAGCTAGAGCAATCCGCTCCACCAGTGTGCAGTCCAGCTCCGGCCAGCGGGGCCAGACCGGACCAGGGGCGCTATGGGGGGATTATTGGAGGGTGGTGGGCAAGCCCGGAGCCAGAACCGCCGCCGAGGAGGAATGCCCACCCAGCCCTCCCCTGTTTTGTTCAAGTTGAGGCGCGGTCGCAGTCCGCGCCTTTAGGGGGGGGTACTGTCACACCCGGGCTCTGGGACTCTATATGTTGAGCCAGGGTATGGTCATTCTATGTGGTGTATTTCTATGTTGGGAGTTCTGGTTTGTGTATTTCTATGTTGGCCTGAGTGGCTCCCAATCAGAGGCAACGAGTGTCAGCTGTCGTTGGTTGTCTCTGATTGGGAGCCATATTTAAACTGTCTGTTTTCCCTTTTGTGTTTGTGGGATCTTGTTTCTAGTCTGTTGTGTTAGACCGTGAACTGTCACGTTATCGTTTTGTTGTTTTTGATCGTGTCTCTAATAAAGAGTATGTTTGCCTGCAACGCTGCGCCTTGGTCCTCATCTCTATACGACGATCGTGACATATCTACAATGTCACTAAAATGATGGGCTGTTACTTCCTACGCTCCACATCAAACCAGTGCATGTACGGTAGATGATCACTTGTCAGACATAGGGAAACACATTCAAGTGTAGCATAACTCTTTCACGACACCACCATATACAAATACATTAATCTCTGATGCCTTAGAGTTGAATCTCTGATACCTCGGAGCTGAATCTCTGATGCCTCGGAGCTGAATCTCCGATGCCTCGGAGCTGAATCTCTGATGCCTCGGAGCTGAATCTCTGATGCCTCGGAGCTGAATCTCTGATGCCTCGGAGCTGAATCTCTGATGCCTCGGAGCTGAACTCTAGTCTCATTAGTCAAGGTGAGGCACCGCAGACGTCTCACCATAACAGAACCAGCTGACGAGGCGTTTTCCCTTCAGCCATAAACCTCTGAAGGGAACCCCTGGTGCTTTTTAACGTACAGAGACTCAATGTACAGAACATCAGAATCCCCCCTCCCCGAAACATCTTACTGTATAGTGGGGGTTTAATTGGGTGGAGTGCCTTTTTGGGCTCTCTTTGTAGTTTTACGGTTTCCACTGACTTCCAGTTCGGCCCCATGCAGTAGTAAACAAACCCAGGCCCCCCCCCCACATTGAAGGATGTGTTTAGGGGTGTGTGTGTGTGAATACATGCAGGTGTGTATGTTGGGATGTGTCTGTGTCTGTGCGCATGCATGCATTTGTGTGTGTGTATGTGTGCCTGCATGTGTGTGTGTGTGTGTGTTTGTGTGTGTGTGTGTGTGTGTTAATCGCCAGGATGCTGCCTGAGCTGTTCCTCTAAGCGCCGGCTCCTGCCGTGTGCTCCCAGAGACCTATTAGCAGGGCCAGCATTTTCCCTCGTTTAGGGAACACAACATCTGGTTCTGGTTCTGGTTTCGACTCATGTCCCTACTGTTGTTTTACAGAGTTTCTAGGAGCCAGCCCGGTGAGGCAGAATGTGGAGGAGGAGGGTGAGTGAGGGGGACTGGTTTGAATGAGACAACAAAGGGAACATGGATATTAGCATGTTCCATCCCAGTCAAAAGTTTGGACACACCTACTCATTCAAGGGTTTTTCTTTATTTTTACTATTTTCACGTTGTAGAATAATAGTGAATACATCAAAACTATGAAATAACACATATGGAATCATGTAGTAACCAAAAAAGTGTTAAACAAATCCAAATATATTTTAGATTCTTCAAAGTAGCCACCCTTTGCTTTGATGACAGCTTTGCACACTCTTGGCATTCTCTCAACCAGCTTCATGAGGTAGTCACCTGGAATGCATTTCAATTAACAGGTGTTCCTTGTTAAAAGTTAATTTGTGGAATTTCTTTCCTTCTTAATGCATTTTAGCCAATCAGTTGTGTTGTGACAAGGTAGGTGTGGTATACAGAAGATAGCCTTATTTGGTAAAAGACCAAGTCCATATTATGGCAAGAACAGCTCAAATAAGCAAAGAGAAATGACAGTCCATCATTACTTTAAGACATGAAGGTCAGTCAATCCGTAACGTTTCAAGAACTTTGAAAGTTTCTTGAAGTGCAGTCGCAAAAACCATCAAGCGCTATGATGAAACTGGCTCTCATGAGGACCGCCACAGGAGTGGAAGACCCAGAGTTACCTCTGCTGCAGAGGATAAGTTCATTAGAGTTAACTGCTCCTCAGATTGCAGCCCAAATAAATGCTTCAGAGTTCAAGTAACAGACACATCTCAACATCAACTATTCAGAGGAGACTGTGTGAATCAGGCCTTCATGGTCGAATTGCTGCAAAGAAACCACTACCAAAGCACAGCAGTAAGAAGAAGAGACTTGCTTGCGCCAAGAAACACGAGCAATGGACATTAGACCGGTGGAAATCTGTCCTTTGGTCTGATGAGTCCAAATTTGAGATTTTTGGTTCCAACCACAGTGTCTTTGTGAGACGCAGAGTAGGTGAACGGATGATCTCCGCATGCATTGTTCCCACCGTGAAGCATGGAGGAGGAGGTGTGAAGGTGTGGGGGTACTGCATCAGATGACCTGGCCTCCACAATCACCCGACCTCAACCCAACTGAGATGGTTTGGGATGAGTTGGACTGTGGAGTGAATGAAAAGCAGCCAACAAGTGCTCAGCATATGTGGGAACTCCTTCAAGACTGTTGGAAAAGCATTCCTCATGAAGCTGGTTGAGAGAACGCCAAGAGTGTGCAAAGCTGTCATCAAGGCAAAGGGTGGCTACTTTGAGGAATCTAAAATATATTTTTGGTTACTACATGATATGTGTTATTTCATAGTTTTGATTATTCTACAATGTAGAAAATAGTAAAAATAAAGAAAGACCCTTGAATGAGTAGGTGTGTTCAAACTTTTGACTGGTAATGTGTACTGGACCGTATGTCATACCAAAAGATTTTCAGACATAAACAGCTAACTCACTTACTGTGATACCATTATATACAAGTACACACACCCTTACAGTACACACATCCTTACAGTACATACACAAATGTCCATGTAGTGGTGTACTCAAACATACTTATGTACTGGTGTTGATGTCTTTATTTAATCTAATATGGCACTTTTTGAGTCCACATTCTCTTCTTAATATATGCTGTACTTCTCTCTATTGTTCCAGCATCTGCAGTATCCAGGGATGTCCGCAGCAAGAGGAGTCTTCCTGTCCTCCAGCGTCTCCCTGACTTCTGGGGATGGTACAGATTCTTCATGGATACTGGTAACCAGGAAGGAGTGAGTAGCTAACAATCCACAGACATTTTTGTTTGGAGTGAATGTACTTTTGGTTTGATACCTACCAGTTTATCTTAAAACATATACTTCAGTTTATTGACGTGTAGATAACTGGTACTTTGTACTGCGCCTGCCTCTCCACCCCCACCCCCCCCCCCACCCCCCCACCCCCCCATTAGCCCTTGACAGTCTAGATTGAGCCTGGCACAATGGAACCAATGGAATAGTCAAAAAAGCGATCTGGCTTTTCAGGCAGGCTCAATCAAACGCACAAAGTATTTGAAAGAAAACATTCCATTTGAACTGAGGTCTGGACCTGATGGGAGTCTGTCTCTTCCCTCTCTTATAGATAGAGCATCTGGACAAGATGTACATGACCTACCTGCAGAACAAGCACCGCTCCGAGGAGGGTCCCACCTTCAACCACTACCTCACCCACCTCAGTGCTATCTACAAGACCTGCGCCGACTCCGACAACCCAGAATGCATCGCTGAGTCCACCAGCAAGCCCAAGGCCAAGGTGGTGATGCCCGCGCCCATCAAGACCGCCACAGTCGGAATGTGCAACCCATATATCGACCCGTACTGCCTCTTCCCCATGATCCCTAAGATAGCTGCCCCAAATCCTCCTCTGACTCCAGCCCCAGCTCCGGTCAAAGCCGCCCCAGTGCCTGTCCTGACCCCCTTCCTGCTGTACCCTCTGAAGACCCCCACAGGGTTCTACTACGCCCCAGTCCTGGAGCCCTTCCTCACCGCTGAGCAGAAGACAGAGCTGCTGCGTATCTGCAACCCCGACGACACCGAGTGTCTGCAGTACCACCTGCGCGCCGCCTACGGCTACAGGCCCGCTCTTGGACCCGCCCCGTCCTATGCCGCCCTGGGCTGCGATCTCACCAAGGACCCCTACTGCCGGCCCCAGCTGGTGAAGAAGGCCCCCTCCGGCCT
Organism: Coregonus lavaretus; assembly: GCF_964263955.1. Taxonomy (NCBI): domain Eukaryota; kingdom Metazoa; phylum Chordata; class Actinopteri; order Salmoniformes; family Salmonidae; genus Coregonus; species Coregonus lavaretus. The sequence goes on from NC_140006.1 coordinate 40,964,003, forward strand.
CTTCCACCTGTACCCCACCTGCGACCCGGCCACCGACCCCCTGTGCATGGCTAGCGTAGCAGCCCCTCCTCCTGCCCCCCTGGAGACCCCCAAGGAGCAGCACTGCAACCCCCTCTTCGACAAGGGCTGCAATCCCCTCACCGCCACCAAGCTGGCGGGCCTCACCAAGCCCGTCATGGAGTACACGCCCAAAAACGTACCAGCGCTGGCCCCCGCCCCTCTGGCGTGTGACCCGCGCTACGATCCATACTGCCTGCTCGGTGCCGCCGCCGCCCTCCGTAAGGCCCCCCCAGCGCTGCCACAGTTCCAGATCCGCTCCCGCCTGGGCGTCCTCGGGAAGACCAAGGAGGGCCATAACTGCTACGTGCACTACGACAAGGACTGCACTCCTGTGGAGGCTAACGACGAACCCAAGGCCCCCGACGAACCCCTGTGCCATCCCTACGACTTCACCTGTAACGGCATGTCCGCCCCCACTCCGCTCACCGCAGAGGCCGACACGCCCAAGAGCGGCGTGATCCTGCCCGATCCCGACTGCGACCCCGAATACGACTACAACTGCCGCCTTCGTCGTGCAGAGGACTCCCCCGCTGCGACGGAACCGGCGGCCAAGGAGCCCAAGGAGGAGCCGGTGCAGCAGAAGGCCGTGCCCGAGTACGCCGTCCCACAGTTCGAAGACTTCCTCAGGAGCTACATGGCCATGGGTCAGTACAGGAAGAAGTAAATTAAAAAACACACAACGTCACACAAATGTCAACTAGACGCTAGATCTAGATCACTAGGAAGAAAATGAGACAAGTTAATATGTTACACACACACACACACACACACTCACAGTCCTCCTAAGTTGCTAACATATCTCCCATGGTCCATTACTGCTGAAGCAGGACGACTAGTGTCTTATCAACAGGAAGATCCAGGCCTGCAATAGTGAATCAGATTTGCTCAGTTACAGTGCCTGAAGGTGTATCATTTTACTGTCAATGATATACTGGCTGGGATATACTGGCTGTGATATACTGGCTGTGATATACTGGCTGTGATATACTGTCTGTGCGGAACCCAACATGAGTCCCTCTAGGTTTTATGGTCCCATAGAAGTCTGTGTGAAAGGTGCGCATTAAAAACGATGTTTATCTGTAGAAGAAATCCTCTGTAATGTGTTTGTAGAATAGGGGTAGCTAGCATACTTGAAGACTGTCAATATGTTGGTATGTTTTCTGTGGTTGTACATTGTCAATTTCCAGTGTTTTGTGAACATAGTCTCTCTTGAGTGTATTTAATGTTGTTTTCATAGCTTTTCTAAAACCTGTCAACCTCAAACCCTTCCCCTGGTTAGTTCTTTTTTAAAGTTCCAAATAAAACGTTTTGAAACAAGCTGCTATTTTTTTTATGGAAACATGCATTAATACCCACAGTACACAATGACGTAACCGATATATCACAGTTTCTCTGATAAAAAACATGAAAACACAGTAAAAAGCCATTGCTGTCTGAAATGTATGTCATATTAGCAAACGTTCAGCATTTTAGAGATAATAATATTCAGCGCTGGTCATCCCCTGAATTCACCAGTGGTGTCAGCAGTGGGATCCAGCGGTGTAGGAAGTCCATTGTAGGCGTATCCAGGAAGTCAGAAGAAGTATCAATATCACGACATGGCTTTTCTTACGACTGAAAGCTGACTGAAACATTATATAGACTCAGATGTAGAAGACATAACACGATTTTCCACTCAGCCATGGACTCATATTATTTACACATATTTCATGGTTTTCTTGTACAGTGCCCTCCGTAATTATTGGGACAGTGAAGCATTTAAAAAATGTTCTCTCCATACTCCAAAAGTTTGGATTTGAAATAAAGAAATGGCTATGTGTTAAAATGCCGACTGCCAGCTTTAATTTGAGGGTATTTTCATCCATTAGAGGTTGACAGTTTAGAAATTACAGCACTTTTTGAACATAGTTTCTCCATTTCAGGGTACCAAAAGTATTGGGACAAATTCACTTATATGTGTATTAAAGTAGTAAAAAGTATTTGGTCCCATGCTTATACCACTCAATGTCAACATCAAGCTTGTGACTCTACAAATGTGTTGGATGCATTTGCTGTTTGTTTTGGTTTGATTATTTTGTGCCCAATACAAATGAATGGTAAATAATGTCGAGTCACCCCCCAATGTCTTGTCTGTGCGTCTAACTTTCTCACTCAAATTTGTCCCAATACTTTTGGTCTCCTAAAATGGGGGGACTATGTACAACAACTGCTGTCATTTCTTAACGGTTCACCTGATATGGATGAAAATACCCTCAAATTAAAGCTGACAGTCTGCACTTTAACCTCATAGCCAAAATAATAACAAAATGCTTCATTTTTTTTGTGATCCAATTGAAATTTTTAGTAATTTAGCAGACACTCTTATCCAGAGCAACTTACAGTTAGTGAGTGCATACATTTTTCATACTGGCCCCCCGTGGGAAACGAACCCACAACCCTTGCGTTGCAAGCGCCATGCTCTACCAACTGAGCAACAGGAGGGGCAATGTCCCATTAATTACGAAAGGCACTGTGTCTTGGACTGGACATTGAATTGCCAGAGCTCCATCCAGCCCTCATTAAAGTGCTGAAACAAAATGAACGTACAGTTCAGTATATTACAAACCTTCTGACTGAGAAGCATAGAAGGAAAATACAACAACTGAATGAGTTTCACAGGTATCAGTTTGCTTTAGCTGCCGCCGTTGGTGATGGGGCCCTCTTGTTTTTCAACTGTCACCAGACGGAGCACACACACTGGGTTCAGGTAGTCATTACATTCTCCCCTGCTTGCTACCTGCTTTTAAAACTGTCAGCAGCAGTTGGCTACACCTTGAGGCCAAAGTGTGCTTCTGGAAACCTGTGGAAATATGCCCTGAATTGCAGATGTCGTCTTGTAAATATTTGGTTTCTGGTGTTTCTGCTGGTTGAAGAGAGTTAAGACCCACTCGGCTAGGGAATGGACTACCGAGGCTACTTTAGATTTACTGCTCACTGAAATCAATTTTCTCAAAAAGGTTTTAAAACAGCTTTGGGTAAAACAGCTCTGCAGTTTTATCTTAGTTTTCACATGTAGGGCCGTGTTCCCACACATTCACTAACCCTAGTCCTGGACTACAATACATTTTCAATGGAGAATCTCTATTGGGGACCTCCTCCAAGTTCAAAAGAACTCAGCTGTGTTTTAAACAAGGTTATGGGAACAGCTATGAAGTGAAAGGAAGAAATAAAGATAAAACCCATTTGTTGATTTGTCTTTTATTCTCTGGTTTGAACAACACAAAGACAGAAATAGCATCAGAAGCATATAAAGCACAGTCACAGATATAAAAGTTAAACATATGAAATCAACAAATAAAAGCAAGGCAGTGGCTGCCAGTACAGGTCTGGAAGGCAATGGGTGTGTACGAAATCTGTCATCATACTAAATACTATTTAGAACGTACTGTTAAGTAAAAAAGAAATGCAGTAAACAACAAATATAAACGTATTAGGATCATACATACTAGGATCATACATACTAGGATCATATATACTAGGCTCATACATACTAGGATCATACATACTAGGATCTAGGATCATACATACTAGGATCATACATACTAGGATCATACATACTAGGATCATACATACTAGGATCTAGGATCATACATACTAGGATCATACGTACTAGAAACATGAAACATATGAACTCAACAAAACTGATCATTATCTCGGCTTTTACACCACCATCATACTCCTCCTCTTCCTCATCATTATCCAGTTTGTATTCAAGTTTGATGTACAAACCCTATTTTAAGGAAAATATGCATATTCATTTCTATTAGTTATGTTTTGTTATTAATTTCCATGTCTCCTCTTGGCCATGATTCAATGACAAGTGGTGTATTTTATAAATGGTGTATTTGTATCACCACAGTCATGTACTGCACACCATTATTTTTTTTAAACTTTAGTAGGCCTTCAATATACTTTGCTAATGCTTCATGTAAAGATGACATTGTTTTCTGTAGATGTGCTGGTCTATCATTTTGTAATTAAAAAATGAAGCACTTTTCTGTCCCGGACTGCTTCTTTATCACGTGTATATTGTGGGTATTAGTATTTAGTGTAATTGACAGTGATTTTGAATGGAGACTGTTAACTAATTTCAGACTTTTGGAAAATGACACCCTGGCACGTCGATAAAAAATGACATCAACAATCCAGCAACATCTTTACTTTCATGAGTCATGTCCAGTCTTATCTGTCCAAGGAAAGGAAAGGGCTTTGAACAAGGGTAATAAACAGTTCCAACAAATAGGTTCAGAAACCATAAATGGAGTTTTGGACAATTCCCCTTTATGTACTGATGTACATGTAGTTCTTGGACAGAGAACATCTATTCAAAATAGTATCTGAAGTTCTATAGATCAGGCAGCTATCACATCACAGGAGAGTGAAGTGAAGCATCATGGACAAGCACGCAGCCGCAGATGCTCTGTGTGGTAGTCTAGCCTCTTGCATCACGCTTACTCCGCAATATCTTTGGTTCAAACTGCTGCTCATATCGCTGCAGTTTAAACATATATTTACATTTCAGGTATTAAGTTACAATGATCATTAGTTATAAGAAACTGGGTGGTTTAAGCCCTGAATGCTGATTGGCTGGAAGCCGTGGTGTACCACGGGTATGACAAAAAAAATGTTTTTACTGCTCTAATTACGTTGGTAACCAGTTTATAATAGCAATAAGACACCTCGGGGGTTTGTGGTATATGGCCAATATACCACGGCTAATGGCTGTATCCAGACACTCTGCATTGCATCGTGCATAAGAACAGCCCTTAGCCGTGGTATATTGACCATATACCACACCCGCTCGGGCCTTATTGCCTAATTATACCAGTCCCATTCAAATAGGGCTCAAATTCTCACTGTACAACACATAGGTACGTGTGCTTTTTCTTTTTCTCTTCCTCATGCTTCTTTTCCAATTCCTTGATTTTATCAGTCAGTGTTGTTTTATCATGACCGTATTGAGCATTTAAAAGATCATACTCCTCTTTGTGCTTTTGTATTAGTTTCTCCTTCTCTTCTTCATGTTGAACCAATAATTTCTCTTTAAAGTTATTTTCCTCTGCATGTTTTCTGGCCTCTTGTTCATATTTATCCATCATTTCTTTTGTTTTCCTTTCATGCTCTTCCTCCATTTCCTTCATTTTCTTCTCTTCTTTTTCTTTCCTGACTTTTTCTTCCTTCTCTTTCCTCATGTTCTCTTCTTCACGTTCTTCTTGAAATTTTTCCTCCAGTTTTCTTAGTCTTAGTCTCTCCTCCACTCCTCGATTTACCTCCTCTTTAAATCTTCTTTCCTGTTCCTCACTACGTTCTTTCTCCCACTGATCTTGCTGCATTTTCATTTTGTCTGTCAACTCTCTCCTCTTTTCTTCAAAGTCTTTTTCTATTCGGTCTCTTTCTTTCCACTCTATTTCTCTCCTCTTCTCTTCTGATTCCTTCATCTTTATTTTCTCTTGTTCCCTCTCTCTTTCAAACTCCTCTCTCAATCTCCTCTGTTTTTTCTCTTGTTCTCCAAGAGTTTCTACCTCCTTCTGTCTCCTCAGCCTTTCTTCTTCCTGTTGTCTGTCTCTTTCTTTCTTCAACTGTTCCTCCCATTCCTCTTTTTTTCTACGCATGACCTCTTGGAGTTCTGTTTGACCTTTCTCTGCTTCCTCTATTTTGCTTTGCCACTCTTGTCTTTCTTTCTCTTCATGTTTCCTCCTCTCATCCTCTTCTTTCTCTCTCTTTTCAATTTCTTCATCCTGTTTCCTTTTCAGTTCTGCAAACTGCCTTTCTTGATTTTTAACCAATTCTTCTCTGTCTTCCTCTTCCTTTCTCTGTTGTTCCATTCTCATTTTATATTCTTTCTCATTTTCTCTTTGTTGTTTTTCCAACTCTTGTTTCTGAGATTGTATCTCTTTTTCCATCTTCTCTTTTTCTGTGGCCCATGTTTCTTTTTTCAACTTTTCATCTTCTTTCTTTTTCTTGTCCTTCAACTTTCTTTCTTCCTTCTCTGCTTTCTCCTTTTCTTCATGCTCTTTTCTAATAGCTTCCTCTCTCTCTCTCAACATGTTTTCTCTCAGCTGTCTTTCCTCCTGAACTTTCAATCTCTCCTCTTCCAACTTTGACTTCATCTTTTCCATGTCTGTTTCATGGCTGACCTTCAGTTTCTCCATGTCAGCCTTAATCTCCATCTCTCTCTCCTTCAGTATTGCTTCCTGTTTCTGTTTAATGGCTGCCTCTGCCTCCTGGAACATCTCATTGGTGTAGAAACTGCCCTTGTTCGTGGACACCATTTCATTAATCTTCTTAAGAAGCTCAGTGACCTGTGTGCGGTCATCAACTCTGTTGTTGAAGACATGGAATCTGCCTCCACAATCTCTGATCAGTTTTTTCACTTTGGCATTCTTGCTTTTCCCAATGTAATCTTGAATTGATTGCTTTCCCAAGTCATCTCCTCTAGTAAACAGAACTAAGCAGAACATTCCTGCCCGTGGACCAAAGGTTGTCTCTATGATGTCCAAAGTGTCCAGTTCCTCTTTCGTGATTCTCCCGATACTCAATACTATGATAAACACATGGGGTCCAGGAGCTGACAGGGAAACACATTTCACTATCTCTTGCTGAACATCTTTATTAGACAATGTTGTGTCAAAAAGGCCAGGGGTGTCCACCACAGCAACTGTTCTTCCATCAACTTTACCGACTGCCTTCTTGCAAACTGTTGTCACAGAGTCAGTGCTGGATTCAGACTCAAATGCATCTCTACCCAGGATAGTGTTTGCGGAGGCGCTCTTCCCATTTCCAGTTTTCCCAATCAGCACCACCCTCACGCACTCTGGGCTGGAGCACTCCATTTCAGCACCTACAAATTAAACAATAAATGATCATAAATTAATGTTAATTACTGCATGAACTGATATTGAAATCAACATAGAAGATTCACACTGTGAAATGTTTGCTTTCCCAATCACTGCCCAATATTTGTTCATCCCTGTGTTCAACAAACTCACCTTTTGACATGTTGCTGATTTTCTGTTCTAAATCCTTGATTATTCTGTTCTTTTCGTCCAGTTCTGATTGATGCTTAGCCTCCATAGACATGTACAGAGTGTAGCATGTCTTGTTTTGATCCATCATTTTGACTATTTCTGCTACAAGCGTCTGCTTGGCGTTCTCAATCTTCAAAGCATCAAAGATTTTATACCGCCCTCCGCATATCTTGATCAGGTGCTTTGTGTCTGCATTTTGTTCCACAAAGTCAACTGCAGTTTTATCAAATGGAATGCAATCCTGTCTAAACAGGACCATGACAAAGTCATTGACTCGTGAGCTGAGAATCTTCTGGATGGTCTCTAACTCTCCTTTGTCTTCATCAGTGAGTGGACCCAAAGGTACGACCAGGAGGAAAGCATGGACTCCAGAGTCACAGAGAGAGACACAGCGGTAAGTCTCACGCATCACTTCCTCCTGAATGAGATGTGTTCTATACAGAGCAGGCAGCTCGATGAGGGTGACCGGCCGACCACACACCTCTCCTCCTCTCTTCACACACACTGAGGAGGAGCTGGACTTTGGACTGGACTCTCTCTGACCCAGTAAGGCATTGGCTATAGAAGTCTTCCCATCTCCTCTTCTGCCACACAGCACCACGTTCAGTCTCTGAGCCTTTGGTGTCATGGTATCACGTGTCGTCTCTTCATTGTAGGTGAGGTATCTCCATTTATTCTCCTCTACCATCTTTTCTATCTTTTCAGTTAACTCTTTGTGGTGACTTCCTTGTTTGATAATTTCATGAAGCCTTCCTCCACATTCTATGACCATTTGACTCAGATGAGGATTTCCTGCGACTTCCTTGTGAGTAATGATCACCATTGAGTGCTTGAAGGCCTCTTTACCAAATATGCTCAGGATGAACTTGAATGTGTTTCTGTTCTCCTCTGTGAACTCCTCAGGCTTCAACACCAGCAGGATCCCATGAGGCCCAGGGGCAGAGAGGGACTTACATTTCTCCATCTCCTGCATCAGGGACTCCACAGTCAGAGAAAATAAGTCTGGAGTTTTTACAACAGTAACATACTTGCCCTCCACCTTCCCATTGGCTGACTCACATTGCTTTTTAGAGAAACGAGCAGACTTAAAAGCCTCATTCTGTAGGATCATGTTACCCACTACATTCTTCTTGTCATCACTCTTCCCCAGAAGCACAATCCTGAGTGAAGACACTGTAAAACACATGTAAGATTGATTAATATAAGGATATGCATTTAAACAAAATGTAGTTTACCAGTTTACCAAATTTTTGCACTGGAGTATTGTCCCTGTTTCGAATTAGTAAGGTTTTTCTCCCAATGCTTGTGAACAAAAAGCTTGACAGTAGTAGTCAGTAATATTGAGTGAGTACAGTTCCAGCATTTTATTTTGCGCAGTGATTCCCCTGATATCCCTCACATTGTACGCCAAAGCGCCATATTTAATGGCCACCATAGAGCCCCACAGTGGAGGTGTCATAATACCCATAAAACCTAGCGGTCAAACAGGGAAATGGTTCCAATCGTTTTTTTTAGAAACACTTAAAATAAGGGCTGTGTGTCGTGTAGGCTTAGGTAAGAATCTCTGGATTAACTATCTAATGTTATCTAAATGTAGTAATCAATACATTGCCAACATTTCTTTAAATGGACAATTCTGTGAACTTTGCAAGTTTTAAATTGACAAGATACCTGTTAGCAAAGGTGTAATATTGTCACGATCGTTGAGAGACGGGTCAGACCAAGGTGCAGCGTGGTATGCGTACATGTTTATTAGAACTGATAAACACTCGACAAATTAGCAAATCCAACGTAACGTGATGCTCACAAAGGCTAAACAGAAACAAGCCAAACCAGAGTCAAGATCCCACAACTAAGGTAGGCAATCAGGCTACCTACAGTGGGGGAAAAAAGTATTTAGTCAGCCACCAATTGTGCAAGTTCTCCCACTTAAAAAGATGAGAGAGGCCTGTAATTTTCATCATAGGTACACGTCAACTATGACAGACAAATTGAGAAAAAAAAATCCAGAAAATCACATTGTAGGATTTTTAATTAAATACCCCACTGTAAGTATGAGCCCCAATCAGAGACAACGATCGACAGCTGCCTCTGATTGAGAACCACACCCGGCCAAACATAGAAATACAATAACATAGAATGTACACAGAAATTCACACCCTGACCAAACCAACCAAAAAAACACGGGCTCTCAAGGCCAGGGCGTGACAAATATATGACGTGCAGTAGCTTGCAGGGATTTGTAGTTTGCATGATGTCTACTTTGATGCTAATTAGCATTTTCGAATCTGAGAGTAAATAGAGCCGAATATATTGATAAAAGTCACCTTGTCCGAGAGACATTTACATGGTTATCAAAACATCACGCCAGGGTAAGCCTACACAAAACACCGCCCTTAATTTAAGTGTTTCTAAAATCCCCTATGGGAAAAATGAATGGTGGAAAAACGATTGGAACCATTTCCCTGTTTGACCGCTAGGTGTTATGGGTATTATGGCACCTCCACTGTGGGGAGCTATACGGCACATCGCTGCACTATGCAGCACCTCAAAAATGATCTCTAAATGGTGAGCCGCATTTCTCTTTGTATCCACCTGAGGGAGCAATGACCTCAAATTGATAGATGCTGTTGGTTTATGAACTGTGAGCTCATACCACATTCTAATCGTTAAAAGTGTTAAAACAACAATGACATGAGCATTATACTAGACTTTAAAGTACAATATGACCTCAGAGATACAAACACGTTGGGAATGGAGGTCGGCAGAATATTGAAATGGACTTAAGTGAATAATAAAACGTATATATATATTTTTTGGTCATGTCTACCTACACAGCTTTTGTACCATATTTGCCTATCAGGATAGAAATTTTGAAAGCAGAAACACCAATAATGAAAATGTGTCGTAACGACAAAAAATCCTTACCGAGCCGTAGCTCTCTCTCTTTAATAGAAAATAGTTGCAATATGGTGTATAACTACTGAATTTTACCCACCACATTTTTCTTGACTGCTTGGCTCCCCTCTTTCTTTCTTAAGTGCTACCAATCCTGAAAAAAGTTGACACTATCAATTTCAGTGACTTCCTCTTTGCAGTCCATTTAAACCAGTCATAATGAAACAAAAGTTCATTGTCAGTGGTATTCAATGCTCATCTCACTATCAGCTTTGTGCTGTCTGAATACTTACCAATTTCTCTAATTTTCTCACAATTGTCAAATTGTGCTGATTCACCATGTTTCAAAAAATCCTTTCCAAGTTCTTCCTCAGAGGAAGATTTGAGGCTCCAATCAGTTTTACTCCTGTGGATTTCCTCTTTCCCTTGTACCATGCCACTTGTAGTATCTTCAAATACATCACAGGTGAGATAGCCTCCTCCATTCTCCTTTACAATCTTGTCAACATCTGCCATAAGTTGAGTGCGGTCACTGAAGTGCTGCCTCCCTCTACAGGCTCTGACCATCTGATTCAGAGGGTGATCATCATGCATGTGTCCCCTCCTGTCTTCATGAGTTGTCAGTACCATTGAGTAGTTAAAGGACCGGTCACTGAGGGTGTGTAGAATTTTCCTGATTCTGTCTCCCTCTGGTTGTGTGAACTCCTCAGGCTGCAGGACCAACAGGAACACATGAGGTCCTGGGTCAGACAGAGTGACACACCAACGCAGTTCCTCTAAGAGTTTGTCATGTGAGATGTGAGGGTCTAACAGGTCTGGAGTGTTGATCACAGCTATGTGTCTTCCCTCCACGTGACCCCTGGCTCTCTCACAGTGGTTTTGTACATAGTTGGGGTCAAATGCCCCTCTTTCCAGGATGAACTTTCCAACAGCACTCTTCTCAGAGCCATTCTTGCCGAGCAGCACAATCCTTAGCTCTGTAGCACTTTCAGACACTGTAAAATAAACACCACCACAATCTTATTTAAAATGTTCGCTGTAAAACATTGTTGAAAATGTTGACACTAACATTTTTGTTTGCTTTTCTTTCAGGATTACACCATGAACATTAAGGACCATATTACAACAGAACAAAACAAATGCACAACTCTTCAATTTAGACAGATAAATCAAAAATCAGTTGAAAAAAATCAGGTTGATATTTTATTGATCACTCACTCGCAGGGGGCAATAAATCCACACTGTTGCGTCTCTGGGCCCCTGGATTCAAGACTGAAAACACAAATCAAATTAACACAAGTATCAATATTTTGTAAAGCTGTTAATAGTGATTGTTGCTTGAATTGAATTGTGTAACTCAGTGTAGTATTAAATGAGGGATTTAAAGACTAACTGAATTATTTGTTTTGAAAAGCAAAAAGGAACAATTATAACCACAAATAGGTGATAAGTGGCATAAAAAATCAAAGTCCAGGCACTATTGAGGCTTTGAAAGTTAAAAACCCTTTAATGTATGGGCTAAAACGTTATTAAAATACACCAATGTATATCGTCTTCATCAGGTCAGACACCCTGATTCTCCTCTAAGAGCAGCTGTGGTTCTTGTGGAATACCTGAAGTGCTCCTGCTACTTATTTTCTCCTGAAATAATGTTTTGTTGAGTAGCTATGTACATTTAGCTGCTCAACAATAAAACATCATTCCTGGTGAAAAGTGCTTTTGTACTATGATTCTGAAGAGAAATTCTAAAAGGAGGGAGGTGGATGCTAAAGTTAGCTATGTAGCATGCTACCTTGCTAGATAGTGTAGCGATCCTCGCTATATGAGCCACATTACACTGTAAAAAATATTGTGCTAGTTCCACTTCAAATCATTGAGGCAACTATTTGCATTAGCTTTTTTGAGAATTTCCAACATGATGTATTTTTAAGTATCATATACTCACCTTTTAGTGTTTTCACAAACACTAATTTATTAAGTCCAGCATATATATATATTTTTAAAGATCCAACTTAATTGTGTCAAATCTAGAAGTGTTATTGTTCATTAGATCTACTTAATCTCTCTGGTTAGTTACTTTCATTGATAGTGTTTTAGTGTTAAACATGGTTTTATATACAGTATTTCATCCCTTTACATTTTTATCCACTATAGCAGGAATTGTTGAGCACAGTGCTCATTCCACTAGCATTAACTGGAGGTAAAGCATTATAGCTTGATCTATTTGCCTCTGTCAAGAGTGGTGCACATGATCTTACTAATGGTGAGAGTGGGTGGTCTCATCATTGAATGTCAATTTGCCCGACCGTTTTGATATCCGTTCATCATGATCCATTACACCTCATAGCATAACAAACTGTTTGATTCTAATTTACAAATGTGCTTGTCGTTCTTCAAACATGCATACAACATTGTGTAAAAGTATCGTAAAGTAAAAGAAAAAACACAAACCTCTGAAAACAGAACCACATGGCAAGTTGTTGGAAGAACTTAAAATTCTTACGTTTAAATGAAATATTATGAAAATGTAGTAAGTTAAACACAATTTTCCTTGTAGTTGTTTTTACACATAATTAGTTGTTTAGATTATGCTTTTATTTTATGTTGAATTCATTTTTTATTTTTCGGTTGTTTGAACAAGTTAAGTAAAGTACTAATTATATTCAAGTAAAAATGACAACTACATTTTTTTTTATGTCAAAACATTTATAAGTGTAATTTACTAACCACCTGAATACTTTTTTACAGTGTACAATTCCCACCAAGTGGATTAGCCCTATTGGTGCAATGCATAGGGTGTTGGCCTTTCCCTCCAGCGACCCGGGTTCACTTCCCTTCCCCGTTGTTCACTACATTGGTGTCAGAAGTGGGATGGCAGCCGTGAGGTCATCGGAATGCACAGCCCAGACATGTGAGGGGACTAACTATTCAAAGCACAGGGACATGCCTTCCGGTTCGGAGGGGGCAGTTTAGCGATCCTCAATAAATGAGCCACGTTACAATTCCCACATCTGTCTGACAGCTATAAGAAACATCAGGAATTATCACAATGCAATTCTTCTGACGATCTTCTACTGATATGTAGAAAAACCTTTCAAAAAGTAAAGGAAAGCCGCACACTCTAGGAGCTCAGATGCAATAATTTAATATCTTAATAACCAAAGTTTCGACAGACAAGCTGTCTTCATCAGGGTATAATGACAAATACTGCGGGTCACTGGTTTATATAGTGTGAAAGGACACACGCAGGTGTCTGTAATCATGGCCGGGTGTGGCCTAATAGCATTGGCCAATGTAGAAAAACCCTAACATTCTAACAAGTCCTGTGGGGCTTGTGAGCAAAACAGTCTAAGCTTTTCATGATGGGGTCATAATAGTCTGTAGCTCAAACCGTTCAGACTTTAGAACCGTTTTCGGGATGTTGTCTCGTCTCACAAACTCTGTTGTAGCGCAGCTCCCGTCTACCGCAGAGGTGAAAAGCTGCTATGGGCAGATCCAGAACAAATACACTAGTCAACTGACACATCCAGGAAGTCTGTAGCTCAAAACCAATGACTATATACAGTGGCTTGCGAAAGTATTCACCCCCCTTGGCATTTTTCCTATTTTGTTGCCTTACAACCTGGAATTAAAATGTTTGGTTTGTATCATTTGATTTACACAACATGCCTAACACTTTGAAGATGCAAAATATTTTTTATTGTGAAACAAACAAGAAATAAGACAGAAAAACTGAAAACTCAATACTTTGTAGAGCCACCTTTTGCAGCAATTACAGCTGCAAGTCCCTTGGGGTATGTCTCTATAAGCTGGGCACATCTAGCCACTGGGATTTTTGCCCATTCTTCAAGGCAAAACTGCTCCAGCTCCTTCAAGTTGGATGGGTTCCGCTGGTGTACAGCAATCCTTAAGTCATACCACAGATTCTCAATTGGATTGAGGTCTGGGCTTTGACTAGGCTATTCCAAGACATTCACATTTTTCCCCTTAACCACTCGAGTGTTGCTTTAGCAGTATGCTTAGGGTCATTGTCCTGCTGGAAGGTGAACCTCTGTCCTAGTCTCAAATCTCTGGAAGACTGAAACAGGTTTCCCTCAAGAATTTCCCTGTATTTAGCGCCATCGATAATTCCTTCAATTCTGAGCAGTTTCCCAGTTCCTGCCGATGAAAAACATCCCCACAGTATGATGCTGCCAGCACCATGCTTCACTGTGGGGATGGTGTTCTCGGGATGATGAGAGGTGTTGGGTTTGCGCCAGACATAGCGTTTTCCTTGATGGCCAAAAAGCTCAATTTTAATCTCATCTGACCAGAGTACCTTCTTACATATGTTTGGGGAGTCTCCCACATGCCTTTTGGCGAACACCAAACATGTTTGCTTATTTTTTTCTTTAAGCAGTGGTTTTTCTGGCCACTCTTCCGTAAAGCCCAGCACTGTGGAGTGTACGGCTTAAAGTGGTCTTATGGACAGATACTCCAATCTCTGCTGTGGAGTTTTGCAGCCCCTTCAGGGTTATATTTGGTCTCTTTGTTGCCTCTCTGATTAATGCCCTCCTTGCCCTGGTCCGTGAGTTTTGGTGGGCGGCCCTCTCTTGGCAGGTTTGTTGTGGTGCCATATTCTTTCCATTTTTTAATAATTGATTTAATGGTGCTCCGTGGGATGTTCAAAGTTTCAGATATTTTTTTATAACCTAACCCTGACCTATACTTCTCCACAACTTTGTCCCTAACCTGTTTGGAGAGCTCCTTGGTCTTCATGGTGCCGCTTGCTTGGTGTTGCAGACTCTGAGGCCTTTCATCAGAACAGGTGTATATATATACTGAGATCATGTGACACTTAGATTGCACACAGGTGGACTTTATTTAACTAATTATGTGACTTCTGAAGGTAATTGGTTGCACCAGATCTTATTTAGTATGAAATACGCTCTGGGAACACGTATGTAAGTCGCTCTGGATAAGAGCGTCTGCTAAATGACTAAAATGTAAATTTAGGGGCTTCATAGCAAAGGGTGTGAATACATATGCACGCACCACTTTTACGTTATTTATTTGTTAGAATCTTTTGAAACAAGTTCTTTTTTTCATTTCACTTCGCCAATTTGGACTATTTTGTGTATGTCCATTATATGAAATCCAAATAAAAATCCATTTAAATTAATAATAATAATAATAATAATATGCCATTTAGCAGACGCTTTTATCCAAAGCGACTTACAGTCATGCGTGCATACAGTGGGGAAAAAAAGTATTTAGTCAGCCACCAATTGTGCAAGTTCTCCCACTTAAAAAGATGAGAGAGGCCTGTAATTTTCATCATAGGTACACGTCAACTATGACAGACAAAATAAGAATAAACAATCCAGAAAATCACATTGTAGGATTTTTTATGAATTTATTTGCAAATTATGGTGGAAAATAAGTATTTGGTCAATAACAAAAGTTTCTCAATACTTTGTTATATACCCTTTGTTGGCAATGACACAGGTCAAACGTTTTCTGTAAGTCTTCACAAGGTTTTCACACACTGTTGCTGGTATTTTGGCCCATTCCTCCATGCAGATCTCCTCTAGAGAAGTGATGTTTTGGGGCTGTCGCTGGGCAACACGGACTTTCAACTCCCTCCAAAGATTTTCTATGGGGTTGAGATCTGGAGACTGGCTAGGCCACTCCAGGACCTTGAAATGCTTCTTACGAAGCCACTCCTTCGTTGACCGGGCGGTGTGTTTGGGATCATTGTCATGCTGAAAGACCCAGCCACGTTTCATCTTCAATGCCCTTGCTGATGGAAGGAGGTTTTCACTCAAAATCTCACGATACATGGCCCCATTCATTCTTTCCTTTACACGGATCAGTCGTCCTGGTCCCTTTGCAGAAAAACAGCCCCAAAGCATGATGTTTCCACCCCCATGCTTCACAGTAGGTATGGTGTTCTTTGGATGCAACTCAGAATTCTTTGTCCTCCAAACACGACAAGTTCAGTTTTTACCAAAAAGTTCTATTTTGGTTTCATCTGACCATATGACATTCTCCCAATCCTCTTCTGGATCATCCAAATGCACTCTAGCAAACTTCAGACGGGCCTGGACATGTACTGGCTTAAGCAGGGGGACACGTCTGGCACTGCAGGATTTGAGTCCCTGGCGGCGTAGTGTGTTACTGATGGTAGGCTTTGTTACTTTGGTCCCAGCTCTCTGCAGGTCATTCACTAGGTCCCCCCGTGTGGTTCTGGGATTTTTGCTCACCATTCTTGTGATCATTTTGACCCCACGGGGTGAGATCTTGCGTGGAGCCCCAGATCGAGGGAGATTATCAGTGGGCTTGTATGTCTTCCATTTCCTAATAATTGCTCCCACAGTTGATTTCTTCAAACCAAGCTGCTTACCTATTGCAGATTCAGTCTTCACAGCCTGGTGCAGGTCTACAATTTTGTTTCTGGTGTCCTTTGACAGCTCTTTGGTCATGGCCATAGTGGAGTTTGGAGTGTGACTGTTTGAGGTTGTGGACAGGTGTCCTTTATACCGATAACAAGTTCAAACAGGTGCCATTAATACAGGTAACGAGTGGAGGACAGAGGAGCCTCTTAAAGAAGAAATTACAGGTCTGTGAGAGCCAGAAATCTTGCTTGTTTGTAGGTGACCAAATACTTATTTTCCACCATAATTTGCAAATAAATTCATTAAAAATCTTACAATGTGATTTTCTGGAGAAAAAAATCTCATTTTGTCTGTCATAGTTGACGTGTACCTATGATGAAAATTACAGGCCTCTCTCATCTTTTTAAGTGGGAGAACTTGCACAATTGGTGGCTGACTAAATACTTTTTTTCCCCACTGTACATTTTTGTGTATGGGTGGTCCCGGGGATCGAAATTACAGGTTGTAAAGCAACAAAATAGGAAAAACGCCAAGGAGGATGAATACTTTTGCAAGGCACTGTACAGTACCAGTCAAAAGTTTGGACACACCTACTCATACAAGGGTTTTTCTTTATTTTTTCTATTTTCTACATTGTAGAGTAATAGTGTAGACATCACAACTATGAAATAACACATATGGAATCATGTAGTAACCAAAAAAGTGTTAAACAAATCAAAATATATTTTAGATTATTCAAAGTAGCCACCCTTTGCCTTGATGACAGCTTTGCACACGCTTGGCATTCTCTCAACCAGCTTCACCTGGAATGCTTTTCCAACAGTCTTGAAGGAGTTCCCACATATGCTGAGCACTCCATCACTCTCCTTCTTGGTAAAATAGCCCTTACACAGCCTGGAGGTGTGTCATTGTCCTGTTGAAAAACAAATTATAGTCCCACTAAGTGCAAACCAGATGGGATGGCGTATCGCTGCAGAATGCTGTGGTAGCCATGCTGGTTAAGTGTGCCTTGAATTCTAAATAAATCACAGACGGTGTCACCAGCAAAGCACCCCCACACCATCACACCTCCTCCTCCATGCTTCACGGTGGGAACCACACGTGCAGAGATCATCCGTTCACCTACTCTGCGTCTCACAAAGACACGGCGGTGGACTCATCAGACCAAAGGACAGATTTCCACCGGTCTAATGTCTCGTGTTTCTTGGCCCAAGCTGTGACATGGTGAGGTAGGACCCAGGTGCAGAGAAGAGACCAGACGAGGAATCAGTGGTTAAGGATAAACATAATTACTGTACTGAAAAACGGTAACCGAAGGATCACAGTAACACTAGAAAAACAACAAACACTAAGTCTCAAAAACTCACTCAGGAAACAAATGCACACGGTAAACAATTCAAGCTTCTGCAAAGGACAACAGAAAACACACCTATTTTAACAGGGAAATCCTCATGACTAATAGGACACACCTGAGCGTCGTTAATGTCTCTAGGCCGGTCTCTGCCGCCCTCTGGTGACAGGTGGAACCATGACAGTACCCCCCCTTCTAGGAGCGGCTCCAGACGCCGAGGCAGGCCGACCACCACGTAGTTGGTTGAAGTCCCGAACAAGTCGAGGGGTTGGAGGGGCAGGTGTGGGGAAGAGAATGGACTGGTCATAGTTGACTCTGCAGGAGGCGTCTCAGGACTTGGCGGACTTGCAAGATGTGTTCCAGAAGGATCTTGGAGAAGATCAGGATGTCATCGAGTTAAACAAAGATGAACCGATTCAACATATCCCTAACAGTATCATTGACCAATGCTTGGAAGACTGCCGGTGAGTTCAATAATCCGAATGGCATGACTAAATACTCATAGTGGCCACTAGGGGTGTTAAAGGAAGTTTTCCATTAATCTCTCTCCCTGATTCACACCAGATTGTAAGCGTTGCGGAGGTCCAGTTTGGTGAAGAATTGGGCCCCTTGGGCCAGCTCCAAGGCGCGGACAACAGGGGTAGGGGGTAATGATTTTTAATCGTAATCCTGTTCAGCCCTCGGTAATCGATACAGGGGCGCAGACCTCCATCCCTCTTTCCCACGAAGAAGAAGCCTGCACCAGCTGGGGATGTTGAGGAGCGAATGAAGTCTGCCTCCAGCGACTCCCGGATGTAATTGTCCATGACTGCTACTTCAGGGGTCGAGAGGGAGTAAAGACGGCCCCGGGGAGGGGTGGAGCCGCGTAGGAGGTCTATGGCACAGTCGTATGGACGATGAGGAGGGAGGGTGGCGGCTTGCCTCTTACTGAAGGCCAACCGGAGGTCGAAGTATTTGGGAGGGAGAGCGGAGAAGTCTTGGTCTTCAATGGATGCAGGAGGATGAGGTGAGGCTCTTGGTGGGGGTCTTAGACATTTTGTCCGGCAGTTCTTACCCCGGTCTAGTAGGTGTCCTGTGGACCAGGAGAATAGTGGGTTATGTAGCGCTAGCCAAGGGTACCCTAGGATAAGGGGGTTCTCGGGAGCAGTGATCAAAAGAAAACTAAGAGTCTCTGAGTGTTTCACCCCAACGTGCAGTAGAATGGGCTTGGTCTGATATTCCACCTGGCCGGAACCAATGGGGCGTCCATCAAGGGCTTGAATCCGCAGAGGAATGGGACATTTCACGGTGGGGATTTGTAATTCTCTGGCGACGTCTTGATCAATTAAATTATCCGCGGCCCCGGAGTCCACGAAGGCTAGCATCTGGTGCTGACGGTTGACCCAGTGGAGGGTTGTGGGTATTGACTGATGGTGACTGGGTAGCCGGGGTGAAACTGCACAGCTCATCAGGGTCTCCCCTTGTCCTGGCGAGCCCTGGCGTTTCCCGTCAGCTCTGGGAATGTAGCATGGAGATCGCATAGACCTCCGTAGTAGAGGCAGTAGCCTTCGTGCATGCGCCTGTCATGTTCCTGTGGGCTCAGACGTGTGCGTCCAATGCTGGGCTCGTGGGGCTTGGGGTCCTCAGGAAACCAGGATACTGGGGTGGTGTCAAGAAGGCGCTGTCTCACGCATTCTTGGAGGCGGTTGTCAAACCTGATTTCCAGCATTATCAGGGACTCGAGGTCCTCTCCCAGTTCCCTAGAGGCCAGATCATCCTTGACGGAGTTAGACAGACCCTGGTGGAAAGCAGTGACCAGTGCCTCTGTATTTCACCCACTCTCGGCGGTGAGGGTGCGGAACTCAATGGCGAAGTCAGCCACTGGTCTGGCCGCTTCTCGTCCGCTGACTGGGTGGTCGAAGACTCGTCGCAGCTCGGCCATATAGCATGCTTCTGTCTATAACATGAGCTGATCAGTATGTGTAGGTAATCCATTATAATGCAGCTTTTTTTGAAAGATATCATGAAGAACTGCAAAAGTGTTGGTAATTCTCCTCACTTTCTGGAGGACCGAGTTTTGAAATCAGTTGAATGCCTTTTACTGAGGATTGGCTTCTGTCTGGCCACTCTACCATAAAGGCCTGATTGGTGGAGTGCTGCAGAGATGGTTGTCCTTCTGGAAGGTTTTCCCATCTCCACAGAGGAACTCTGGAGCTCTGTCAGAGTGACCATCGGGTTCTTGGTCACCTCCCTGACCAAGGCCCTTCTCCCCCGATTGCTCAGTTTGGCTAGGTGGCCAGCTCTAGGAGGAGTCTTGATGGTTCCAAACTTCTTCCATTTAAGAATGATGGAGGCCACAGTGTTCTTGGGGACCTTCAATGCTGCAGAATTTTTTCGGTACCCTTCCCATTTTCATTTTCGTAATTTAGCAGACGCTCTTATCCAGAGCGACTTACAAATTGGTGCATTCACCTTATGATAGCCAGTGGGACAACCACTTTACTATAATTTTTTTTGGGGGGGGGATTGGGGTAAGGGGGGGTAGAAGGATTACTTTATCCTATCCCAGGTATTCCTTAAAGAGGTGGGGTTTCAAGTGTCTCCGGAAGGTGGTGAGTGACTCCGCTGTTCTGGCGTCGTGAGGGAGCTTGTTCCACCATTGGGGTGCCAGAGCAGCGAACAGTTTTGACTGGGCTGAGCGGGAACTGTGCTTCCGCAGAGGTAGGGGGGCCAGCAGGCCAGAGGTGGATGAACGCAATGCCCTCGTTTGGGTGTAGGGACTGATCAGAGCCTGAAGGTACGGAGATGCCGTTCCCCTCACAGCTCCGTAGGCAAGCACCATGGTCTTGTAATAGATGCGAGCTTCAACTGGAAGCCAGTGGAGTGTGCGGAGGAGTGGGGTGACGTGAGAGAACTTGGGAAGGTTGAACACCAGACGGGCTGCGGCGTTCTGGATGAGTTGTAGGGGTTTAATGGCACAGGCAGGGAGCCCAGCCAACAGCAAGTTGTAGTAATCCAGACGGGAGATGACAAGTGCCTGGATTAGGACCTGTGCCGCTTCCTGCGTGGCGCAGGTCCTAAGTGAGTGTCCTAAGTGAGTGGCTTCCTGAGTGGCGCAGTGGTCTAAGGCACTGCATCGCAGTGCTAACTGTGCTACTAGAGATCCTGGTTCGAATCCAGGCTCTGTCGCAGCCGGCCGCGACCGGGAGACTCATGGGCGGCGCACAATTGGCCCAGCGTCGTCCAGGGTAGGGGAGGGAATGGCCGGTAGGGATGTAGCTCAGTTGATAGAGCATGGCGTTTGCAACGCCAGGGTTGTGGGTTCGATTCCCACGGGGGGGGCAGTATAAAAAAATATGTATTCACTAACTGTAAGTCGCTCTGGATAAGAGCGTCTGCTAAATGACTAAAAATGTAAATGTAAATGTATTCTGCATGAACCTACAGGATCGGGTCACCGCCTTGATGTTAGCGGAGAACGACAGGGTGTTGTCCAGGGTCACGCCAAGGCTCTTTGCACTCTGGGAGGAGGACACAACGGAGTTGTCAACCGTGATGGCGAGATCATGGAACGGGCAGTCCTTCCCCGGGAGGAAGAGCAGCTCCGTCTTGCCGAGGTTCAGCTTGAGGTGGTGATCCGTCATCCACACTGATATGTCTGCCAGACATGCAGAGATGCGATTCGACACCTGTTTATCAGAAGGGGGAAAGGAGAAGATTAATTGTGTATCGTCTGCGTAGCAATGATAGGAGAGGCCATGTGAGGATATGATAGAGCCAAGTGAGAATAGGAGAGGGCCTAGAACTGAGCCCTGGGGGACACCAGTGGTGAGAGCACGTGGTGCGGAGACAGATTCTTGCCACGCCACCTGGTAGGAGCGACCTGTCAGGTAGGACGCAATCCAAGAGTGAGCCGCGCCGGAGATGCCCAACTCGGAGAGGGTGGAGAGGAGGATTCAGCAGGGAGGAGAAGGTGGCAAAGAGCTTCCTAGGGTTAGAGGCAGATGCTTCGACTTTCTGTTCAAATATTTTTTATTGAACACACACAAGAATGGTGTATAGGTATGAAAGACACGTGTACAGTTCTTATCTAAACATAAGAGAACAGACATGAACAACAAGACCCAGAGTTCTGGGCACAAAACAAATATTACAAAACAAGACATACAGAACAGGGACAGGTAGAAAGAAAAAGGGTAGATGTAACCCCCCCACTTATACCCCCCTTTATCCCCCCCCTTATTCCACCCTATTCCCCTCCAGATTGTTTGGGTGGCGGGGCCAGCACACGCTGCCCAAAGGTAGATTACAATATGACAATTGAGTGTGCGTTAAAAAGTACAAATTCACAGCGCCGACTGGTCCAAGTAAGAGAGGAAAGGCTGCCAGATTTGATCAAATGTTGATAATTTATTGTTCAGAATATATCTAATTCTTTCTAAGTGTACAGTGTTTGCCAATTCGCTGAGCCATAATTTGGTAGAGGGCGCTTCCCTCCTTTTCCAAAACAACAAGATAAATGTTTTTGCCGAAATGAGACTGTAAGAGATGAGTTGTTTTTGGGAGTTGGTTAATCCGTTTAGGGAATCGGACACTCCCAGGATTATCAGAAGCAGGTCTGGGTCTATTGAAGTCTCCAGAACTTCAGAGAGGACCCCAAAAATTCCACACCAATAACCATACAGGCTAGAGCATAGGGCAAAGCAGTGGAGTAGTGTACCCTGCTCAGCTTGACATTTATCACACATAGGGGGGATGTATCAGGAAATATCCTATGCAGTTTAGTTTTGGAATAGTGTAATCTGTGTAATACCTTAAATTGTATGAGACGATGTCTGGAGTTAATGGAGCAGGTGTGGATATACTCCAAGCTATCCTCCCAGTCTGCCACTGAAATATCAGTCCCTAGTTCTTCCTCCCATTTTGCCTTAATGGCATCAGTAGAGGGTGCGCTAACAGATTGAAAAGCGTCATATAGACGAGATATCAGTTTGTCTGAGGTGGGGCATATTTTTATGCATCCGTCAAACAAGGAAGGTTTAGCATTCCCAAATGTTGGGAGGTGTTTTCTAACATAGTCTCTAATTTGTAGGTATCTGAAAAAGTTACTTCTGGGAAGGTTATAAGTTTCCCTCAGCGATTCAAAGGAAGCAAAGGTCCCTCCTATATATAAATCCCCTATGGTACTTATCGCCAACTCTCCCCATCGCTCAAAGGTGTTATCAAGGTTAGAGGGGGCAAAGGAGGGATTCCTGGCAACAGGGAGCATGAATGATATTGGTCTAAGCTCAAAGTGGACTTTAATTTGCTTCCAGATTCAGACTGTGCTATGTATAATAGGATTGTTACGGTAAAGTGACATCTCCAGATTGACAGGTGACAAAATCACAGCACCAATAGAGAAGGGGTGACACTCCTCACGCTCCATACTAAGCCAGCTGGATGGCGGGGATGCGTCATCCAGCAAAAAGTTAACAGCGCGGAGGTTAGCGGCCCAATAGTAAAATATAAAATTTGGGAGAGACAATCCTCCTTCCATCTTGGATTTACATAGGTGTTTTTTACCTATCCTGTGTGTTTTATAATCCCAGATGAAAGGATTGATAATAGAGTCCAGTTGTTTATGAAAGGATTTAGGTATGAATACTGGGATGTTCTGGTATAGGTAGAGCAGTTGTGGGAGGAAGACCATTTTAATGGCATTAATTCTTCCGAGCAGAGAAATTGGGAGATTGTATGTTTGCTTTGAGATTTTGCATCAGAGATGGGAAATTCTCTTTAAATAGTAAGGAGTAACTACAATTTCAAAGTAGATACATTTTTCTGAAGATAACTTAACTGGAAGATGTTCTAGCCAGGAGGTGTTTTGCAACCGTATGGGCATTAATTCACTCTTGTTCCAATTTATTCTGTATCCTGAGAAGGTACCAAACAACTTAATCACCTCAAGAATAGCTGGAATACTAGCTTGGGGTTCTGTTACATAGAGGAGAATATCATCTGCGTATTGGGAAATCTTATTTAGAGTATCTTTAGTATTATAGCCGTGTATTGCTGAATGAGATCTGATCGCTTGAGCGAGAGGTTCAATAATTAGGGCGAAGAGCATAGGCGACAGCGCACAACCCTGCCTTGTCCCTCTGTAAAGGTTAAATCGGGGCGACAGTGATTGGTTAGTGAGTATTCTCGCACAGGGGTTCCTATGTAAAAGCTGGATCTAATTTATGAGCCCATCTCCAATATTACATTTCTGTAGGAACTTGAATAGATAGGGCCACTCAACTTGGTCAAAGGCCTTTTCGGCGTCAAGAGATATAACGGCAAGGTCCACGTTAGGTAACCTCTGAGAATACATAATGTTGAAGAGGCGCCTGACATTGAAGAATGAGTTTCTGTTAGGGATAAAGCCGGTCTGGTCCGAATGGACCAATTTGCCAATTAAAGTGCTAAGCCTGTTAGCCAGAGTTTTTGCTAAAATCTTTTGGTCTGTAATAAGGAGGGATATTGGTCTGTATGACCCTACCTCTTCCGGATCTTTACCCTTCTTATGTATAACTGTAATAAACGCCTCATCCAAAGTAGATGGGAGAGCTCCATCCTCATTGGCCCGAACAAACATTTTGTGCAGGTAGGGAGAGAGCATGTTGCTGAATGTTTTATAGAATTCACCAGGGTATCCATCTGGGCCCGGGGTCTTGCCACTCTTTAGAGATGTAATTGTTTCTCTAATTTCTTCAAGAGATATTTCCTTATTCAGGAAGTTAGAGTCTTCCTGGTTCAGGGCAGGAAGATTACATTTACATTACATTACATTTTAGTCATTTAGCAGACGCTCTTATCCAGAGCGACTTACAGGAGCAATTAGGGTTAAGTGCCTTGCTCAAGGGCACATTAACGTCATTTAGCAGACGCTCTTAGCCAGAGCGACTCACAAATTGGTGCGTTCACCCTATAGCCAGTGGGATAACCACTTTACAATTGGGGGGGGGGGGGGGGGGGTAGAAGGATTCCTTTATCCTATCCCATCCTCATGAGGACCGCCACAGGAATAGAAGACCCAGAGTTACCTCTGCTGCAGAGGATAAGTTCATTAGAGTTACCAGCCTCAAAAATTGCAGCCCAAATAAATGCTTCACAGAGTTCAAGTAACTGACACATCTCAACATCAACTGTTCAGAGGAGACTGCGTGAATCAGGCCTTCATAGTCGAATTGCTGCAAAGAAACCACTACTAAAGGACACCAAAAAGAAGAAGAGACTTGCTTTGGCCAAGAAACATGAGCAATGGACATTACATTTACATCATTTAGCAGACGTTCTTATCGAGAGCAACTTACAAACTGGTGCATTCAACTTATGATAGCCAGTGGGACAACCACTTTTTTAATTTTTTTATTTATGGGGGGTGGAGGAAGAAGGATTCCTTTATCCTATCCCAGGTATTCCTTAAAGAGGTGGGGTTTCAAATGTCTCCGGAAGGTGGTGAGTGACTCCGCTGTCCTGGCGTCGTGAGGGAGCTTGTTCCACCATTGGGGTGCCAGAGCAGCGAACAGTCCTCCAAAAAGTTTTGCATAATTAAGGGTTTAGGATCCACTTTAGATGTATATAGAGTCTCATAAAACTGACGGAATCTGTCATTGATGTGAATCATTCGGTCACTCACATTTTTTCGAAGTTGTCTGGC
Source organism: Coregonus lavaretus (assembly GCF_964263955.1). NCBI lineage: Eukaryota > Metazoa > Chordata > Actinopteri > Salmoniformes > Salmonidae > Coregonus > Coregonus lavaretus. Next base: position 40,989,419 of record NC_140006.1, read on the forward strand.
GAGTAATTTGTGTGGTTTGTCACCAAACTCAAAATATTTTTGCTTGGCATAGAGAAAAGATTTAGCAATTTTAGCCGAGAGGATCTGATTGTATTTACATTTTAAAGACATCATTTTTTTTATGTTTCTCCATAGATGGATTTCTAGCATTCTCCCTATCCAGTAAGTGAATTTGTCCCTCCAGTTCTACCAATTTTCTTCTGTTTTGCCTACTCCTGGCAGTCTGAAAGGAGATGATACAGCCTCTCAAATAAGCCTTCAGCGTTTCCCACAATAATGCTGGGGAAGTCTCTGTGTTGTCATTGGTATCAAAGAAAAATTTAATTTGGTCTTTAAAATGTTCACAGAATGTTGGTTCTGTGAGGAGCTGAGGATTCAACCTCCAGACCCTCTCGTTTGGTACGATGTCACCCAATCTCAGGGAGAAGGTGAGTGGACTGTGGTCAGAGATTATAATATCATGATATCTCACATTACAGGTATAGGGGAGTAGTTTAGCATCAACCAAAAAGTAGTCAATTCGAGTATATACATTGTGAACATGAGAGTAAAAGGAGTATTCCCTACCCGTAGGGTTAGAGATCCTCCATATATCAAATAAGTTCGAATTTTTTATGTAGGTATTCAAGAATTCACTTGAATAGGAGGTAGGGGTTCGCCGGGTAGAGGATCTAACCAAATATTCAAATCAAATCAAATCAAATTTTATTGGTCACATGCGCCGAATACAACAGGTGCAGACATTACAGTGAAATGCTTACTTACAGCCCTTAACCAACAGTGCATTTATTTTTAACAAAAAAAGTAAAAATAAAACAACAACAAAAAAAAGTGTTGAGAAAAAAAAGAGCAGAAGTAAAATAAAGTGACAGTAGGGAGGCTATATATACAGGGGGGTACCGTTGCAGAGTCAATGTGCGGGGGCACTGGCTAGTTGAGGTAGTTGAGGTAATATGTACATGTGGGTAGAGTTAACGTGACTATGCATAAATAATTAACAGAGTAGCAGCAGCGTAAAAAGGATGGGGTGGGGGGGGCAGTGCAAATAGTCCGGGTAGCCATGATTAGCTGTTCAGGAGTCTTATGGCTTGGGGGTAGAAGCTGTTGAGAAGTCTTTTGGACCTAGACTTGGCACTCCGGTACCGCTTGCCGTGCGGTAGCAGAGAGAACAGTCTATGACTAGGGTGGCTGGAGTCTTTGACAATTTTGAGGGCCTTCCTCTGACACTGCCTGGTATAGAGGTCCTGGATGGCAGGAAGCTTGGCCCCAGTGATGTACTGGGCCGTACGCACTACCCTCTGTAGTGCCTTGCGGTCGGAGGCCAAGCAGTTGCCATACCAGGCGGTGATGCAACCAGTCAGGATGCTCTCGATGGTGCAGCTGTATAATTTTTTGAGGATCTGAGGACCCATGCCAAATATTTTCAGTCTCCTGAGGGGGAATAGGCTTTGTCGTGCCCTCTTCACGACTGTCTTGGTGTGTTTGGACCATGATAGTTCGTTGGTGATGTGGACACCAAGGAACTTGAAGCTCTCAACCTGTTCCACTACAGCCCCGTCAATGAGAATGGGGGCGTGCTCAAATATTGGTCCAGTACAAAGTGAAGGTCCCCTCCAATGACCAGATTAGTATGGGAGATATCTGGAATCAGGGCAAGGACTCTTTTGAAAAAAGCCCATAGATATTTAGTAGAGTTACAGAAGTAGAGTGGATCTCTCCTATTACGATCACATAACGACCCTCTTTATCCACAATAGTGGTTTTATGTAGAAAGGGAATTCCTTTCCGTACCAGAATCGCTGTGCCTCTCGTTTTGGCAGAGAAGTTAGAGTGATACACTTGCCACTTACATTTAAGTCTGTTATGAGAATTGTTTTTCAGATGGGTTTCTTGCAAAAATATAATATCAGTTGAAAGTGCTTTCAAGTGGGCTAGGACCTTGCCTCTCTTAATTGGATCGTTTAAACCCTTGACATTCCAGGAAGTGAATGTAAGCCCCGCCCTCCTCTCATTTGTAGTTCCTATGGTGGCCTGCATAACATGTAACTCACGAAAAAGGTAAAAAAGCGCACCAAAACATCACGATCAGCATAGATAACAGCGCCGGAGAAGATGGCTGCCGTTTTACAGCCCTCTAACCAATTGTACTATTATGTGTGTTTTTCCGCGTTATTTGTAATTTATTTTGTACATAATGTTTCTGCCATCGTATCTTATAACCAAAAAGAGCTTCTGGATATCAGGACAGCGATTACTCACCTCGTATTGGACGAATATTTTTTCTTCAACGAGGCGGCCGCGAAGGATATCATACAGACACCCGACAAGGCCCAAATCCCCGTCATTCGCATGAGGAAGAGACGGAGATATCGTGGACGTAGGTCGGGGTGCCTTGTAAGGATCCGACGGCGAGCGAGTAAACTGCCGCTCCCATCAATCCTATTAGGCAATCTTCAATCATTGGAGAACAAATTGGATGACCTAAGATTACGGTTATCCTACCAACGGGACATTAAAAACTGTAATATCTTATGTTTCACCGAGTTGTGGCTGAACGACGACATGGATAACATACAGCTAGCAGGCTATACGCTACATCGGCAGGATAGAACGGCTGACTCCGGTAAGACAAGGGGTGGCAGTCTGTGTATATTTGTAAACAACAACTGGTGCACAAAATCAAATACTAAGGAAGTCTCGAGGTTTTGCTCGCCTGAGGTAGAGTATCTTATGATAAGCTGTAGACCACACTATTTACCAAGAGAGTTTTCATCTATATTTTTCATAGCTGTCTATTTACCACCACAAAGCAATGCTGGCATTAAGATTGCACTGAATGAGCTGTATAAGGCCATACATCAACAAGAAAACGCTCATCCAGATGCAGCGCTCCTAGTGGCCGGGGAATTTAATGCAGGGAAACTTAAATCCGTTCTAACTAATTTCTACCAGCATGTTAAATGTGCAACCAGAGGAAAAAAAACTCTAGACCACCTTTACTCCACACACAGAGACGCATACAAAGCTCTCCCTCGCCCTCCATTTGGCAAATCTGACCATAACTCTATCCTCCTGATTCCTGCTTATAAGCAAAAACTAAAGCAGGAAGCACCAGTGACTCGGTTAATAAAAAAGTGGTCAGATCACGCAGATGCTAAGCTACAGGACTGTTTTGCTAGCACAGACTGGAACATGTTCCGGGATTCTTCAGATAGCATTGAGGAGTACACAACATCAGTCACTGGCTTCATCAATAACTGCATCGATGATGTCGTCCCCACAGTGACCGTACGTACATACCCCAACCAGAAGCCATGGATTACAGGAAACATCCGCACTGAGCTAAAGGGTAGAGCTGCCGCTTTCAAGGAGCGGGACTCTAACCCGGACGCTTATAAGAAATCCCGCTATGCCCTCTGACGAACCATCAAACAGGCAAAGAGTCAATACAGGACTAAGATTGAATCGTACTACACTGGCTCTGGCGATCGTCGGATGTGGCAGGGCTTGAAAACTATTACAGACTACAAAGGGAAGCATAGCCGCGAGCTGCCCAGTTACACAAGCCTACCAGACGAGCTAAACCACTTCTATGCTCGCTTCGAGGCAAGCAACACTGAAGCATGCATGAGAGCACCAGCTGTTCCGGATGACTATGTGATCACGCTCTCCGTAGCCGATGTGAGTAAGACTTTTAAGCAGGTCAACATTCACAAGGCCGCAGGGCCAGACGGATTACCAGGACGTGTACTCCGAGCATGTGCTGACCAACTGGTAAGTGTCTTCACTGACATTTTCAACATGTCCCTGACTGAGTCTGTAATACCAACATGTTTCAAGCAGACCACCATAGTCCCCGTGCCCAAGGACTCTAAGATAACCTGCCTAAATGACTACCGACCCGTAGCACTGACGTCTGTAGCCATGAAGTGCTTTGAAAGGCTGGTCATGGCTCACATCAACAGCATTATCCCAGAAACCCTAGACCCACTCCAATTTGCATACCGCCCAAACAGATCCACAGATGATGCAATCTCTATTGCACTCCACACTGCCCTTTCCCACTTGGACAAGAGGAACACCTACGTGAGAATGCTATTCATTGACTACAGCTCAGCATTCAACACCATAGTGCCCTCAAAGCTCATCACTAAGCTAAGGATCCTGGGACTAAACACCTCCCTCTGCAACTGGATCCTGGACTTCCTGACGGGCCGCCCCCAGGTGGTAAGGGTAGGTAACAACACATCTGCCACACTGATCCTCAACACGGGGGCCCCTCAGGGGTGCGTGCTCAGTCCCCTCCTGTACTCCCTGTTCACCCATGACTGCATGGCCAGGCACGACTCCAACACCATCATTAAGTTTGCCGACGACACAACAGTGGTAGGCCTGATCACCGACAACGATGAGACAGCCTATAGGGTGTGGTGCCAGGACAATAACCTCTGCCTCAACGTGACCAAGACAAAGGAGATGATTGTGGACTACAGGAAAAAAAAGAGGACTGAGCACGCCCCCATTCTCATCGACAGGGCTGTAGTGGTACAGGTTGAGAGCTTCAAGTTCCTTGGTGTCCACATCACCAATGAACTATCATGGTCCAAACACACCAAGACAGTCGTGAAGAGGGCACGACAAAGCCTATTCCCCCTCAGGAGACTGAAAATATTTGGCATGGGTCCTCAGATCCTCAAAAAATTATACAGCTGCACCATCGAGAGCATCCTGACTGGTTGCATCACCGCCTGGTATGGCAACTGCTTGGCCTCCGACCGCAAGGCACTACAGAGGGTAGTGCGTACGGCCCAGTACATCACTGGGGCCAAGCTTCCTGCCATCCAGGACCTCTATACCAGGCAGTGTCAGAGGAAGGCCCTCAAAATTGTCAAAGACTCCAGCCACCCTAGTCATAGACTGTTCTCTCTGCTACCGCACGGCAAGCGGTACCGGAGTGCCAAGTCTAGGTCCAAAAGATTTCTGAACAGCTTCTACCCCCAAGCCATAAGACTCCTGAACTGCTAATCATGGCTACCCGGACTATTTGCACTGCCCCCCCACCCCATCCTTTTACGCTGCTGCTACTCTGTTAATTATTTATGCATAGTCATTTTAACTCTACCCACATGTACATATTACTTCAACTACCTCAACTAGCCGGTGCCCCCGCACATTGACTCTGCACCGGTACCCCCCTGTATATATAGCCTCCATACTGTTATTTTATTTTACTTCTGCTCTTTTTTTCCTCAACACTTTTTTTTGTTGTTGTTTTATTTTTACTTTTTTGTTAAAAATAAATGCACTGTTGGTTAAGGGCTGTAAGTAAGCATTTCACTGTAATGTCTGCACCTGTTGTATTCGGCGCATGTGGCCAATAACATTTGATTTGATTTGATTTTATGTAGCACCTACACCCGAGCAGTATCCAACCCACCCCTCCCCCCCCCCCGCAAGCACCTTTACTCTCCACCCTGTTCCCCTACTTTCCCCAACCTTTACCCCGCCCCCCATCAACCCACATTTAACAGGCATACACAAATAGGACAGAAAAAAAAAAAGAAAAAAAAATAACAAACACATTGTCTGGCCGATGCCAAAAAAGCACGGCGCGACCTCGAACAAGAGGTAAAACAAAAATAAAATCCCAACTATACGTTCACCTCTCACTATCCTAGAACTTCTACTAACATATGAACTGAGGAGGCTCCCGCGCTTAAAGTGTTCAATTAGCATCTAATAAACCTAAACAGAATAAGTTGCAACTTAAACATATTACGCACTTAAGGTTCATCTTGGGTCAATCCCTGAGATAAGCAAGATGTATCATCACAAGATTCTATTGCTAAGCAATGCCGGTCTAAACGTAGTAACCGTAACCGACATAGACAGCAGTACAGTTACATATTGTGGGTTAGGAGATGGGAACAAGGATTTTGATAAATTGAACGTACCCCCCAATAAAATAAAATAACAATAATAATAATAATAATAATTTTAAAATAATTTACAAAAATAGTGATTTATATATACATATGTGCACACATACACATATACACATCCACACACACATACATGTGCATACCTACATACATACACACACACACACACGTGCGTATATATATACGCATACACACACACAAATACACACACGTGCACCCACACACATACACACATACACTGCTCAAAAAAATAAAGGGAACACTAAAATAACACATCTTAGATCTGAATGAATGAAATAATCTTATTAAATACTTTTTTCTTTACATAGTTGAATGTGCTGACAACAAAATCACACAAAAATTATCAATGGAAATCAAATTTATCAACCCATGGAGGTCTGTATTTGGAGTCACACTCAAAATTAAAGTGGAAAACCACACTACAGGCTGATCCAACTTTGATGTAATGTCCTTAAAACAAGTCAAAATGAGGCTCAGTAATGTGTGTGGCCTCCACGCGAGACATGATGTCCCAAATGTGCTCAATTGGATTCAGGTCTGGGGAACGGGCGGGCCAGTCCATAGCATCAATGCCTTCCTCTTGCAGGAACTGCTGACACACTCCAGCCACATGAGGTCTAGCATTGTCTGGCATTAGGAGGAACCCAGGGCCAACCGCACCAGCATATGGTCTCACAAGGGGTCTGAGGATCTCATCTCGGTACCTAATGGCAGTCAGGCTACCTCTGGCGAGCACATGGAGGGCTGTGCGGCCCCCAAAGAAATGCCACCCCACACCATGACTGACCCACCGCCAAACCGGTCATGCTGGAGGATGTTGCAGGCAGCAGAACATTCTCCACGGCGTCTCCAGACTCTGTCACGTCTGTCACATGTGCTCAGTGTGAACCTGCTTTCATCTGTGAAGAGCACAGGGCACCAGTGGCGAATTTGCCAATCTTGGTGTTCTCTGGCAAATGCCAAACGTCCTGCACGGTGTTGGGCTGTAAGCACAACCCCCACCTGTGGACGTCGGGCCCTCATACCACCCTCATGGAGTCTGTTTCTGACCGTTTGAGCAGACACATGCACATTTCCACGTCTCCTGATGTACTGGCCTGTCTCCTGGTAGCGCTTCCATGCTCTGGACACTACGTTGACAGACACAGCAAACCTTCTTGCCACAGCTCGCTTTGATGTGCCATCCTGGATGAGCTGCACTACCTGAGCCACTTGTGTGGGTTGTAGACTCCGTCTCATGCTACCACTAGAGTGAAAGCACCGCCAGCATTCAAAAGTGACCAAAACATCAGCCAGGAAGCATAGGAACTGAGAAGTGGTCTGTGGTCACCACCTGCAGAACCACTCCTTTATTGGGGGTGTCTTGCTAATTGCCTATAATTTCCACCTGTTGTCCATTTCATTTGCACAACAGCATGTGAAATGTATTGTCAATCAGTGTTGCTTCCTAAGTGGACAGTTTGATTTCACAGAAGTGTGATTGACTTGGAGTTACATTGTGTTGTTTAAGTGTTCCCTTTATTTTTTTGAGCAGTGCATATACATACACACACACATACACACACACATACATACACACACACCTACATACACATACAAACACATGTATACATACACATACAAAAAAATATACATATAAAATAAATATTCTTAAATATATACAGATACATACACACGCATACACATACATACAGTGAGGGAAAAAAGTATTTGATCCCCTGCTGATTTTGTACGTTTGCCCACTGACAAAGACATGATCAGTCTATAATTTGAATGGTAGGTTTATTTGAACAGTGAGAGACAGAATAACAAACAAAAAAATCTAGAAAAACGCATGTCAAAAATGTTATAAATTGATTTGCATTTTAATGAGTGAAATAAGTATTTGACCCCTCTGCAAAACATGACTTAGTACTTGGTGGCAAAACCCTTGTTGGCAATCACAGAGGTCAGACGTTTCTTGTAGTTGGCCACCAGGTTTGCACACATCTCAGGAGGGATTTTGTCCCACTCCTCTTTGCAGATCTTCTCCAAGTCATTAAGGTTTCGAGGCTGACGTTTGGCAACTCGAACCTTCAGCTCCCTCCACAGATTTTCTATGGGATTAAGGTCTGGAGACTGGCTAGGCCACTCCAGGACCTTAATGCGCTTCTTCTTGAGCCACACTTTCACCCAGTTCTCCTCTGAATCATTCAGATGTTCATTGGCAAACTTCAGACGGGCCTGTATATGTGCTTTCTTGAGCAGGGGGACCTTGCGGGCGCTGCAGGATTTCAGTCCTTCACGGCGTAGTGTGTTACCAATTGTTTTCTTGGTGACTATGGTCCCAGCTGCCTTGAGATCATTGACAAGATCCTCCCGTGTAGTTCTGGGCTGATTCCTCACCGTTCTCATGATCATTGCAACTCCACGAGGTGAGATCTTGCATGGAGCCCCAGGCCGAGGGAGATTGACAGTTATTTTGTGTTTCTTCCATTTGCGAATAATCGCACCAACTGTTGTCACCTTCTCACCAAGCTGCTTGGCGATGGTCTTGTAGCCCATTCCAGCCTTGTGTAGGTCTACAATCTTGTCCCTGACATCCTTGGAGAGCTCTTTGGTCTTGGCCATGGTGGAGAGATTTGGAATCTGATTGATTGATTGCTTCTGTGGACAGGTGTCTTTTATACAGGTAACAAACTGAGATTAGGAGCACTCCCTTTAAGAGTGTGCTCCTAATCTCAGCCCGTTACCTGTATAAAAGACACCTGGGAGCCAGAAATCTTTCTGATTGAGAGGGGGTCAAATACTTATTTCCCTCATTAAAATGCAAATCAATTTCTAAACTTTTTGACATGCGTTTTTCTGGATTTTTGTTGTTGTTATTCTGTCTCTCACTGTTCAAATAAACCTACCATTAAAATTATAGACTGCTCATGTCTTTGTCAGTGGGTAAACGTACAAAATCAGCAGGGGATCGAATACTTTTTTCCCTCACTGTACATCCATACACACACATCTACATACACAAACATTCATACCCCAGAATAATAATCTATACTAATTTAAAATATACACATACATAATACTAAAATGCTAAGAGAAAATAATAATAAAGTACAAATAATAATTATTATATGTATGCACACCTACACAGACACAAGCACCACGGAGGGCTGGTGGGAATCAAATCGTGAGAGCGGGCCAGGCTATGACAAAGGCAGAACAGCACAAAGCATCAACTTGCTATCCAGGTGTCTGCGTCTGCCCCTTCCCAACCATCAGACCCCTGCAAGCAATAAATACATGGTATGGTAATAGGAATAATGTAATAATTGAAAAATAAATAACAAAACAAAACAAAACAAAAATGGGGGAATATAAGTATATCCATCCGAAAGGGTCAATGATCCGACCTGGAAAGCCTCCAAAACAGGCATCGCTCTAAACCCAGTCGGAATGAAAGTGAAATTAACATTAAATGAGAGCTCTGACCGCCCTCCATTGGTCAGCTCAGCGTATTACATGTTCGGTAGCCCTTGCTGAGACCGTTTAATACGGTTTCACCCGTTATGGTATAGTATGGATTCGAGTCCATGAGCAGACGCTAACAGACAATGACAAGGCACTCTAACCTGTATGGGGGATTGTCGTATACAGTAATCCCTCGTTTATCGCGGGGGTTACGTTCCGAAAATGACCCGCGATAAGTGAAATCCGCGAAATAGAAAACTTTTTTTTTTTACAATTAGCAACTATTACATGTATACAAATACAGTGACTCACGTGTAGGCCGTTTCACTGCTCTTCAGACTGGGCCGCTGCATCCTGACTGCGCTCTGCAGTGTTCTCTTCTTCTGAAGCCCGCGGTGCAGGTGTGTTTGTTCGGGAGAAGAACATAGTGATAGGCAGCTGTTGTCGCTCTTTTTTCTTCTTTGCAAAAAGATCCTTGTACACCGACATGCCACCATCGATTACGTTGGAGAACTGTAATGAACGGCTCATCAAAGGGTCCCATTCCTCAGCTACTCGCTTAAATTCAGTGGCCATTCGCACCATGGTTGCTAAGCGACCAAGCGTTAGTCCTTCCTCCTCATCTCTCGTGTCCTCTTCTCCCTCTTCTCTTTCATCGTCGCTTTGTGGCTTTGTCATTTACCTTCCCTTAGCATGTCCAGAAGTTTAACTTTATCTGAGATAGGTAGCATCTTCCGCCGTTTGGGCCCATCCGCAGGTGCTTTTGTCGGTCCAGGCCGTTTCGTCGACATTATGGGTTTAGGAGATGTTCGAAATTACAAGATAATTTGGCCAATTTAATGTAAATTTGCCAAGCTGTTTTATGTATGTACACATAACTGCACGAGACGACAAAATGATAGCACAATTCGTAGCATGTTTTGATACAAGAAGCGGGAGTGAGTTTTTAGCGAATCAGAATGCAGAGCACAATGCACCCCAAAAAAAAAAATGCATTATGAAAATCCGCGAAATAGCGAATCCGCGATAAGTGAACCGCGAAGTGGCGAGGGATCACTGTATTCCCGGATAAACATCTCTGCGTCAAAAACCGAGAAGAGCCAAATCTTCTCCCCGGAAGGCGGGGTAATTCTTAGTCTTGCAGGGAAGAGCAAGGCTGGGCGAAGATGGAGTTTGTAGAGTTTGGTCATGACATATCTGTAGCCAGCGCGGTGCTTTGCCACATCGGGCGTATAATCCTCATAGACACGAAAGGGGTGCCCTTTATGTAACAGGTTGCCCCTCATTCGAGCCTCGCGCAGGATAAGATCCTTGGTCTTCAAACTGTGATAACAGATGATTACTGGGCGAGGACGCTGGCCCGGTCCAGGCACTGGGACAAGGGCGTGATGTGCACGGTCCAGTAGGGGATCCGAAGCCAAAACATCCGGTCCCATTGCATCCTTCAATAGCTTGGTGAAGAAGTCGGTGGGGCGAGAGCCCGCCTCCACCCCTTCTGCCAGACCCACAACGCGAAGGTTATGACGCCTGGATCTGCCCTCCAGGTCGACCACTTTCACAGAAAGCCTCTGCACACTATCCTGCAATGACGTGCATAGCTTCTCTAACTCGTCGATCCTGCCAGCGTTGAATTCAGAAGCTTTCTCAAGGTCCACAATACTCTGGCCCTGCGAAGCGACCGTTCGAATGGTGCTCTCGATTTTAGTGTCCAGTTCAGCAATAGTAGCCTTAAGATCCTCCGCTATAGCAACACGTAGTTCTCCCAAAGCCCGGGTAAGTTCTGTAAGTGTCACGTTGTTACCTGTGCCTTCCGCCATGTCTGTCTCGTTGTTTAGTGGGGAGTAGGCCTCCGATGTGGATTTATTGTCCTTTGTTCACTTATTACTAGGCATTTTCACATAGAAAGTTACAATATTGTATTAGAAAGAAACGTTTGTTGTAACAAGTGCAATAAAGTAAGTTAGGTTAGATTATTTCGCAAAAAAGTTGCAGGAGCCTCTCACACACAGCCGTTCACTCCAACATGCTAGCTCCGCCAGATGCTTGGAATTTAGAGTGGTAGAAAGTGGCTTTAGCAGCAGAAACAGCGGAAGAAAATGTAGAGAGGAGGGAGTGAAAAGATGACAGGTCCGCAGGGAGTCTAGTTTTCCTCCAATTCCGCTCAGCTGCCCGGAGCCCTGTTCTGTGAGCTCGCAATGAGTCGTCAAGCCACGGAGCAGGAGGGGAGGACCGAGCCGGCCGGGAGGATAGGGGACATAGAGAGTCAAAGGATGCAGAAAGGGAGGAGAGGAGGGTTGAGGAGGCAGAATCAAGAGATTGGAGGGAGAAGGAATGAGCAGAGGGAAGAGATGATAGGATGGAAGAGGAGAGAGTAGCGGGAGAGAGAGAGCGAAGGTTGTGTGGGGATCTATTTTCTCATAATTGGATCTGGATGTGATGAATAGCTTAGAAGGAATGCATTGGTGATTAAACATAGAAGGTTTGTACTGTACTGATATAAATTGTTTCACATAACAAGCTGTGATTCATGTGAGGAACGTTAGGGGGTAGGATGAGATAAGAACTTGGGTCTCAAAATACTAGACTACACTGCTTCTTTGTGATCTGTGAACCGTCCAAGGACGTGTACTGCAAAAGTGCTGACTTTCTGGATAAGTTGCAAAACAACTAGACACCTGGCAACAGTGGAGCGCCAAGGGGCTGGAACCAGCCTGTGCGCCAACGGATAGGCTGAGTAAGTCTAAACCACGCTCAGTCTCTACTCTGATTGGCCAGCAGAGAGTGGGAACTATCTCTGTCAGAGTATTTGAAGAAGAACTCAGGACAATGGATCAGTTCTCTGTCTGCCCTGCGTGGTATTTCAGTGAGCCCGTATACGAACCATCATACTTATCATACATACATTTTGCATATAATAAATTTAGCTTGGATTGAATATCTCTTGATTATGTTTTCTCTTATTCCAATACCAGATTTGAATTACGCAATTTCTAACAGTTGCGACGGCGCATTACCATAGGAGTAGGGGCAGAGTGAGTAGTGTTGGAGGAGAGCGAGAGAGAAAAGGATACAAAGTAGTGGTCGGAGACTTGGAGGGGAGTTGCAGTGAGATTAGTAGAAGAACAGCATCTAGTAAAGATGAGGTCAAGCGTATTTCCTGCCTTGTGAGTAGGGGGGGACGGTGAGAGGGTGAGGTCAAAAGAGGAGAGGAGTGGAAAGAAGGAGACAGAGAGAAATTAGTCAAAGGTAGACGTAGGGAGGTTAAAGTCACCCAGAACTGTGAGGGGTGAGCCATCCTCAGGAAAGGAACTTATCAAGGCGTCAAGCTCATTGATGAACTCTCCAAGGGAACCTGGAGGGCGATAACTGATAAGGATGTTAAGCTTGAATGGGCTAGTGACTGTGACAGCATGGAATTCAAATGAGGAGATAGACAGATGGGTCAGGGGAGAAAGAGAGAATGTCCACTTGGGAGAGATGAGGATTCCTGTGCCACCACCCCGCTGACCAGATGCTCTCGGGGTATGCGAGAACACATGGTCAGACGAGGAGAGAGCAGTAGGAGTAGCAGTGTTTTCTGTGGTAATCCATGTTTCCGTCAGTGCCAAGAAGTGGATGGACTGGAGGGTAGCATAGGCTGAGATGAACTCTGCCTTGTTGGCCGCAGAACGGCAGTTCCAGAGGCTGCCAGAGACCTGGAACTCCACGTGGGTCGTGCGTGCAGGGACCACCAGGTTAGAGTGGCAGCAGCCACACGGTGTGAGGCGTTTGTATAGCCTGTGCGGAGAGGACAGAACAGGGATAGACAGACGCATAGTTGACAGGCTTCCCCAGATCTGTGCCTCAACACAATCCTGTCTCGGAGCTCTACGGACAATTCCTTCAACCTCATGGCTTGGTTTTTGTTCTGAAATGCACTGTCAACTGTGGGACCTTGTATAGAAAGGTGTGTGCCTTTCCAAATCATGTCCAATCAATTGAATTTACCACAGGTGGACTCCAATCAAGTTGTAGAAACATCTCAATGATGATCAATGGAAACAGGATGCATCTGAGCTCAATTTCGAGTCTCACAGCAAAGGGTCTGAATACTTATGTAAATAAGGTATTTCTGTTTTTTATTTTTAATACATTTGCAAACATTTCTAAAAACCTGTTTTTGTTTTGTCATTATGGGGTATTGTGTGTAGATTGATGATATATATATACTTTTTTAAAATCCATTTAGAATAAGACTGTAAGGGGGGGTCTGAACACTTTCCAAATGCACTGTAAACTAAATTCATTTTTAAACTGATGGGTTTATTGGTGTTAAAATACACCAGTTAGGCTATTTTTGACCCCCAGGATGCTGATGTCATGCAGCTTGTCATTTTTGTGTTCATACTTTTTCATAACGACAACCACAAGTTTAATGTCGGACGACAATAGAATGTTCATGATGTCACTGCAACAACTGTCTACAGACATGTCGATAGACGTAGTATAAACCAGCCTTTAGTCTTGAAATCTTTGGTTGTTTAGTACACTACCGTACTACTCACTCTGTTTAGCACATGGCCTCATGTGACTCCTTAAAGAGATGGGTGGGGCTAAGGCTTAAGAGGGTGTGAACAATGCTTTATGGGTGTAGACAAAGAAGAGCTCTCCAGTAGGTGTACCAAAACATTCAAGTGCCATTTTCTGAAAAGTGGGGTTACAAACTTATCAACTTCTGTGTTCCTCAACTGTGGTGTATGATATACCATTTTCTAGCTCTGAGTCTCTACTTTTATCCACTGTTAAAAAATAAATTTAAAAAAAGCATTTCAAATGTAGAATGTGATACAAATCTTATATGAACATGTGCTTTTTGGCTGTTAAGACCTCAGGAAAAAGAAAGAATTTGTATCGGATATGTTTTTTATTTTTATTTGGGTCACTTCAAACTGCTAATCTGAACAAAGTTAACAAAGCACTTGCTAAACTGGCCAGTCAGCTAGTGTAATGACTGGATGCGTATCTATGTCGCATTCAGAATCTCTGCCAAGCTGATGGAAATGGAAACGCCACCCTGATCTTATGGGCAGGGTGCAGCTTGTGCGCTTCTTCCATATTCCAGACCCTTCTATGAAAAGGCACATTCAAGCGCTGCAGCCACAGCCAACTACCTAGGCTGTGTTTACTGTACTACATTATGGTCGGCACTTGGCAATGTTGAAAACACAAAAATGCTAAGGTCATTTTTGTAAACAAATAATAAATCAATAGCTACCTTAAGTCAATCCAGTAAATTAGTTAATGATGGATCTTTTAACAGTGATCATCCAACAAAGTAAATTTAGCCACCAATTTAACTCCCATCTATGTTGCAAATGTAAAGTGCAAGTCATGCCTATTGATCATTGTAGCATGTGGGTACTCAAAGACATTAAAATATGTATAGAAATGTTGACCATCATAATGAATGATATATTACAAGCATTGATGAACATCAGGCCAAAATATATATTGTTGAGGTTTTACTGCTCTTACCTTTGTCTCTGAATGATGCAGCGTCCGTTATTTCATCCTTCAAATGTCTGCACTGGGACAGATAAATGTGAAAGTGAAACTTGCAGGGAAAAATGGTCCTCCCAGAAAAGTGGGGTTACAAACTCATCAACTTCTGTGTTCCTCAACTGTGGTGTATGATATACAATTTTCTAGCTCTGAGTCTCTACTTTTATCCACTGTAAAAAATAAAATAAAATAAAAAGCATTTCAAATGTAGAATGTGATACAAATCTTATATGAACATGTGCTTTTTGGCTGTTAAGACCTCAGGAAAAAGAAAGAATTTGTATCGGATATGTTTTTTATTTTTATTTGGGTCACTTCAAACTGCTAATCTGAACAAAGTTAACAAAGCACTTGCTAAACTGGCCAGTCAGCTAGTGTAATGACTGGATGCGTATCTATGTCGCATTCAGAATCTCTGCCAAGCTGATGGAAATGGAAACGCCACCCTGATCTTATGGGCAGGGTGCAGCTTGTGCGCTTCTTCCATATTCCAGACCCTTCTATGAAAAGGCACATTCAAGCGCTGCAGCCACAGCCAACTACCTAGGCTGTGTTTACTGTACTACATTATGGTCGGCACTTGGCAATGTTGAAAACACAAAAATGCTAAGGTCATTTTTGTAAACAAATAATAAATCAATAGCTACCTTAAGTCAATCCACTAAATTAGTTAATGATGGATCTTTTAACAGTGATCATCCAACAAAGTAAATTTAGCCACCAATTTAACTCCCATCTATGTTGCAAATGTAAAGTGCAAGTCATGCCTATTGATCATTGTAGCATGTGGGTACTCAAAGACATTAAAATATGTATAGAAATGTTGACCATCATAATGAATGATATATTACAAGCATTGATGAACATAAGGCCAAAATATATATTGTTGAGGTTTTACTGCTCTTACCTTTGTCTCTGAATGATGCAGCGTCCGTTATCTCATCCTTCAAATGTCTGCACTGGGACAGATAAATGTGAAAGTGAAACTTGCAGCGAAAAATGGTCCTACCAGTTAAAGGGACAATTCATTTTGTGGAGATGTGGGAAGACTGCAATCTACATGTTGAATTTGTTTACAAAACACAAGCTTGAGCATTTGTAATCAGAATAACAATAGGACTGAATGTTTTCCACCTAGCATACTTTAACTTGCATACCCAAGTCATCTCACTGAATTAAACCCAGCTCATTTAGCTATTAAATACCTTGTTAAAAAATAAATCACATACCAAACATTCTGCCCCTTTCCAGTTGAAGCAATTGAGAGTATTTTGGCAAACATTGTTCAACCCCAAAAATGTTTTATTGTAAAACTCAAATATATATACAGTACCAGTCAAAAGTTTAGACACACCTACTCATTCAAGGGTTCTTCTTTCTTTTTTTTACTAATTTTTACATTGTAGAATAATAGTGAAGACATCAAAACTATGAAATAACACATGCGGAATCATGTAGTAACCAAAAAGTGTTAAACAAATCAAAATATATTTTATATTTGAGATTCTTCAAATAGCCACCCTTTGCCTTGATGGCAGCTTTGCACACTCTTGGCATTCTCTCAACCAGCTTCATGAGGTAGTCACCTGGAATGCATTTCAATTAACAGGTGTGCCTTCTTAAAAGTTAATTTGTGAAATGTATTTCCTTCTTAATGCGTTTGAGCCAATCAGTTGTGTTGTGACAAGGTAGGGGGGATATACAGAAGAGAGCCCTATTTGGTAAAAACCAAGTCCAAAGCGGGAAACAAGATGGCGTATTGAACACAAAGCGGTAAAATTCACCTCAAGATAAAAACATAATATTTAATATCAGGAAGTTAGACTAAATAATAACATTTCATATATTCAAGGGTAATTACATTCATTCTGGATAATAACACAAAACAAATTATAAGGCTAGAGAAATGTATCGACAAATATTACAACAACACGCAACACCCAAACATGACGGAAGATAAACGAGGAGAATCAATCCTCAAGAGAAAACGAGACTCCTCGACTGATACAGATGATTTATGCTTTTCACCTCTCGGACTGGTAAGTGTGGAAAGCGACCTGTTGAAGTCGATAAATGACAAACTGGGCATACTGGAGTTGGTCAGTAATGATGTAAAAGAGTTGAAGGCGAGTCTGGAAATGAGTGACGGAAAAGTTGCGATAATGGAGAGAGATACAAAAAAACTAAAAGGGACAGTCACTAGGATGGAAACGGACGTTAAGGAACTTGAAAAGGAGAACAACCTTCTGAAAGAAGCCTTACTAGACATACAAACTAGATCGATGAGAGAAAATCTAGTACTTACGGGTATCCAGGAAAAGGAGGGAGAGATTACAGAAAGAATAGTGAGGGACTTCTTTCTTACAGCGCTGCAGACACAAAGACCACTCCATGGCTATTCTGAAAGTTCTAATAGAGGAGTCGAATAATGGAACACCCAATACTAGTCATGGTAGGGATTGTAATAATAAAACATATTTATAGTAGGTATAATAATTGATAAAGGGATAAGACAGTTTTACAAGAAAAGATAACAAGCTAAATAATACATCTTCAAATACAACTAAATTGGAACACAAGTACTCAATCAACATAGTGAAGATAAAAACATAGCAAACAGAAGACATAGAAGGCACAGTATGTGGGTATGTGTGGATGAATTGTGATGGAAGGCGTGGTGTGCGTTTTGGTGTTTGAATAAGTGTGGCATTAAGTGAGTGAGAAAGGAAATGGTTGCATATCCCAGAACCAACATGTGTCTGTGAGCAGGGGTTGTGAGAGGGAGCTGTCAATTTTGTGCAGATGAGGGATATACATTTTAAAGTATAGTATACATCTAATATATTTTTTATTGTCCTATCATGATGGAACGATCCCCAACCCTATATCCTAGACACCCACCTGAGTGACCCATACACCAAAGAGAAGTCCCCATCTGTTTTATGGACCTGCTGTGAGTTGCCTATATGCAGCCAAAACAGGAAAATAAATGCGATCAGAGACCTACTTGAGCAGCACCACCCCCTCAAGATTCTGAGCCTGCCTGGCAGGGTTGGTCCTACAAAGCCAGAGCCCCCTGATGGGAGAGCATAATATACAAGGAAATTCTCAAAGCTGCTAATGAGAACCTTGACGACCTTGTACCTAGCCGGTGGGGATTCCGGTGGGGTACCCCCACCCAGGTAGTGGCAGTGCTGGCAACACTGGCTGCAGTAACCCATGGCACAAAATAATCAAAGGTATGACTGCACGGAGATGCTTGGGAAAAATGGTTACAACGGGGGACCAGAGCGTTTGTGTCTCAGGTGAAGAGGGTGGATCTGATCTCCATCACCTAGGACTCAAGAAAGGACCTGATTTACGAATGCATATACAGTTACATCTGATTGAGAAAGCATGCAAGATTGAGCAGAAATTGACAACAATGTGAGATTTGATTAATCTATTTAATCTATGTCATGCATTCGTAAATCAGATCCTTTCTTGAGTTGGGCTCTGGGATGTAATAACCATTGAGCATATGATTTTATGGTTGATTGTGGAGGAAAGGGGTTGAGTGTGTTAGAGTATGTGAGTATGTGCGTGTGTGTTTATCCCACATCTGTTGCAAGGGTGTAAGGATGTTAGTGAGAATATAGGATGAACCACAATAATTGTTTGCTAAAATAATAATTGCTTGTCAAAAATGAAATGTAATACAATGGCAATCGGGGTTATATGTTAAAATCCTACGCATGAACTGCCGACATTATTACACATAATAATTGATAATGATGGAAAATAAGATATGCAAGATATTTGAATAGATATATATTTTTTAATAGTTATATATATTGAGGTGACAGTATTGGAAATGCTTTTGGTGGTTAACCTGCTTCTGTTTTGTGGGTGGCACTGTGTGCTGTTTTCGATGGATAGGTCCTGGCCTCTCGGGGCCCTAGGGATCCGGAGGGACGGGGGTGGGATGCCGATCACTGGGATGACAGCTCAACTTGGGATGGGGAGGGGCTTTAGTGGGGGAATTAGTGGAGAACAATTGGAGGGTTACTTAGTAGCAATGCAAATATCATGGTACAGCTATATGGACACTCAATCATTACGGTATTTTTTATTGGTAAATCTACAAACATATATAATGATAAATAGACTTGAAACTTGTATCTCATTATGGTGTATGGTGAAATAAGTATAGCCCGTTATAATTGTAATGGCTTAGCTGATAATAACAAAAGAATAACAATATTTACATGGCTCAAAGAGAAGGAATATAATATCTATTGTTTACAGGAAACTCATTCAACAATTCTAGATGAAGTTGCGTGGAAAAAGGAATGGGGGGGGGGGGGGGGGGCAAATATACTTCTCCCATGGGCAAAGAAACTCAAAAGGGGTGATGATATTAATTAATAGTAATTTCGATCCGAATGTGCAAATTGTCCAAATAGATACGCAAGGTAGATGGATTATTTTAAATATGTTATTGGACCATAAACAGATATGGCTCATTAACCTTTACGGACCAAATAATGATGATCCACACTTCTTTGACAATATATTTAATAAATTATCAAGCCTGCAAGCAATTCAAGACAATATTATTATGGTGGGGGATTATAATACTGTTTTAAATAGCTCAATGGACCATAAAGGAAATCACACTACAAACAATCACCCTCATGCTCTTAAGAAAATCGTGAATTACATTTACATTTTTTAAAACATTTTAATAATTTAGCAGACGCTCTTATCCAGAGCGACTTACAGGAGCAATTAGGGTTAAGTGCCTTGCTCATGTCATGGATACATTAGAACTAGTAGATATATGGAGGCTTAAATATCCTGATCTAGTGAGATAAACATGGCGGAGACTCAATCAAGCTAGTCGTCTTGACTTCTTTCTTATGTCATTCTCGTTGGCACCAAGAGTTAAAAAAGTGTTGATAGGCGACAGAATGCCTGGAACGAACTGCAAAAATCTCTGAAGCTGGAGACTCTTATCTCCCTCACTAACTTTAGGCGTCAGTTGTCAGAGCAGCTTACCGATCACTGCACCTGTACACAGCCCATGTGTAAATAGGCCATCCAACTACCTCATCCCCATATTGTTATTTATTTTGCTAATTTGCACCCCAGTATCTCTATTTGCGCATCATCTTTTGCACATCTATCATTCCAGTGTAAATACGAAATTGTAACTATTTTGCATTATGGCCTATTCATTGCCATACCTCCATAATTTACTACATTCACACACACTGTATATATATTTTCTGTTGTATTTTTGACTTTATGTTTCGTTTACCCCATATGTAACTCAGTGTTGTTGTTTTTATCGCAGTGCTTTGCTTTATCTTGGCCAGGTCGCAGTTGTAAATGAGAACTTGTTCTCAACTGGCTTACCTGGTTAAATAAAGGTTAAATAAAAAAATAAAAAATAATGTGGTCGGACCATCATATAATTGCCATATACATTACTCTTACTGAATTTCCACGTGGGCGAGGATATTGGAAATTTTATCAAAGCCTATTGGATGAGAATTTATTTTTAACTAGGACAAAGGAATTTATAACAGTTTTTTTCCTACAAAATCCCCTTATTGTATGGGACGCCTTTAAATGTGCCTTTAGAGGCCATGCAATTCAGTACTCATCTCGAAAACAAAAGCAATTTAAGTCAAAAGAGTTTATACTAACAAAGGAAATAGAAGGTCTAACAGAACAGATAGATGGCAATAAAAACTGTAACATAGAGGCTCAGAATAAATTAGAGGAAAAAGTAAAAGAAATGGAGAAACTTATTCAAGAAAGATCAAGTGTAATATATTATAAAAATAAAGCAAACTGAATGGAAAATGGGGAAAAATGCACCAAATTCTTTTTTAATCTTCAACATAGGAATGCTACCAAAAATAATTTTATGAAACTGGTTACAATTGACGGAGTCACCCATGATTCACCAAATTATATTTTGAAGGAGGAAGCAAAGTACTTTAAGCATATGTTTTCGTTTCAGTCGCCTCCATCTCCTCTAACTGTAACTAATTGTAGAGCTTTTTTTTCTATTGATAATGTAAAGTTAACAGCCATACAGAAAGACTCATGTGAAGGTGAAATGACAGAGGAGGAACTTCTGGATGCAATTAAAGACTTTAAGTCTGGGAAAACTCCAGGGTTGGATGGCATACCAGTCGAGGTATACCAAACCTTTTTTGATATACTAAGAGGACCGTTATTAGCATGTTTTAACCACTCCTATGTAAATGGTAGATTATCAGACACTCAAGAAGAAGGTCTGATTTCATTATTACTGAAACAGGATACAAGTGGAAAATATAAAGATCCAGTCCATTTAAAAAATTGGAGGCCCCTTACACTTCAGTGTTGTGATGCAAAAATTCTAGCAAAATGTATAGCGCATAGAATTAAAAAGGTATTGGCGGACATTATTCATTCTAATCAGACAGGTTTTTTACATGGGAGATACATTGGAGATAATATAAGGCAAGTACTGGAAACAATAGAACACTATGGAACATCTGGGATACCAGGCCTGCTATTCATAGCAGACTTCGAAAGGGCATTTGATAAAGTACGACTGGGGTTTATATATAAATGCCTGGAGCATTTCAATTTTGGAGAATCTCTTATAAAATGGGTCAGAATCATGTATAGTAACCCTAGGTGTAAAATAGAAAATAATGGCTATTTCTCAGAAAGTTTTAAACTGTCAAGAGGAGTGAAACAAGGTTGTCCACTATCGGCATATCTATTTATTATGGCCATCGAGATGTTAGCTATTAAAATCAGATCCAACAATAATATCAAGGGATTAGAAATCCAGGGCTTAAAAACAAAGGTGTCATTGTACGCTGATGATTCATGTTTTCTTTTAAATCCACAACTAGAATCCCTCCACAGCCTCATAGAGGATCTAGGTACATTTTCTAACCTCTCTGGATTACAACCAAATTATGACAAATGTACTATATTACGTATTGGATCACTAAAAAATACAATTTTTACATTACCATGTAGTTTACCAATAAAATGGTCTGATGGTGATGTGGATATACTCTGAATACTTATCCCAAAGGAAATAAATGATCTCACTCCAATACAATGTAATAGAAAGTTAGCAAAAATAGATAAGATCTTGCTACCATGGAAAGGTAAATACCTGTCAATTTGTGGAAAAATCACCTTGATTAACTCTTTAGTATTTTCCCAGTTTACCTATTTGCTTATGATCTTGCCTACGCCTTGCGAACAGCTTTTTAAATTATATGAGCTAAAAATATTCAATTTTATTTGGAACGGCAAGCCAGACAAAATGAAACGGGCCTATTTACAGTGAGGGAGAAAAGTATTTGATCCCCTGCTGATTTTGTACGTTTGCCCACTGACAAAGACATGATCAGTCTATAATTTTAATGGTAGGTTTATTTGAACAGTGACAGACTGAATAACAACCAAAGAATCCAGAAAAACGCATGTCAAAAATGTTATAAATTGATTTGCATTTTAATGAGGGAAATAAGTATTTGACCCCTCTACAAAACATGACTTAGTACTTGGTGGCAAAACCCTTGTTGGCAATCACAGAGGTCAGACATTTCTTGTAGTTGGCCACCAGATTTGCACACATCTCAGGAGGGATTTTGTCCTTTGCAGATCTTCTCCAAGTCATTAAGGTTTCGAGGTTGACGTTTTTGCAACTCGAACCTTCAGCTCTCTCCACAGATTTTTAATGGGATTAAGGTCTGGAGACTGGCTAGGCCACTCCAGGACCTTAATGTGCTTCTTCGTGAGCCACTCCTTTGTTGCCTTGGCCGTGTGTTTTGGGTCATTGTCATGCTGGAATACCCATCCACGAGCCATTTTCAATGCCCTGGCTGAGGGAAGGAGGTTCTCACCCAAGATTTGACGGTACATGGCACCGCCCATCGTCCCTTTGATGCAGTGAAGTTGTCCTGTCCCCTTAGCAGAAAAACACCCCCAAAGCGTAATGTTTCCACCTCCATGTTTGATGGTGGGATGGTGTTTTTGGGGTCATAGGCAGCATTCCTCCTCCTCCAAACACGGCGAGTTGAGTTGATGCCAAAGGGCTCAATTTTGGACTCATCTGACCACAACACTTTCACCCAATTCTCCTCTGAATCATTCAGATGTTCATTGGCAAACTTCAGACGGCCCTGTATATGTGCTTTCTTGAGCAGGGGGACCTTGCGGGCGCTGCAGGATTTCAGTCCTTCACGGCGTAGTGTGTTACCAATTGTTTTCTTGGTGACTATGGTCCCAGCTGCCTTGAGATCATTGACAAGATCCTCCCGTGTAGTTCTGGGCTGATTCCTCACCGTTCTCATGATCATTGCAACTCCACGAGGTGAGATCTTGCATGGAGCCCCAGGCCGAGGGAGATTGACAGTTATTTTGTGTTTCTTCTATTTGCGAATAATCGCACCAACTGTTGTCACCTTCTCACCAAGCTGCTTGGCGATGGTCTTGTAGCCCATTCCAGCCTTGTGTAGGTCTACAATCTTGTCCCTGACATCCTTGGAGAGCTCTTTGGTCTTGGCCATGGTGGAGAGTTTGGAATCTGATTGATTGATTTCTTCTGTGGACAGGTGTCTTTTATACAGGTAACAAACTGAGATTAGGAGCACTCCCTTTAAGAGTTTGCTCCTAATCTCAGCTCGTTACCTGTATAAAAGACACCTGGAAGCCAGAAATCTTTCTGATTGAGAGGGGGTCAAATACTTATTTCCCTCATTAAAATGCAAATCAATTTATAACATTTTTGACATGCGTTTTTCTGGATTTTTTTGTTGTTATTCTGTCTCTCACTGTTCAAATAAACCTACCATAAAAATTATAGACTGATCATTTCTATGTCAGTGGGCAAACGTACAAAATCAGCAGGGGATCAAATACTTTTTTCCCACACTGTATATAATGAATATGAATTCGGAGGACAGACATTTTTAAATATTAAAGCATTAGACCTATCACTAAAAGCTTCAGTCATACAAAAGTTATACTTAAATCCGAACTGGTTCTCTAGCAAATTAGTAAGATTGTCTCACCCAATGTTCAAGAATGGCCTTTTTCCCTTTATTCAGATTATAACCTCTCCCTTTCAGTTATTTGAAAAGGAAATAATCTCCCAAATATCACTATTTCTAAAACAAGCCATAGAAAGTTGGTTGCAATTTCAATTTAATCCTCCAGAAACGACAGAACAAATAATGCAACAAATATTGTGGTTAAACTCGAATATACTAATTGACAAAAATTCTTTTTTTTGGACAAAATTTTTAAAAAAGGTATGATCTTCGTAAATGATATCATTGGTAGGACTGGTGGAGTTATGTTGCACATGCAGCTAACAAAAACATATGGAAATGTCTGCTCTACCCAAAATTACAACCAAATAATTGCAGCCTTACTGCAAAAATGGAAGAGGAAAGTGGAAGGGGGAGAAAGTAAGGAACTTGTCTGTCGGCCTTGCATTAAAGAACATAATTGGTTAAAGAAAACTGTGATAAATAAAAAAGTATACCAATTTCATTTAAGGACCAAAGGATTGACAGCCGTCCCATATAGATTGCAAAATAGTTGAGAAGAGATTTTTGACGTACCGATCCCATGGCATAGGGTTTATGAACTGATACGCAAAACGACACCGGATTCAAAACTTAGAATCTTTCAATTTAAATTATTATATAAAATTCTTGCTACCAATATAATGTTTTTTATATGGGGGATACAATCTTCCCAGCTCTGCAGATTTTGCTGCGAAGAGATAGAATCATTAGATCATTTGTTTGGGTACTGTCCATTTGTAGCTTGTTTTTGGAAACAGGTCCAGGAATGGCTAAAGGATTGCAATATTTACCTGGAGCTAACCTTGCAGATAGCATTAATGGGTGATCTGAAAAGTCATAGTCAATCGATCAATAATATAATAATACTTTTAGCAAAAAATAATATTTACAATTTACAATCTGTAGAAACAATGAGAATAGAAAGGTTCAGAACTTTTGTAAAACACCACAGTACAGTTGAAAAATATATGGCAAATAGAAATCCTATATGGATGGTGTTAAGAGATAGATGGGTGGTGTTAAGAGATAGGTGGGTGGTGTTGAATGGAGTTGAAGGATGGGACTAATAACAACTAACAACAACTAATAACAAGATAACTAGTAATGTAAGCATACTGTGTCCATAATAAGTATATAGGTTGTAGGTTGGGAGCTTTTGTGAAAGAGCAAAGTTAGAAATATATGGCATATAGAAGCAAACCGGAAGGACATCATGAAAATGATCGGAGTGGTTGAGAGTAGAAGAAGTTCAGAAAAAACAAACAAAATATAATTATTGTAAAATTGACTGTGTCCATAAAATGTATATAGTAAGTATAAGCTGGAAGTAGAAGCCTAAGCATTGTTGTTCACTAGTTTACTCCAATTAGGGAAAGGGGGGTGGGGTTGGAAAGTAATAAAGGGGAATATATATATTTTTTAAGAATATGTATGTGTATGTATGTATATGTGTATGTGTGTGTATGTGTGTATGTATGTATGTATGTATGCATGTGTATATATGTGTACAGTGGGGAAAAAAAGTATTTAGTCAGCCACCAATTGTGCAAGTTCTCCCACTTAAAAAGATGAGAGAGGCCTGTAATTTTCATCTTAGGTACACGTCAACTATGACAGACAAATTGAGGAAAAAAAATCCAGAAAATCACATTGTAGGATTTTTAATGAATTTATTTGCAAATTATGGTGGAAAATAAGTATTTGGTCACCTACAAACAAGCAAGATTTCTGGCTCTCACAGACCTGTAACTTCTTCTTTAAGAGGCTCCTCTGTCCTCCACTCGTTACCTGTATTAATGGCACCTGTTTGAACTTGTTATCAGTATAAAAGACACCTGTCCACAACCTCAAACAGTCACACTCCAAACTCCACTATGGCCAAGACCAAAGAGCTGTCAAAGGACACCAGAAACAAAATTGTAGACCTGCACCAGGCTGGGAAGACTGAATCTGCAATAGGTAAGCAGCTTGGTTTGAAGAAATCAACTGTGGGAGCAATTATTAGGAAATGGAAGACATACAAGACCACTGATAATCTCCCTCGATCTGGGGCTCCACGCAAGATCTCACCCCATGGGGTCAAAATGATCACAAGAATGGTGAGCAAAAATCCCAGAACCACACGGGGGGACCTAGTGAATGACCTGCAGAGAGCTGGGACCAAAGTAACAAAGCCTACCATCAGTAACACACTACGCCGCCAGGGACTCAAATCCTGCAGTGCCAGACGTGTCCCCCTGCTTAACATGTCCAGGCCCGTCTGAAGTTTGCTAGAGTGCATTTGGATGATCCAGAAGAGGATTGGGAGAATGTCATATGGTCAGATGAAACCAAAATAGAACTTTTTGGTAAAAACTCAACTCGTCGTGTTTGGAGGACAAAGAATGCTGAGTTGCATCCAAAGAACACCATACCTACTGTGAAGCATGGGGGTGGACATCATGCTTTGGGGCTGTTTTTCTGCAAAGGGACCAGGACGACTGATCTGTGTAAAGGAAAGAATGAATGGGGCCATGTATCGTGAGATTTTGAGTGAAAACCTCCTTCCATCAGCAAGGGCATTGAAGATGAAACGTGGCTGGGTCTTTCAGCATGACAATGATCCCAAACACATCGCCCGGGCAACGAAGGAGTGGCTTCGTAAGAAGCATTTCAAGGTCCTGGAGTGGCCTAGCCAGTCTCCAGATCTCAACCCCATAGAAAATCTTTGGAGGGAGTTGAAAGTCCGTGTTGCCCAGCGACAGCCCCAAAACATCACTGCTCTAGAGGAGATCTGCATGGAGGAATGGGCCAAAATACCAGCAACAGTGTGTGAAAACCTTGTGAAGACTTACAGAAAACGTTTGACCTGTGTCATTGCCAACAAAGGGTATATAACAAAGTATTGAGAAACTTTTGTTATTGACCAAATACTTATTTTCCACCATAATTTGCAAATAAATTCATAAAAAATCCTACAATGTGATTTTCTGGATTTTGTTTCTCATTTTGTCTGTCGTAGTTGACGTGTACCTATGATGAAAATTACAGGCCTCTCTCATCTTTTTAAGTGGGAGAACTTGCACAATTGGTGGCTGACTAAATACTTTTTTCCCCCACTTTATGTATATATGTATATGTAGGTATATATGTGTGTATATATATATATATATATATATATATATATATATATATATATATATATATATATATATATATATAAACATATATATATATAAACATGGGGGATTGGAAGTGATGCAGACAATTACATTGATGGTAGTTACAATCTATCTGCAATATTATGCTGATCTACCCCCTAAAAAAAATAAAAAATAAAAAAACAAGTCCATATTATGGCAATAACAGCTCAAAGAGAAACGACAGTCCATCATTACTTTAAAACATGAAGGTCAGTCAATACGGAACATTTCAAAAACTTTGAAAGTTTCTTAAAGTGCAGTCGCAACAACCATCAAGCGCTATGATGAAACTGGCTCTCATGAGGACCGCCACAGGAATAGAAGACCCAGAGTTACCTCTGCTGCAGAGGATAAGTTCATTAGAGTTACCAGCCTCAAAAATTGCAGCCCAAATAAATGCTTCACAGAGTTCAAGTAACTGACACATCTCAACATCAACTGTTCAGAGGAGACTGCGTGAATCAGGCCTTCATAGTCGAATTGCTGCAAAGAAACCACTACTAAAGGACACCAAAAAGAAGAAGAGACTTGCTTTGGCCAAGAAACATGAGCAATGGACATTACATTTACATCATTTAGCAGACGTTCTTATCCAGAGCAACTTACAAACTGGTTCATTCAACTTATGATAGCCAGTGGGACAACCACTTTTTTAATTTTTTTATTTATGGGGGGTGGAGGAAGAAGGATTACTTTATACTATTCCAGGTATTCCTTAAAGAGGTAGGGTTTCAAGTGTCTCCGGAAGGTGGTCAGTGACTCCACTGTCCTGGCGTCGTGGGGGAGCTTGTTCCACCATTGGGGTGCCAGAGCAGCGAATAGCTTTGACTGGGCTGAGCGGGAACTGTGCTTCCGTAGAGGTAGGGGAGCTAGCAGGCTGGATGGATGAACGTAGTGCCCTCGTTTGGGTGTAGGGTCTGATCAGAGCCTGAACGTAAGGAGGTGCCGTTCCCCTCACAGCTCCGTAGGCAAGCACCATGGTCTTGTAGTAGATGCAAGCCTCAATTGGAAGCCAGTGGAGTGTGCGGAGGAGCGGGGTGACATGAGAGAACTTGGGAAGGTTGAACACCAGACGGACTGCAGCGTTCTGGATAAATTGTAGGGGTTTAATGGCACAGGCAGGGAGCCCAGCCAACAGCGAGTTGCAGTAATCCAGACGGGAGATGACAAGTGCCTGGATTAGGACCTGTGCCGCTTTCTGTGTAAGGTAGGGTCGTACTCTGCGAATGTTGTAGAGCATGAACCTGCAGGATCGGGTCACCGCCTTGATGTTAGCGGAGAACGACAGGGTGTTGTCCAGGGTCACACCAAGGTTCTTTGCACTCTGGGAGGAGGACACAATGGAGTTGTCAACCGTGATGGCGAGATCATGGAGCGGGCAGTCCTTCCCCGGGAGGAAGAGCAGCTCCGTCTTGCCGAGGTTCAGCTTGATGTGGTGATCCGACATCCACACTGATATGTCTGCCAGACATGCAGAGATGTGATTCGCCACCTGGTTATCAGAAGGGGGAAAGGAGAAAATTAATTGTGTGTCGTCTGCGTAGCAATGATAGGAGAGACCATGTGAGGATATGACAGAGCCAAGTGGCTTGGTGTATAGAGAGAATAGGAGAGGGCCTAGAACTGAGCCCTGGGGTACACCAGTGGTGAGAGCACGTTGTGCGGAGACAGATTCTCGCCACGCCACCTGGTAGGAGTGACCTGTCAGGTAGGACGCAATCCAAGAGTGAGCAGCGCCGGAGATGCCCAACTTGGAGAGGGTGGAGAGGAGGATCTGATGGTTCACAGTATCAAAGGCAGCGGATAGGTCTAGAAGGATAAGAGCAGAGGAGAGAGAGTTAGCTTTAGCAGTGCGGAGAGCCTCCGTGACAGAGAAGAGCAGTTTCAGATGAATGACCAGTCTTGAAACCTGACTGGTTTGGATCAAGAAGGTAATTCTGAAAGAGATAGCAGGAGAGTTGGCTAGAGACAGCACGCTCAAGTTTTTTGGAGAGAAAATAAAGAAGGGATACTGGTCTGTAGTTGTTGACATCGGAGGGATCGAGTGTAGGTTTTTTGAGAAGGGGTGCAACTCTCGCTCTCTTGAAGACGGAAGGGACATGGCCAGCGGTCAAGGATGAGTTGATGAGCGAGGTGAGGTAAGGGAGAAGGTCTCCGGAAATGGTCTGGAGAAGAGAGGAGGGGATAGGGTCAGGCAGGCAGGTTGTTGGGCGGCCGGCCGTCACAAGTCGCAAGAGAGAGAGGGGAGAAAGAAGTCAAAGCATAGGGTAGGGCAGTGTGAGCAGGACCAGCGGTGTCATTTGACTTCATAAATTAGGATCGGATGTCGTCAACCTTCTTTTCAAAATGGTTGACGAAGTCATCTACAGAGAGGGAGGAGGGAGGGGGAGGAGGAGGAGGAGGAGGATTCAGCAGGGAAGAGAAGGTGGCAAAGAGCTTCCTAGGGTTAGAGGCAGAGGCTTGAAATTTAGAGTGGTAGAAAGTGGCTTTAGCAGCGGAAACAGAGGAAGAGAATGTAGAGAGGAGGGAGTGAAAAGATGACAGGTCCGCAGGGAGTCTAGTTTTCCTCCATTTCCACTCGGCTGCCCGGAGCCCTCTTCTGTGAGCTCGCAATGAGTCGTCAAGCCACGGAGCAGGAGGGGAGGACCGAGCCGGCCGGAAGGATAGGGGACATAGAGTCAAAAGATGCAGAAAGGGAGGAGAGGAGGGTTGAGGAGGCAGAATCAGGAGATCGGAGGGAGAAGGATTTAGCAGAGGGAAGAGATGATAGGATGGAAGAGGAGAGAGTAGCGGGAGAGAGAGCGAAGGTTTGCGACGGCACATTAAGTCACGGCACAAGAAGTCGAGGGACTGGAGGGTAGCATAGGCTGAGATTAACTCTGCCTTGTTGGCCGCAGAACGGCAGTTCCAGAGGCTGCCGGAGACCTGGAACTCCACGTGTGTCGTGCGCACAGGTACCACCAGATTAGAGTGGCAGCAGCCATGCGGTGTGAAGCGTTTGTATGGCCTGTGCAGAGAGGAGAGAACAGGGATAGACAGACACATAGTTGACAGGCTACAGAAAAAGGCTACAATAATGCAAAGGAGATCGGAATGAAATGAACTAAACATCTGGGAAAGCGAGAGAGCGGGGCCTCCCTCACTTACGTTTCACTGAAACACTCAAATATAACTCTCCCAACTTCCACTTTAGAAATTATAATTGTTGTAAACAACAGCGGTTCAATGTTTTCTAGGAATAGACTCTAACTTAGTTTATTCAGCTAGCTAACTTGGTACAGTATTCTTCCGTGAAAACCGTCCAGGGCACCGAATCCTATGACGCCATAGCCAACTAGCCTGCCAGCCTCCAATAACACGGTTTAGCACCAATACTCGGTTACAACAAACCACCAGTGTGTTAACAAGCCAAACAGTTCATTGGTGTCCGTGTCTAACGTTGTGTAAAGTTTTGGGTTAGTTTTGACAGTTTGAGTGAGTACGTCGTCAACTTATTCAGCCAGTTAGTTAGCTAGAATAGGTAGCATACTAGCAAGCCATTGCTCTCTGCCAATGAACCAACCCCTCCTCCCACGGCACAAAACACACAGAGAGAGCCAAGCTAACGTTAACTAGTCACCCATGTCCCGAATTCCCTTGAACGACTCTGGTTACCAGTATGTAAAAACAAAACAAAAATAAATGTAGGTTATAACTTACCCTTAGTAGCTACTGTTAGCCAGTTAAGTGCAAAGCTAGCCACTGAATCGATTCAGCCAGTTCGCGTCTGTCCCAACGGAGAGAAAGCGTCTCCAAATATTACAGCTAGGTCATTCCAGCTATTGTTTAGTTAGCTATCCAGGTAGCAACAAGCTAGCTACATTTTGAGTACAGTAGCTACTAACTACCTAACATAGTCCGGTGGAAATTTGTCCTTTGGTCTGGAGTCCAAATTGGAGATTTTTGGTTCCAACCGTGACCGACGCTGGGCCAATTGTGCACCGCCTCATGGGTCTCCCGGTCATGGCCGGCTGTGACACAGCCTGGCATCGAACCCGGGTCTGTAGTGAGTGCGATACAGTGCCTTAGACCGCTGCGCCACTCGGGAGGCCAAAACTAAAATTGTTTTTAATGTACAATTCAAATAAATGTTATATTTGATTGATATTGGGCATATATTGTACACATCTCCAATCCCACATCAAAGGAATTAGCTCAATTACTTGATTTAATGTTACTCTGAAGTGATTTGAGCAGGCTAGGTAGATCTAGGTAGGCCCTTCATACCCTCAACAAAACAGTAAAGACAGAATGCCAAAATGTCTCCAGGTATATCAAGACTGTAAACTCACCTTCACAATGAAACGCTTCCTCCACAAGGTGGCACCAGTAACCAGAGAAACCTGGGTAGTGTGCAGAAAGTTTTGAGTGCCAAAATAACTGTTTGTTGCGTAATAGGGAATAGTTATTGTATAATAAGCAATACCTTTCTGTGGCTTTATCTGGAAAACAACTGTATGTTTTTAAATACATTTTTCAAAATTTTGTAGATACATCCTTGGAGTAAAATGTTGTGACTGTTGACTCCTAAAGAATGCTTATATTGCCTCAGACACCAATCAGTTTAGTCATCTACCAAATTCAATATATTGAAGCCGCATTTTGTCAAATCTGCCCAAAAGTTGAATGAACAATATTTACTTTTGAGGAACAGAGATAAAATACTATGGATAGGGCAGAGAATATTTGGAATCAATTTCACACTTCTGTAAAGACTAATTGCTCTGAATTATGCTATCACGATATTATTATGATAAGCTTCAAGCAGCATCTCACACTGGAACACATTTGTAATTAATCATCATTGTTGTTGTATTTTGTAGTAATTATTGGCTGGTAATGAATTGTCGTCTTAAATACAGTATAATGGGACATGCTTGAAGATGGAAATATAGCTATCCAGCAGGGTGTGTGTACCACATAGGAATTCCACTGCCAGAGAGGAAGTAGAAGGTGAGGGAAACTCCAGAGTGCATTCCTTTGTGACATCACACCAGAGAGGGAGCAATAGAGCTAATGTTGCTCCATCTCTGCTGTAATGTCAAGTCGGAATGTGTTGCATTGATCATTCAGTGTGTTGTTCCTTCTTTGAGATGATTGATACATCTGTGTGTCATTGAGTTATATGCCCCAAACAAGATGGGGCCTAGTCTTAGTTTTGCCAGTGCTGTAACTATAACCAGTGTGTGTGTGTGTGTGTGTGTGTTCATGCAGGTTTGCGTCCGTGTACAGCATATAAAGAGGAGATATGAACACAGTGACACACTTCTGATTAGCCCTACACCAGCCAAACACAACATGTCTTTAACAAAACAACAAATCTAGGTATCTTGTAAAACATTAGTAAATACTGCATGTTGGATAAACCTCTATGTAGTGTTATTATATAATGGTCCATCCCTACCACGGTGGACCCGAGATTCGAACCCACGCCGCAACGCCACCTGCTCCAGGAACACTGTCAATACCACTGATAAAGAAAACACAAGGCATTTCTAGGTTGGGACTGACAGTAGCCTACAGATTTCAGGAAGGCAGTATCGATATTAACCAAACCATCTGCTACAGTATTTCAATGATAAAAGTAGAATGTTATGGATATACATTATACATTGAGAATGATATGGAGATAGTACCCAGAGTTACATATGAAACAGCCAGGGGAGGTTGTTACACATATGGGCTCTGTTAATGAGAACAGGAGAGTGAGAGGAGAAAGTATAGAAGAAGTAATGTGATGGAAGAAGAGTTGTGAGTTAGGCCGTGGGTTGAAGAAGAGTTGTGCGTTTGGCTGTGGGTTGAAGAAGGGTTGTGAGTTAGGCTGTGGGTTGAAGAAGAGCTGTGAGTTAGGCTGTGGGTTGAAGAAGAGTTGTGCGTTTGGCCGTGGGTTGAAGAAGGGTTGTGAGTTAGGCTGTGGGTTGAAGAAGAGCTGTGAGTTAGGCTGTGGGTTGAAGAAGAGTTGTGCGGGGGTCTGAATACTAATGTAAATAAGGTATTTCTGTTTTTTATTTGTAATACATTTGCACAAATTTCTAAAAAACCTTTGCTTTCTCATTATGGGGTATTGTGTGTAGATTGATGACGAAAAAAAATAATTTAATCCATTTTAGAATAAGGCTGTAACGTAACAAATTGTGGAAAAGGTCAAGGGGTCTGAATACTTTCCTAATACACTGTATACTGAATGGTATGTCATACCAAAACATTTTCAGACATAAACATACTGTGATACCATTATATGCAAGTACACACATCCTTACAATACACACATCCTAACAATACACACATCCTAACAATACACACATCCTGACAGTACACACATCCTTACAGAACACACATCCTTACAGTACATACATCCTTACAGTACACACATCCTGACAATACACACATCCTGACAATACACACATCCTTACAGTACATACACAAATGTCCATGTAGTGGTGTACTCAAACATACTTATGTACTGGTGTTGATGTCTTTATTTAATCTAATATGGCACTTTTTGAGTCCACATTCTCTTCTTAATATATGCTGTCCTTCTCTCTATTGTTCCAGCATCTGCAGTATCCAGGGATGTCCGCAGCAAGAGGAGTCTTCCTGTTCCCATGCCTGGCCTCCAGCGGAGGAGGTGGTATGTGTGTACAGTACGTGTGTGTATGTATGTTTGAAGGATGAGTCTAGGTGTATGTGTGTGTGTGTGTGTGTGTGTGTGTGTGTGTGTGTGTGTGTGTGTGTGTGTGTGTATGTATGTATGTTTGAAGGGTGTGTCTAGGGGGGTGTGTGTGTGTGTATGTTTGAAGGATGTGTCTAGGTGTGTGTGTATGTATGTTTGAAGGATGTGTCTAGGTGTGTGTGTGTGTGTGTGTATGTATGTATGTTTGAAGGGTGTGTCTAGGGGTGTGTGTGTGTGTGTATGTTTGAAGGATGTGTCTAGGTGTGTGTGTATGTATGTTTGAAGGATGTGTCTAGGTGTGTGTGTGTGTGTGTGTGTGTATGTATGTTTGAAGCTGGTTGAGAGAACGCCAAGAGTGTGCAAAGCTGTCATCAAGGCAAAGGGTGGCTACTTTGAAGAATCTAAAATATCAAATATATTTTGATTTGTTTAACACTCAAACACTCGTAAGGCCCCCCCAGCGCTGCCACAGTTCCAGATCCGCTCCCGCCTGGGCGTCCTCGGGAAGACCAAGGAGGGCCATAACTGCTACGTGCACTACGACAAGGACTGCACTCCTGTGGAGGCTAACGACGAACCCAAGGCCCCCGCCGCACCCCTGTGCCATCCCTACGACTTCACCTGTAACGGCATGTCCGCCCGCGCTCCGCTCACCGCAGAGGCCGACACGCCCAAGAGCGGCGTGATCCTGCCCGATCCCGACTGCGACCCCGAATACGACTACAACTGCCGCCTTCGTCGTGCAGAGGACTCCCCCGCTGCGACGGAACCGGCGGCCAAGGAGCCCAAGGAGGAGCCGGTGCAGCAGAAGGCCGTGCCTGAGTACGCCGTCCCACAGTTCGAAGACTTCCTCAGGAGCTACATGGCCATGGGTCAGTACAGGAAGAAGTAAATTAAAAAACACACAACGTCACACAAATGTCAACTAGACGCTAGATCTAGATCACTAGGAAGAAAATGAGACAAGTTAATATGTTACACACACACACACACACACACACACACACACACACTCACACACACTCACAGTCCTCCCAAGTTGCTAACATATCTCCCATGGTCCAGTACTGCTGAAGCAGGACGACTAGTGTCTTATCAACAGGAAGATCCAGACCTGCAATAGTGAATCAGATTTGCTCAGTTACAGTGCCTGAAGGTGTATCATTTTACTGTCAGTGATATACTGGCTGGGATATACTGTCTGTGATATACTGTCTGTGGGGAACCCAACATGAGTCCCTCTAGGTTTTATGGTCCCATAGAAGTCTGTGTGAAAGGTGCGCATTAATAACTATGTTTATCTGTAGAAGAAATCCTCTGTATTGTGTTTGTAGAATAGGGGTAGCTAGCATACTTGAAGACTGTCTAATCTAAATTTGTGTCAATATGTTGGTATGTTTTCTGTGGTTGTACATTGTCATTTTCCAGTGTTTTGTGAACATAGTCTCTCTTGAGTGTATTTAATGTTGTTTTCATAGCTTTCCTAAAACCTGTCAACCTCAAACCCTTCCCCTGGTTAGTTATTTTTTAAAGTTCCAAATAAAACGTTTTGAAACAAGCTGCTATTTTTCTTATGGAAACATGCATTAATACCCACAGTACACAATGACGTAACCGATATATCACAGTTTCTCTGATAACGTGTGAATACTCACATGAAAACACAGTAAAAAGCCATTGCTGTCTGAAATGTATGTCATATTAGCAAACGTTCAGCATTTTAGAGATAATAATATTCAGCGCTGGTCATCCCCTGAATTCACCAGTGGTGTCAGCAGTGGGATCCAGCGGTGTAGGAAGGGCATTGTAGGCGTATCCAGGAAGTCAGAAGAAGTATCAATATCACGACATGGCTTTTCTTACGACTGAAAGCTGACTGAAACATTATATAGACTCAGATGTAGAAGACATAACACGATTTTCCACTCAGTCATGGACTCATATTATTTACACATATTTCATGGCTTTCTTATACAGTGCCCTCCATAATTATTGGGACAGTGAAGCATTTTTAAAATGTTGTCTCTATACTCCAAAAGTTTGGATTTGAAATCAAAAAATGGCTATGTGTTACAATGCCGACTGCCAGCTTTAATTTGAGGGTATTTTCATCCATTAGAGGTTGACAGTTTAGAAATTACAGCACTTTTTGAACATCGTTTTTCCATTTCAGGGTACCAAAAGTATTGGGACAAATTCACTGTTATATGTGTATTAAAGTAGTAAAAAGTATTTGGTCCCATGCTTACACCACTCAATGACTACATCAAGCTTGTGACTCTACAAATGTGTTGGATGCATTTGCTGTTTGTTTTGGTTGTGTTTCAGATTATTTTGTGCCCAATAGAAATATATAAATAAATGGTAAATAATGTTGAGTCACCCCCCCCCCCCCCCCCCCCCCCCCCCCCCCTCTACCTTTCTCACTCAAATTTGTCCCAATACTTTTGGTCTCCTAAAATGGGGGGACTATGTGCAACAACTGCTTTCATTTCTTAACGGTTCACCTGATATGGATTAAACCTCAAATTAAAGCTGACAGTCTGCACTTTAACCTCATTGCCAAAATAATAACAAAATGCTTCATTGTCCCATTAATTACGAAAGGCACTGTGTCTTGGACTGGACATTGAATTGCCAGAGCTCCATCCAGCCCTCATTAAAGTGCTGAAACAAAATGAACGTACAGTTCAGTATATTACAAACCTTCTGACTGAGAAGCATAGAAGGAAAATACAACAACTGAATGAGTTTCACAGGTATCAGTTTGCTTTAGCTGCCGCCGTTGGTGATGGAGCCCTCTTGTTTTTCAACTGTCACCAGACGGAGTACACACACTGGGTTCAGGTAGTCATTACATTCTCCCCTGCTTGCTACCTGCTTTTAAAACTGTCAGCAGCAGTTGGCTACACCTTGAGGCCAAAGTGTGCTTCTGGAAACCTGTGGAAATATGCCCTGAATTGCAGGGTCGTCTTGTAAATATTTGGTTTCTGGTGTTTCTGCTGGTTGAAGAGAGTTAAGACCCACTCGGCTAGGGAATGGACTACCGAGGCTACTTTAGATTTACTGCTCACTGAAATCAAATTTCTCAAAAAGGTTTTAAAACAGCTTTGGGTAAAACAGCTCTGCAGTTTTATCTTAGTTTTCACATGTAGGGCCGTGTTCCCACACATTCATTAACCCTAGTCCTGGACTACAATACATTTTCAATGGAGAATCTCTATTGGGGACCTTTAAAAGAACTCAGCTGTGTTTTAAACAAGGCTATGGGAACAGCTATGAAGTGAAAGGAAGAAATAAAGATAAAACACATTTGTTGATTTGTCTTTTATTCTCTGGTTTGAACAACACAAAGACAGAAATAGCATCAGAATATATAAAGCACAGTCACAGATAGAAAAGTTAAACATATGAAATCAACAAAACTAAACATTATCTCAGCTTTTACACCACCATCATGATTCAATGACAAGTGGTGTATTTTATCAATGGTGTATTTCTATCACCACAGTCATGTACTGCACACCATTTATTTATTTTACTTTAGTAGGCCTTCAATATACTTTGCTAACGCTTCATGTAAAGATTATATTGTTTTCTGTAGATGTGCAGGTCTATCATTTTGTAATTTAAAAAATGAAGCACTTTTCTGTCCCGGACTGCTGCTTTATCACATGTATATTGTGGGTATTAGTATTTAGTGTAATTGACAGTGATCTTGAATGGAGACTGTTAACTAATTTCAGACTTTCGGAAAATGACACCCTGGCACGTTGATAAAAAATGACATCAACAATCCAGCAACATCTTTACTTTCATGAGTCATGGCCAGTCTGATCTGTCCAAGGAAAGGAAAGGGCTTTGAACAAGGGTAATAAACAGTTCCAACAAATAGGTTCAGAAACCATAAATGGAGTTTTGGACAATTCCCCTTTATGTACTGATGTACATGTAGTTCTTGGACAGAGAACATCTATTCAAAATAGTATCTGAAGTTCTGTAGATCAGGCAGCTATCACATCACAGGAGAGTGAAGTGAAGCATCATGGACAAGCACGCAGCCGCAGATGCTCTGTGTGGTAGTCTAGCCTCTTGCATCACGCTTACTCCGCAATATCTTTGGTTCAAACTGCTGCTCATATCGCTGCAGTTTAAACATATATTTACATTTCAGGTATTAAGTTACAATGTTCATTAGTTATAAGAAACTGGGTGGTTTAAGCCCTGAATGCTGATTGGCTGGAAGCCGTGGTATATCAGACCATATACCAGGGTATGACCCCAAAAATATTTTACTGCTCTAATTACGATGGTAACCAGTTTTTGATTTTTTGCTCCTCCTCCATTTTTCTATTTTCATCCTCTAGAAATCTTATTTCCTGTTCCTCTCTATGTTCTCTCTCCCACTGATCTTTCTGCATTGTCATTTTGTTTGTTAACTGTTATGACGAGTTTCTCTGGTATCGAGTACTTCAGGATGTGAGAGAATATGGGACACAGATGGAGAGTTGATTTATCATTATTTAATTCAGTACTGGATTCATGTGACAAGCGGTACGTGCCTCTTGTCATCCGAATGACTTCCATAGAAAATCTCTCAGTTTATATAATGCTCTCCGAGCTACTTCTGTCCATCAGCTGCCAACCATTATTGAGTGTCACTCATCTACCACAATAGCATCCCCATACATGGTATCGTGTGGCACCCTAGCCAGGCCATTGGACTCTCACAGTATTTCACATGATTTGTATGGATTTAACAACTTTTTCATCTCTACTTTGTGCTTTTCCTCCAATTTCTTGATTTTATCAGTCAGTATTGTTTCATCATGACCATATAGAGCATTTATTTCATCACACTCCTCTTTGTGCTTTTTTATTAATTGTTTCTTCTTTTCTTTAAATTGTTCAAACTTTTTTATTTGGTCATTTTTACATAGCTCTCTAAGGTAGTTTAAATCCTCTGCTTGTGTTCTGGCCTCTTCTTCATATTTACCCATACTTTCTTTTGTTTTCCTTTCATACTCTTCCTCCATTTCCTTCATTTCCTTCTCTTCTTTTTCTTTCCTGGCTTCATCTTCCTTCTCTTTCTTTCTTTTCTCTTCTTGTTGCATTTTCTTGATTTTTTGCTCCTCCTCCATTTTTCTATTTTCATCCTGTTTAAATCTTCTTTCCTGTTCCTCTCTATGTTCTCTCTCCCACTGATCTTTCTGCATTGTAATTTTGTCTGTCAACTCTCTCCTCTTTTCTTCAAAATCTTTTTCTATTTTTTCTCTTTCTTTCTGCTCTTTTTCTCTCTGATCTTCTAATTCCTTCATCTTTATTCTCTCTTGTTCCCTCTCTCTTTCAAACTCCTCTCTCAATCTCCTCTGTTTTTTCTCTTGTTCTCCAATAGTTTCTACCTCCTTCTGTCTCATCAGCCTGTCTTCTTCCTGTTGTCTATCTCTTTCTTTCTTCAACTGTTCCTCCCATTCATCTTTTTCTCTACGCATGACCGCTTGGAGTTCTGTTTGACCTTTCTCTGCTTCCTCTATTTTGCTTTGCCACTCTTGTCTTTCTTTCTCTTCATGTTTCCTCCTCTCATCCTCTTCTTTCTCTCTCTTTTCCATTTCTTCATCCTGTTTCCTTTTCAGTTCTGCAAACTGCCTTTCTTGATTTTTAACCAATTCTTCTTTGTCTTTCTCTTCCTTTCTCTGTTGTTTCATTCTAATTTTATATTCTCTCTCCTTTTCTCTTTGTTGTTTTTCCAACCTTTTTTTCTGAGATTGTATCTCTTTTTCCATCTTGTCTTTTTCTGTGTCCCATATTTCTTTTTTCAACTTTTCATCTTCTTTCTTTTTCTTGTCCTTCAACTTTCTTTTTTCCTTCTCTGCTTTCTCCTTTTCTTCATGCTCTTTTCTAATAGCTTCCTCTCTCTCTCTCAACATGTTTTCTCTCTGCTTTCTTTCCTCCTGAACTTTCAATCTCTCTTCTTCCAACTTTGACTTCATCTTTTCCATGGCTGTTTCATGGCTGACCTTCAGTTTCTCCATGTCAGCCTTAATCTCCATCTCTCTCTCCTTCAGTATTTCTTCCTGTTTCTGTTTAATGGCTGCCTCTGCCTCCTGGAACATCTCATTGGTGTAGAAACAGCCCTTGTTCGTGGACACCATTTCGTTAATCTTCTTAAGAAGCTCAGTGACCTGTGTGCGGTCATCTTCAACTCTGTTGTTGAAGACATGGAGTCTGTCTCCACAATCTCTGATCAGTTTTTTCAGTTTGGCATTCGTGCTTTTCCCAATGTAATCTTGAATTGATTTATTTTCCAAGTCATCTCCTCTAGTAAACAGAACTAAGCAGAACATTCCTGCCCGTGGACCAAAGGTTGTCTCTATGAGGTCCAAAGTGTCCAGCTCCTCTTGCGTGATTCTCCCGATACTCAACACTATGATAAACACATGGGGTCCAGGAGCTGACAGGGAAACACATTTCACTATCTCTTGCTGAACATCTTTATTAGACAATGTTGTGTCAAAAAGGTCAGGGGTGTCCACCACAGCAACTGTTCTTCCATCAACTTTACCGACTACCTTCTTGCAAACCGTTGTCACAGAGTCAGTGCTGGATTCAGACTCAAATGCATCTCTGCCCAGGATAGTGTTTGCGGAGGCGCTCTTCCCATTCCCAGTTTTCCCAATCAGCACCACCCTCACGCACTCTGTGCTGGAGCGCTCCATTTCAGCACCTACAAATTAAACAATACATTATCATAAATTAATGTTAATTACTACATGAACTGATATTGAAATCAACATAGAAGATTCATACTATGAGATGCTTGCTTTCCCAATCACTGCCCAATATTTGTTCATCCCTGTGTTCAACAAACTCACCTTTTGACATGTTGCTGATTTTCTGCTCTAAATCCTTGATTATTCTGTTATTTTCTTCCAGTTCTGATTGATGCTTAGCCTCCTGTGCCTCCATGTACATGTACAGAGTGTAGCATGTCTTGTTTTGATCCATCATTTGGACTATTTCTGCTACAAGCTCTGTCGTCTGCTTGGCGTTCTCAATCTTCAAAGCATCAAAGATTTTATACCGCCCTCCGCATATCTTGATCAGTTGCTTTGTGTCTGCATTTTGTTCCACAAAGTCAACTGAAGTTTTATCAACTGGAATGCAATCCTGTCTTAACAGGACCATGGCAAAGTCATTGACTCGTGAGCTGAAAACCTTCTGGATGGTCTCTAACTCTCCTTTGTCTTCATCAGTGAGTGGACCCAAAGGTACGACGAGGAGGAAAGCATGGACTCCAGAGTCACAGAGAGAGACACAGCGGAAAGTCTCACGCATCACTTCCTCCTGAGTGAGATGTGTTCTATACAGAGCGGGCAGGTCGATGAGGGTGACCGGCCGACCACACACCTCTCCTTCTCTCTTCACACACACTGAGGAAGAGCTGGACTTTGGACTGGACTCTGTCTGACCCAGTATGGCATTGGCTGTAGAAGTCTTCCCAGCTCCTCTTCTGCCACACAGCACTACGTTCAGTCTCTGAGCCTTTGGTGTCATGGTATCATGTGTCGTCTCTTCATTGGAGGTGAGGTATCTCCATTCATTCTCCTCTACCATCTTTTCTATCTTTTCAGTTAACCCTTTGTGGTCACTTCCTTGTTTGATCATTTTGTGATTCCTTCCTCCACATTCTATGATCATTTGTCTCAGATGAGGATTTCCTGCAACTCCCTTGTGAGTAATGATCACCATTGAGTGCTTGAAGGCCTCTTTACCAAATGTGCTCAGGATGAACTTCAATGTTTTTCTGTTCTTCTCTGTGAACTTCTCAGGCTTCAACACCAGCAGGATCCCATGAGGCCCAGGAGCAGAGCAGGACTTACATTTCTCCATCTCCTGCATCAGGGACTCCATAGTCAATGAAAATAAGTCTGGAGTCTTTACTACAGTTACAGACTTGCCCTTCACCTTCCCCCTGGCTGACTCACATTGCTGTTTAGACTTAAAAGCCTGTTTCTTTAGGATCATGTTACCCACTACATTCTTCTTGTCATCACTCTTCCCCAGAAGCACAATCCTGAGTGAAGACACTGTAAAACACATGTAACATTGATTAACATAAGGATATGCATTTAAACAAATTGTAGTTTATCAATTTTCATATTGGATTGACTCCTGCTGCAAATTAAAATGTCAGCAATAGTCACTAATATTAAGTAAGTACATGTGTATTAAATCCTCAGTTAAGCTAATATGATGTACTACTAATACAACAAATTACATGACCCATGAACCAATGTCCCTCTTGGGAATGTTTTCACAATTGTTCTGAATTTTACAAACATAATCTAATTACATTATGAAAAATAACCATTTTGAAGTCCTGCTCTGCAAGATGATCATCATAGTTAGTCAAGTGAATAAGAAAACGGTTATCTATTTACTTTCAAATGTCAATTCTGCCAACACAGCTGTTATATTGTTTTTGCCTATCAAGATAGACATTTTGAAAACAGCGCTTCAAAAATAATGATAATTTGGACAAATCGTAACTGAGCTGTAGCCATCCCACTTTAAAACAGACGTTGTAACATAGTGTAAATGAGACATACTGAATTTTACCCACCACATTTTGCTCCACTGTGTGATTGCTCCCCCACAATTCCCTTAAGCAACGTCAAACCTGAAAAAATGTTGACAATCAATACCAGTGACTTTATCTTTGCAGTCCCTTTCAACCAAGCATGATGAAACAAAAAAACAGTCATCCTTACTATGAGGATTGAATATAAGTTGACAGTATTAATGCTATAGTTCAATATCCCCAATATTAGCATTTTTCACGTTTCAAGTCCAAATCATCCTAAAGAGTCTGAAATTGATTGTAGTTCAATTAAGTTACTTTAAAATGATTTTAATCTCAGTTATCCCAGAAGTCTTACGTAATTGGTCAGCTGCCTGATTCAGTTCTGGGTCCATACGTGTTAAGAGAAGGGATTACGAGATGCTAGAACGAGAAGCGAAACCGGAACATGGAGCTCCACCTTCTCTCTTTGCAAATAACGGCCGAATGTCCCCTCCCCTTCCGAAATTCGAAAGATGCTAACACCTGCAAAGTCGTGATTTGTTCAAATAAATGACGAAAAACCCAAACACTGGAACTCCTGCTGCTCCCTATCCTTCCTGACAGATTCTACAGTCCAAGTGATGTTTTCGTAGATCTGTCCACAAGAGACTTGGATGATTTTGACATTGAGCGCCAAAAAATACTAATACTAGGGATGTTGACTGGCATTGGATTTGTGCCACAGATGCTAAAAAGTTAGCATCTGGAGACAGTGGCCAGGTAAACAAAACCAAAGCATGGGTTGCCGTCTTACCTTGTCCAAAGAGTGCTTAGAGGGTAAGGAAACCAATATATAATATTGTTAAGTTGGGTAACTATCCCTTTAATACTGTCAACTTATATTCAATGCTCATATTACTATAACTTTTGTCAGTGTGCTGTGTACTTACCAACTTCTCTTTTGTTCTGCAAATTGCAAAATTGTGCTGATTCACCTTGTTTCAAAACATCCTTTCCAAGTTCTTCCTCAGAGGAAGATTTGAGGCTGCCATCAGTTTTACTCCTGTGGATTTCCTCTTTCCCTTGTACCATACCACTTGTAGTATCTTCAAATAGCTCACAGGTGAGATAGCGTCCTCCATTCTCCTTTACAATCTTGTCAACATCTGCCATAAGTTGAGTGCGGTCACTGAGGTGCATGACGTACTGCCTCCCTCTACATTCTCTGACCATCTGATTCAGAGGGTGATCCTCATCAATGTGTCCCCTCCTGTCTTCACGAGTTATCAGTACCATTGAGTAGTGAAAGGACCGGTCACTGAGGCGGTCTAGGATCTGAATTATTCTGTCTCCCTC
Source organism: Coregonus lavaretus (assembly GCF_964263955.1). Lineage (NCBI taxonomy): Eukaryota > Metazoa > Chordata > Actinopteri > Salmoniformes > Salmonidae > Coregonus > Coregonus lavaretus. The sequence continues at coordinate 41,033,293 of NC_140006.1, forward strand.
TTGTTGTGTGAACTCCTCAGGCTGCAGGACCAACAGGAACACATGAGGTCCTGGGTCAGACAGAGTGACACACCAACGCAGTTCCTCTGAGAGTTTGTCATGTGAGATGTGAGGGTCTAACAGGTCTGGAGTGTTGATCACAGCTATGCCTCTTCCGTCTACTTGACCCCTGGCTCTCTCACAGTGGTTTTGTACATAGTTGGGGTCAAATGCCCCTCTTTCCAGGATGAAGTTTCCAACAGCACTCTTCTCAGAGCCATTCTTGCCGAGCAGCACAATCCTTAGCTCTGTAGGACTTTCAGACACTGTAACATAAACACAACCACAACCAAGTTAAAAATGTCTGCTGTAAAACATTGTTGAAAATGTTGACACTTACATTTTTGTTTGCTTTTCTTTCAGGATAACACCATGAACATTACGCACCATATTACAACAGAACAACATAAATGCACAACTCTTCAATCTAGACAGAGGAATTGAAAATCAGTTGATATTTTATTGATCACTCACTCTTTGGGGGCAATAACTCCACACTGTTGGGTCTCTGGACCCCTGGATTCGAGACTGAAAACACATCAAATTAACACAAGCATCAGTATTTTGTAAAGTCCTTCATGTTGATTGTTGCTTGAATTGAATTTGTGTAACGCAGGGCAGTATTAAATGAGGGATTTAAAGACTAACTGAAATCATTTTTTGAAAAGCAAAAAGGAACAGTTATAACCACAAATAGGTGCTAAGTGGCATTCGTGAGTCCATGCACTATTGAGGGTTTTAAAGTTAAAAACCCTTTAATGTATGGGCTAAAACGTTATTAAAATACACCAACGCATATCGTCTTCATCAGGTCATACACCCTGATTCCCCTCTAAGACCAGCTGTGGTTCTTGTGGAATACCTGAAGCACTCCTGCTACTTCTTTTCTCCTGAAATAATGTTTTGTTGAGTAGCTATGTAGGTATCGCTAAGCTAATTTAATGTCATATCAACGTTATTATGATAAAAATTATAATAAGAATAAGAATTCTTTTAAACAGCTTTTATGAATATGTCAAGGTTTCTAAGCTTTGAAAGCACAGGACTGACGGCCGTGAATTAATATAATTCAGGTTGACTGACAACCCATTTCCTATACAGCTGCTGCTAACGTTAGCTACTGTTCAAGATGACAAGAGCAGTTTTTCCACTGGTCAGCCCATCCATTTAGCTGTTGTCAACAATAAAACATCATACCTGGTGAAAGTGCTTTTGTACTAGGATTCTGATGAGAAATTCTAACAGGAGGGAGGTGGATGATAAAGTTAGCTATGTAGCTAGCTACCTTGCTTGATAGTGTAGCGATCCTCGCTATATGAGCCACATTACACTGAGCATTATTCATAGGCTGCACCTCCGTCACTTGGTCGCGTCATGCCATTGTTATGAACGTTCTCAAGCCACCCTCTCTCGGTGGCTCCATAGTGGTGCCTTAAAGTGATGATAAGCCCAGTCATTCTGGATGGAGGCTAACTACTGTTTAGTCTAAATTACACTATAAAGGGAGCAGAGTTTCAACATGGCTATGTAAATACGTGTTCCGAGGCCTCTCCACTAAGGGTTAATACTTTTGTGTTTTAACCTCTTATCTAATAAAAACGAGTACACACTTTGCACACCTACTGGCTCTAGCAACATTTGGGTGGCGTTCTTGGATATGGCTGGAACCGGGAAAAGGAGACGAAACGGTAAACAAGAAGACACGACGAAGGCTAGCAACAAGATGGCGGATGCTAACTTTATGGAGATACTAGTCACCATCCGTGCAGAAATGGCTACACTACGCTCTGATTTCATGACTGAACTTTGTTCCTCTGTGTGAAGTCTACGAGCTGAAATTCCAGTCAACAATGGTGACACTAAAAGTCATAGTCAATCGATCAATAATATAATAATACTTTTTTAGCAAAAATGTTTATTTTCAATTCACAAACTGTAGAAACAATGAGAATAGAAAGGTTCAGAACTTTTGTAAAACATTACAGTACAGTTGAAAAATATATGGCAAATAGAAATCCAATATGGATGGTGTTAAGAGATAGATGGGGGGTGTTGAATGGAGCTGACGGATGGGACTAATAACAACAACTAATAACAACAATATAACTAGTGTAAGACACGCTGTGTCCATAATAAGTATATAGGTTATATATTGTGAGCTTTTGTGAAAGAGCACAGTTAGAAATATATGGCATATAGAAGCATACCAGATGGACATCATGAAAATGATCGGAGGAAGTTCAGGAGTAAAAACAAACAAAATATAATTATTGACTGTGTCCATAAAATGTATATAGTATGTAAAAGCAAGAAGTAGAGGCCTAAGCATTGTTTTTCGCTAGTTTACTCCAATTAGGGAAGGGATGGTGGGGTTGGAAAGTAATAAAGGGAAATATATATTTTTTTAAAGGATATGTATGTATATACAGTATCTCATGTAGGCCCCAATTTGGACATTTTCACTTAGGGGTGTACTCACTTTTGTTGCCAGCGGTTTAGACATTAATGGCTGTGTGTTGTGTTATTTTGAGGGGACAGCAAATGTACACTGTTATACAAGCTGTACACTCAGTACTTTACATTGTAGCAAAGTGTCATTTCTTCAGTGTTGTCACATGAAAAGATATACTCAAATATTTACAAAAATGTGAGGGGTGTACTCACTTTTGTGAGATACTGTATGTATGTGTATGTATGGGTGTGTGTATATATACAGTGAAGGGAAAAAAGTATTTGATCCCCTGCTGATTTTGTATGTTTGCCCACTGACAAAGACATGATCAGTCTATAATTTGAATGGTAGGTTTATTTGAACAGTGAGAGACAGAATAACAAACAAAATATCCAGAAAAACGCATGTCAAAAATGTTATAAATTGATTTGCATTTTAATGAGGGAAATAAGTATTTGACCCCTCTGCAAAACATGACTTAGTACTTGGTGGCATAACCCTTGTTGGCAATCACAGAGGTCAGACGTTTCTTGTAGTTGGCCACCAGGTTTGCACACATCTCAGGAGGGATTTTGTCCCACTCCTCTTTGCAGATCTTCTCCAAGTCATTAAGGTTTCGAGGCTGACGTTTGGCAACTCGAACATTCAGCTCCCGCCACAGATTTTCTATGAGATTAAGGTCTGGAGACTGGCTAGGCCACTCCAGGACCTTAATGTGCTTCTTCTTGAGCCACTCCTTTGTTGCCTTGGCCGTGTGTTTTGGGTCATTGTCATGCTGGAAACCCCATTCACGACCCATTTTCAATGCCCTGACTGAGGGAAGGAGGTTCTCACCCAAGATTTGACGGTACATGGCGCCGTCCATCGTCCCTTGATGCGGTGAAGTTGTCCTGTCCCCTTAGCAGAAAAACACCCCCAAAGCATAATGTTTCCACCTCCATGTTTGATGGTGGGGATGGTGTTCTTGGGGTCATAGGCAGCATTCCTCCTCCTCCAAACATGGCGAGTTGAGTTGATGCCAAAGAGCTCAATTTTGGTTTCATCTGACCACAACACTTTCACCCAGTTCTCCTCTGAATCATTCAGATGTTCATTGGCAAACTTCAGACGGGCCTGTATATGTGCTTTCTTGAGCAGGGGGACCTTGCGGGCGCTGCAGGATTTCAGTCCTTCACAGCATAGTGTGTTACCAATTGTTTTCTTGGTGACTATGGTCCTAGCTGCCTTGAGATCATTGACAAGATCCTCCCGTGTAGTTCTGGGCTGATTCCTCACCGTTCTCATGATCATTGCAACTCCACGAGGTGAGATCTTGAATGGAGCCCCAGGCCGAGGGAGATTGACAGTTATTTTGTGTTTCTTCCATTTGCGAATAATCGCACCAACTGTTGTCACCTTCTTACCAAGCTGCTTGGCGATGGTCTTGTAGCCCATTCCAGCCTTGTGTAGGTCTACAATCTTGTCCCTGACATCCTTGGAGAGCTCTTTGGTCTTGGCCATGGTGGAGAGTTTGGAATCTGATTGATTGATTGCTTCTGTGGACAGGTGTCTTTTTTACAGATAACAAACTGAGATTAGGAGCACTCCCTTTAAGAGTGTGCTCCTAATCTCAGCTCGTTACCTGTATAAAAGACACCTGGGAGCCAGAAATCTTTCTGATTGAGAGGGGGTCAAATACTTATTTCCCTCATTAAAATGCAAATCAATTTATAACATTTTTGGCATGCGTTTTTCTGGATTTTTTTGTTGTTACTCTGTCTCTCACTGTTCAAATAAACGTACCATTAAAATTATAGACTGATCATTTCTTTGTCAGTGGGCAAATGTACAAAATCAGCAGGGGATCAAATACTTTTTTCCTTCACTGGATATGCGAGAAAAAAAAACAAAAAAAACATGATGCAGACAATTACATTGATGGAAGTTACAATCTATCTGCAATATTAAAGCTGATCTACATCCTAAAGAAAAAGAAAAAATACGAAAGAAAAACAATTTTGACACTATAAACTGTTGCGACACAAACCCCAAAAATAAAGGATATGGGAAATGTCGTTGACCAACATCGATAAGCAGCTTACCAAATTGAAGAACAAAAAACGATGAGTTTACCTCCGAGAACATGAAGCTAAAGGTTAGTCTAGATAAACAGGAAAACCATTTCCGGAGACAGAACATACGTGTGGTCGGAATCCCAGAAGGGACGGAAGGGCGCAATCCTAACGAGTTCATGGCCTCTTTCCTGCAAGACGTGCTCGGCAGAGGGACGTTTGACAGGCCCCCAGTCATCGACAGGGCGCATCGCACTCTAGCGGCAAAACCACAGCCTGGTCATCCTCCCAGAGCAATGCTGGTCTGCCTGCATTACTTCCAGACCAAAGAGGAAAGTCTTCGGACCTCCCGCGAAAGAGGACAGCTGAACTACAATGGCAAGCGGAGCCTTTGGAAAGTATTCAGACCCCTTGTTAGGCTACAGCCTTATTCTAAAATGTATTAAATTGTTTTTTTCCTCGTCAATCTACCCACAATACCCCATAATGACAAAGCAAAAACAGGTTTAGAAAGTTTTGTTAATTTATTAAATATAAAAAACGGAATATACATTTACATAACTTTTCAGACCCTTTACTCAGTACTTTGTTGGCAGACCTGCAGAAATTACAGCCTTGAGTCTTCTTGAGTATGACGCTACAAGCTTGGCACACCTGTATTTGGGGAGTTTCTCCCATTCTTCACTGCAGATCCTCTCAAGCTCTGTCAGGTTGGATGGGGAGCGTCGCTGCACAGTTATTTTCAGTGGCTGTGTGCTTAGGGTCGTTGTCCTGTTGGAAGGTGAACCTTCGCTCCAGTCTGAGGTCCTGAGTGCTCTGGAGCAGGTTTTCATCAAGGAGCTCTCTGTACTTTGCTCCATTCATCTTTGCCTCTATCCTGACTAGTCTCCCAGTCCCAGCCGCTGAAAAACATCCCCACAGCATGGTTCTGCCTCCAACATGCTTCACCGTAGGGATGGTGACAGGTTTCCTCCAGACGTGACGCTTGGCATTCAGCCCAAAGAGTTCAATCTTGGTTTCATCAGACCAGAGAATCTTGTTTCTCATGGTCTGAGAGTCTTTAGGTGCCTTTTGGCAAACTCCATTCGGGCTGTCGTGCCTTTTACTGAGGAGTTGCTTCAGTCTGGCCACTCTACCGTAAAGGCCTGTTTGAGTGCTGCAGAGATGGTTGTCCTTCTGGAAGGTTCTCCCATCTCCACAGAGGAATTCTAGAGCTCTGTCAGAGTGACCATCGGGTTCTGGTCACCTCCCTGACCAAGGCCCTTCTCCCTCGATTGCTCAGTTTGGCTTGGCGGCCAGCTCTAGGAAGAGTCTTGGTGGTTCCAAACTTCTTCAATTTAAGAATGATGGAGGCAACTGTGTTCTTGGGGACCTTCAATGCTGCAGACATTTTTTTGTACCCTTCCCCAGACCTGTGCCTTCGACACAATCCTGTCTCGGCGCTCTACGGTCAATTCCTTCGACCTATTCCTTCGGCTGCTAAAGCAACCATAAGGGGTTATATCATTTCCCAAGCCTCTCTGATAAAGAAGCTTAGAATGAAAAATAGGGAAAATTGGAGGCTGAAGTAAAGCATTTAGAACTTTTTCATAAACAAAAACCAATCCAGGCAAATTGGAATTCACGGCCAAACTCTATTTAGATCACACAAAGCATGTAAAATAACCTGTTTTACAGCCCTCTAACCAATTGTACTATTATGTGTGTTTTTTCACGTTATTTGTAATTTATTCTGTACATAATGTTTCTGCCATCGTCTCTTATAACCAAAAAGAGCTTCTGGATATCAGGACAGCGATTACTCACCTCGTATTGGACGAAGATATTTTCTTAAATAAGTCGGACGCGAATGATATCCTACAGACATCCGACAAGGCCCAAATCCCCGTCATTCGCAGGAGAAAGAGACTGAGATATCATGGACGTAGGTCGGGGTGCCTTGTAAGGATCTGACGGCGAGCGAGTAAACTGCCTCTTCCATCAATCCTATTAGCCAATGTTCAATCATTTGAAAATTAATTAGATTACCTAATATTACGGTTATCCTACCAATGGGACATTAAAATCTGTAATATCTTATGTTTCACCGAGTCGTGGCTGAACGACGACATGGATAACATACAGCTGACGGGATATACGCTACATCGGCAGGATAGAATGGCTGACTCAGGTAAGACAAGGGGTGGCGATCTGTGTATATTTGTAAACAACAGCTGGTGCACAAAATCAAATACTAAGGAAGTCTCGAGGTCTTGCTCACCTGAGGTAGAGTATCTTATGATAAGCTGTAGACCACACTATTTACCAAGAGAGTTATCATCTATATTTTTCATAGCTGTCTATTTACCACCACAAACCAATGCTGACATTAAGATTGCACTCAATGAGCTGTATAAGGCCATAACTAAACAGGAAAATGCTCATCCAGAGGCAGCGCTCCTAGTGGCCGGGGACTTTAATGCAGGGAAACTTAAATCCGTTCTACCTAATTTCTACCAGCATGTTAAATGTGCAACCAGAGAAAAAAATACTCTAGACCACCTTTACTCCACAAACAGAGACGCATACAAAGCTCTCCCTCGCCCTCCATTTGGCAAATCTGACCATAACTCTATCCTCCTGATTCCTGCTTATAAGCAAAAACTAAAGCAGGAAGCACCAGTGACTCGGTTAATAAGAAAGTGGTCAGATGACGCAGATGCTAAGCTACAGGACTGTTTTGCTAGCACAGACTGGAACATGTTCCGGGATTCTTCAGATAGCATTGAGGAGTACACCACATCAGTCACTAGCTTCATCAATAAGTGCATCGATGACGTCGTCCCCACAGTGACCGTACGTACATACCCCAACCAGAAGCCATGGATCACAGGCAACATCCGCACTGAGCTAAAGGGTAGAGCTGCCGCTTTCAAGGAGCGGGACTCTAACCCGGACGCTTATAAGAAATCCCGCTATGCCCTCCGACGAACCATCAAACAGGCAAAGAGTCAATACAGGACTAAGATTGAATCGTACTACACCGGCTCTGACGCTCGTCGGATGTGGCAGGGCTTGAAAACTATTACAGACTACAAAGGGTAGCACAGCCGCGAGCTGCCCAGTGACACAAGCCTAACAGACGAGCTAAACCACTTCTATGCTCGCTTCGAGGCGAGCAACACTGAAGCATGCATGAGAGCACCAGCTGTTCCGGATGACTATGTGATCACGCTCTCCATAGCCGATGTGAGTAAGACTTTTAAGCAGGTCAACATTCACAAGGCCGCAGGGCCAGACGGATTACCAGGACGTGTACTCCGAGCATGTGCTGACCAACTGGCAAGTGTCTTCACTGACATTTTCAACATGTCCCTGACTGAGTCTGTAATACCAACATGTTTCAAGCAGACCACCATAGTCCCTGTGCCCAAGGACACTAAGATAACGTGCCTAAATGACTACCGACCCGTAGCACTGATGTCTGTAGCCATGAAGTGCTTTGAAAGGCTGGTCATGGCTCACATCAACACCATTATCCCAGAAACCCTAGAACCACTACAATTTGCATACTGCCCCAACAGATCCACAGATGATGCAATCTCTATTGCACTCCACACTGCCCTTTCCCACCTGGACAAGAGGAACACCTACGTGAGAATGCTATTCATTAACTACAGCTCAGCGTTCAACACCATAGTGCCCTCAAAGCTCATCACTAAGCTAAGGATCCTGGGACTAAACACCTCCCTCTGCAACTGGATCCTAGACTTCCTGATGGGCCGCCCCCAGGTGGTAAGGGTAGGTAACAACACATCTGCCACACTGATCCTCAACACGGGGGCCTCTCAGGGGTGCGTGCTCAGTCCCCTCCTGTACTCCCTGTTCACCCATGACTGCATGGCCAGGCACGACTCCAACACCATCATTAAGTTTGCCGGCGACAACGATGAGACAGCCTATAGGGAGGAGGTCAGAGACCTGGCCGTGTGGTGCCAGGATAACAACCTCTCCCTCAACGTGACCAAGACAAAGTAGATGATTGTGGACTACAGGAAAAAGAGAGGACTGAGCACGCCCCCATTCTCAACGACGGGGCTGTAGTGGAACATGTTGAGAGCTTCAAGTTCCTTGGTGTCCACATCACCAACAAACTATCATGGTCCAAACACACCAAGACAGTCATGAAGAGGGTAAGACAAAGCTTATTCCCCCTCAGGAGACTGAAAAAAATTGGCATGGATTCTCAGATCCTCAAAAAGTTCTACAACTGCACCATCGAGAGCATCCTGACTGGTTGCATCACCGCCTGGTATGGCAACTGCTCGGCCTCCGACCGCAAGGCACTACATTTACATTTTAGTCATTTAGCAGACACTCTTATCCAGAGCGACTTACAGTTAGTGAGTGCATACATTTTTCATACTACAGAGGGTAGTGCATACGGCCCAGTACATCACTGGGGCCAAGCTTCCTGCCATCCAGGACCTCTATACCAGGCGGTGTCAGAGGAAGGCCCTCAAAATTGTCAAAGACTCCAGCCACCCTAGTCATAGACTGTTCTCTCTGCTACCGCACGGCAAGCGGTACCGGAGTGCCAAGTCTAGGTCCAAAAGGCTTCTCAACAGCTTCTACCCCCAAGCCATAAGACTCCTGAACAGCTAATCATGGCTACCCAGACTACTTGCACTGTCCCCGCACCCCACCCCATCTTTTGACGCTGCTGCTACTCTGTTAATTATTTATGCATAGTCACTATAACTCTACCCACATGTACATATTACCTCAACTACCTCAACTAGCCGGTGCCTCCGCACATTGACTCTGCACCGGTACCCCCCTGTATATAGCCTCCCTACTGTTCTTTTATTTTACTTCTGCTCTTTTTTTCTCAACACTTTTTTGTTGTTGTTGTTTTATTTTACTTTTTTATATAAAAATAAATGCATTGCTGGTTAAGGACTGTAAGTAAGCATTTCACAGTAATGTCTACACCTGTTGTATTCGGCGCATGTGGCAAATACAATTTGATTTGATTAGTTTTTTTACCAAGCAAAATACTATAAATTCGGTAACCGTCCAAGCCGTCTAGTTGCACACCATCTTAAAAGTAACAGAATGAAAGATCGATTAAGTCTATAAGGATGGCAGATGGCTCCACTTCTTATGATCCATTGCTTGTCAATAACACGTTTTGCGACTTCTATAAATCTCTTTATACTTCACAATGTACAAGATCGAACGACGAAATTACAAAATATCTGAATGAGATAATCTTGCCCACTATATCAGATGAGCATAGAAATAGACTAAATGCTCCCTTTACTCCTGAAGAGGTTTGGGGAACTATTAAGGCAATGCCTTCTGGCAAGGCACCCGGCCTAGATGGCTTCTCGTCAGAGTTCTACAATTTTACTACATAAGACTGATTTGAGCCGGTCGGTCACATATGGTAACAGAGTGAAGGAAAAGCAGCCAACAAGTGCTCAGCATATGTGGGAACTCCTTCAAGACTGTTGGAAAAGCATTCCAGGTGAAGCTGGTTGAGAGAATGCCAAGCGTGTGCAAAGCTGTCATCAAGGCAAAGGGTGGCTACTTTGAAGAATCTAAAATATAAAATATATATTGATTTATTCAACACTTTTTTGGTTACTACATGATTCCACATATGTTATTTCATAGATTTGATGTCTTCACTATTATTCTACAATGTAGAAAATAGTTTAAAAAATCAATAAAACCCCTTGAATGAGTAGGGTTTCCAAGCTTTTGACTGGTACTGTATATATATTTTTAAAACAAATACAACATATTTCCTGTACATTTATTTTCCGAAGATACAGCACAGTAGCATAGAGATTGATGTAGGCCATCAGGTGAACACACAGAAAGCTATTGTGTAAAACACCCGTCTCTGGATTACATCTTCAAACTAAGGGCAACCATTGCATCCGTGACGGAGAGGGAGAAGCGTTCATCCATGTATACGGGTAAGAGAGTCTAGCTAGCTACATGTTCAGATATTATACGTTTCTAATTTTGTCAGAAAGTCGTTTTCATTGCAAGTTAAGGCGTACTGTTCTCTAGCTAGCTAATGTTAGCTGGCTGGCTTGCTAGCTAACATTACGTGTATGATCAGTGTAGTAATATTATTTGTATCTCAGAGCCATTTTGGATTATGGTTCATTTTTTAGCTTGCTAGCTAGCTACATGTCCAAACAAAAGATTACACTATGTAAGCAACCATTTCACTGTACCGTTTACACCTTCTGTATCCTGTGCATGTGACAAATAAACTTTGATTTTATTCGATATAGTGTGTGTTTACCAGAGATGGTAATGTGAAGAACATGACCTGCACCAGTCAAATTAGGATATAACGTTAGGCCAATGAGACTGTGTCCAAGTTCTACAATTCTCAGGTAGAATGCCCTGCTTTAATTTCGCCACACTCATAACCGTAAGCTATTTTCTGTAATTAGCTTGACCATTAACTTGTAAATAATGCTCTTGTTGTGAGTTTATTTTCCTGTAATAATGAATACCAATTAGCTAAGGTTAAGACATTGTCAGCTATACGATATGGTCATTATTTGAACTTGCTAGTCAGCTAACTTAACGATAGCTAGCTAGATAACAAGTTAGAAACTAACCAAATCATTGTTTAGAAAGCTGCTTTTAGTTGCCTGGTTTGGTAGATTGACATATACTAAATTCATTTTTAAACGGATGGGTTTATTGGTATTAAAATACACCAGTTATGCTATTTTGGACCCCCAGGCTTCTGATGTCATGCAGCTTGTCATTTTTGTGTTTATACTTTTTCATAACGACAACCACAAGTTTGATGTCGGACGACAATAGAATGTTCATGATGTCACTGCGACAACTGTCTACAGACATGTCAATAGACGTAATATAAACCAGCCTTTAGTCTTGAAATCTTTGGTTGTTTGTTTAGCACATGGCCTCACATGTGAATCCTTAAAGAGATGGGTGGGGCTAAGGCTTAAGAGGGTGTGAACTATGCTGAATGGGTGTAGACAAAGAAAAGCTCTGCTGTATGTGTACCAAAACATTCAAGGGACATTTTCTCAAAAGTGGGGTTACAAGTTTATCAACTTTCAAAGCAGAATTACTTTCCCATTGTTCCTCAACTGTAGTGTATGATATACACTTTTCTAGCTCTGAGTCTCTACTTTTATCCAATGTAAAAAACACAATTTCAAATTTTGCTACATAAGACCGAATTGAGCCGGTCAGTCACATATATGGCGCAGTGGTCTAAGGCACTGCATCACAGTGCTAGCTGTGCCACTAGAGATCCTGGTTCGAATCCAGGCTCTGTCGTAGCTGGCCGTGACCGGGAGACCCATGGGGCGGCGCACAATTGGCCCAGCGTCGTCCAGGGTAGGGGAGGGAATGGCCGGCAGGGATGTAGCTCAGTTGGTAGAGCATGGCGTTTGCAACGCCAGGGTTGTGGGTTCGTTTCCCACAAGTATAAAAAAATAATTTAAAAAAATAAATAATGTATGCACTCACTAACTAGATAAGATAACTCTAGATAAGAGCGTCTGCTAAATGACTAAAATGTAAAATGTAAATGTAATATCTCAGATGCTTGTGTTGTCCTCCGTGTTTGTTTGTTCTTTGTGTCGCGAAGTGATGATGTCAGACAACACTGTGTCACAGAGAGAGTAAAAAAACAAACACTCGAGGGCAAAGAAATCCGATCTGACCGATCAGACACGTTGCAAGGCCAGGTATCAGATGTTTTCCTGATTTCAAAACACATATGAATGTGATACAAATCTTATTTGAGCATGTGCTTTTTGGCTGTTAAGACCTCACGAAAAATATTGAATTTGTAACAGATATGTGAAAAAAAACGGATTTGGGTCACTTCAAACTGCTAGTCTGAACAAGGCAAAAGTTAACAAAGCACATCAAGGCAAAAGTTAACAAAGCACTCACTTAACTGGTTAGTCAGCTAGTGTGATGACTGGATGCATATCTATGTCGCATACAGAATCTCTGCCAAGCTGATGGAAATGGAAACGCCACCCTGATCTTATGGGCAGGGTGCAGCTTGTGCACTTCTTCCACATTCCAGACCATTCTATGACAGGCTCAGGCACATTCAAGCGCTGCAGCACACAGCCAACTGCCTAGGCTGCGGTTACTGTACTATATTTTGGTCGGCACTTGGCAATGTTGAAAACACAAAAATGCTACGGTCATTTTAGTAAACAAATAATGAATCAATAGCTAGCTTAAGTCATTCCAGTAAATTAGTTCATGATGTATCTTTTATCAGTGATTATATAACAAAGTAAATTTAGCCACTAATTTAACTCCCAACTATGTTGCAAATGTAAAGTGCAAGTCATGCCTATTGATCATTATCACATGTGGATACTCAAAGACATTACAATATGTATATTTCTATGAATAAATAGGCAGGTGCATCATAGTTCTTGTATTAGTTAATGGCCTATTGGTTTTTATATATATATACATATATATATATATATATATTTATTATTTTTCAGTTATTTCTATGGCCTTTGTAGCATTGCAGATTCATCGACTTACCATTGTTGCTTAATAGAATGATGAAAGTAATTTTCAAACCAAAATATTATTTTTTAGGTGTTACATGTTTATAAATATAAACTGGAAAACAATAACATGATGCCTTCTCCAGAACCACTTGTTTCAGATATTTCCTGTAAATCTATTTTCCAAAGATACAGCGCTGAAGGGTAGAGATTGAGGTAGGCCATACTAGACGAAGAGCAGTTGCCCAAGATGAGCCAACAAAAACATTTATTTTGCCAGTTTGCCATATTGAGTTAGACATGTAGGCCAACAATATGAATGATAAGTTACAAGATTTGATGAACATACGGCCAAAATATATATTGTTGAGGTTTTACTGCTCTTACCTTTGTCTCTGAATGATGCAGTGTCCGTCATTTCATCCTTCAAAAGTCTGTACTGGGACAGATAAATGTGAAAGTGAAACTTGAAGAAAAAAATGTTCCTACCTGTTAAAGGGAGTTGTGGAGTTTTGTGGAGTTGTGGAGAGACTGCAATCTACATGTTGAATATGTTTACAAACCACTAACTTGAGCATTTGTAGTCAGAATAACAATGAGACTGAATCTTCTCCACCTGGCATACAGTACTTTAAATTGCATACCCAAGTCATCTCAGAGAATTAAACCCAGCTCATTTAGCCATGAAATACCTTGCAAATACAACATATTTCCTGTACATTTATTTTCCGAAGATACAGCACAGTAGCATAGAGATTGATATAAGCCATCAGGTGAACATTACGGGAAACAAAAACATTCTGTCTCCCTTGAATTGTTAGCGGGGTTACTCTGTCTCTCTTTAGGGAATCATGGCTAGTCACAGTCAGGAACGCATTCAGCGCACTTTAATGCAAAGACAGGGCAAATTACTGAGGAGGGAGAGATTTGTGAATGTAAACAATATTTTTTTACATCAAAATGCGTTTTTTTCTTTTGCAGAAATGCCTTCTGGAACATTTGAACTTTCATGATCCTTAATAACAAACTTTTATGCCATTTGTAAATACGAATACAATTGTTAAATTACGAGCTTAGTTGGTCTAGCCACGGTGGAAGCAGAGTATTTATTTATTTTATTTTATTTTACCTTTATTTAACTTGGCAAGTCAGTTAAGAACAAATTCTTATTTACAATGACGGCCTACACCGGCCAAACCCGGACGACGCTGGGCCAATTGTGCGCCGTCCTATGGGGCTCCCAATCACGGCCGGTTGTGATACAGGCTGGAATCGAACCATGGGGTCTGTAGTGACGCCTCAAGCACTGAGATGCAGTGCCTTAGACCGCTGCGCCACTCGGGAGCCCAATGATAGCTAAGGAGATGTAGAAAATCCTGGCGTTTGATTGCAAATATGCGGAGGGAGTCGAAAAGAGAACACACAGAAAGCTATTGTGTAAAACACCCGTCTCTGGATTACATCTTCAAACTAAAGGCAACCATTGCATCCGTGACGGAGAGGGAGAAGCGTTTATCCATGTATACGGGTAAGAGAGTCTAGCTAGCTACATGTTCAGATATTATACGTTTCTAATTTTGTCAGAAAGTCGTTTTCATTGCAAGTTAAGGCGTACTGTTCTCTAGCTAGCTAATGTTAGCTGGCTGGCTTGCTAGCTAACATTACGTGTATGATCTGTGTAGTAATATTATTTGTATCTCAGAGCCATTTTGGATTATGGTTCATTGTTTAGCTAGCTAGCTAGCTACATGTCCAAACAAAAGATTACACTATGTAAGCAACCATTTCACTGTACCGTTTACACCTTCTGTATCCTGTGCATGTGACATATAAACTTTGATTTTATTCGATATAGTGTGTGTTTACCAGAGATGGTAATGTGAAGAACATGACCTGCACCAGTCAAATTAGGATATAACGTTAGGCCAATGAGACTGTGTCCAAGTTCTACAATTCTCGGGTAGAATGCCCTGCTTTAATTTCGCCACACTCATAACCGTAAGCTATTTTCTGTAATTAGCTCGCCATTAACTTGTAAATAATGCTCTTGTTGTGAGTTTATTTTCCTGAAATAATGAATACCAATTAGCTAAGGTTAAGACATTGTCAGCTATACGATATGGTCATTATTTGAACTTGCTAGTCAGCTAACTTAACGATAGCTAGCTAGATAACAAGTTAGAAACGAACCAAATCATTGTTTAGAAAGCTGCTTTTAGTTGCCTGGTTTGGTAGATTGACATATACTAAATTCATTTTTAAACGGATGGGTTTATTGGTATTAAAATACACCAGTTATGCTATTTTGGACCCCCAGGCTTCTGATGTCATGCAGCTTGTCATTTTTGTGTTTATACTTTTTCATAACGACAACCACAAGTTTGATGTCGGACGACAATAGAATGTTCATGATGTCACTGCGACAACTGTCTACAGACACGTCAATAGACGTAATATAAACCAGCCTTTAGTCTTGAAATCTTTAGTTGTTTGTTTAGCACATGGCCTCACATGTGAATCCTTAAACAGATGGGTGGGGCTAAGGCTTAAGAGGGTGTGAACTATGCTGAATGGGTGTAGACAAAGAAAAGCTCTGCAGTAGGTGTACCAAAACATTCAAAGGACATTTTCTCAAAAGTGGGGTTACAAGTTTATCAACTTTCAAAGCAGAATTACTTTCCCATTGTTCCTCAACTGTAGTGTATGATATACACTTTTCTAGCTCTGAGTCTCTACTTTTTTCCAAAAAACACAATTTCAAATTTTGCTACATAAGACCGAATTGAGCCGGTCAGTCACATATGTGTTGATATATCTCAGATGCTTGTGTTGTCCTCCGTGTTTGTTTGTTCTTTGTGTCGCGAAGTGATGATGTCAGACAACACTGTGTCACGGAGAGAGTAAAAAAACAAACACTTGAGGGCAAAGAAATCCGATCTGACCGATCAGACACGTTGCAAGGCCAGGTATCAGATGTTTTCCTGATTTCAAAACACATATGAATGTGATACAAATCTTATTTGAGCATGTGCTTTTTGGCTGTTAAGACCTCACGAAAAGTATTGAATTTGTATCAGATATGTGAAAAAAATCGGATTTGGGTTACTTCAAACTGCTAGTCTGAACAAGGCAAAAGTTAACAAAGCACATCAAGGCAAAAGTTAACAAAGCACTCACTTAACTGGTTAGTCAGCTAGTGTGATGACTGGATGCGTATCTATGTCGCATACAGAATCTCTGCCAAGCTGATGGAAATGGAAACGCCACCCTGATCTTATGGGCAGGGTGCAGCTTGTGCACTTCTTCTACATTCCAGACCCTTCTATGACAGGCTCAGGCACATTCAAGCGCTGCAGCACACAGCCAACTACCTAGGCTGCGGTTACTGTACTATATTGTGGTCGGCACTTGGCAATGTTGAAAACACAAAAATGCTACGGTCATTTTAGTAAACAAATAATGAATCAATAGCTAGCTTAAGTCATTCCAGTAAATTAGTTCATGATGTATCTTTTATCAGTGATTATATAACAAAGTAAATTTAGCCACTAATTTA
This sequence comes from Coregonus lavaretus, assembly GCF_964263955.1. Lineage (NCBI taxonomy): Eukaryota > Metazoa > Chordata > Actinopteri > Salmoniformes > Salmonidae > Coregonus > Coregonus lavaretus. Next base: position 41,049,931 of record NC_140006.1, read on the forward strand.
ACTCCCAACTATGTTGCAAATGTAAAGTGCAAGTCATGCCTATTGATCATTATCACATGTGGATACTCAAAGACATTACAATATGTATATTTCTATGAATAAATAGGCAGGTGCATCATAGTTATTGTATTAGGTAATGGCCTATTGGTTTATATATATACATTGCCCTCCACTATTATTGGCACCCCTGTTTAAGATGTGGTCGAGGACTTCAAAAAATTCTCCTTTTTTTTTAAACAACATAGAACCCAAATGCAAAAAAAGAGAAAAATCCAACCTTTTATTTAAGTACATTACTTTGGTGGTAAAAAAAAAAATCACACATTTAGAAAAAAAAAAACTTGAAATCATGTGTCCCACAATTATTGGCACCCCTAACAATTCCGCAGAAAATTTTAATTGATATTTTTTTAAATATATTTTTCTGTAGTTGCTAAAGTTGGTCAGGGTATCTAGGAACTTTTAATTAGTAATTCATGACTTCCTGTTTCCCTGGGGTATAAATATGATGTGACACAGAGGCCTAATTCTCTTACCCATTTGTCAACAGGCAAAGACAAGAGAACACACCATTCAAGTAAGGCAGATTTGTGTCGACCTTCATAAGTCAGTCAATGGCTACAAGAAAATAGCCACTCGCCTTAACTTGCCCGTATCTACAGTCAGAGGAATCATTAAGAAGTTTAAAACAACTGGAACAGTGACAAACAAGGCTGGAAGAGGTCCCAAGTTGATCTTGCCACAACGCACAGTGAGGAGTGGTAAGAGAAGTAAAAAAAAGTCCTAAGCTCACTGTCACAGAATTGCATCAAAGAGTGGCATCTTGGGGTCACAAAGTCTCCAAAACAACCATCAGACTCTCTCTACATGCCAACAAGCTGTTTGGGAGGCATGCAAGGAAAAAGCCTTTTCTCACTAACACTCACAAACGTAAACGTCTGGAGTTTGCTAAGCGGCACTGGGACTTCAACTGGGATCGTGTGCTTTGGTCAGATGAGACTAAGATTGAACTTTCTGGCAACAAACACTCTAAGTGGGTCTGGCGTAAAACAAAAGATGAGAATGCCGAAAAGCACCTCATGCCCACCGTGAAGTATGGTGGAGGATCTGTGATGCTGTGGGCCTGTTTCTCTTCCAAAGGCCCTGGGAACCTTGTTAGGGTGCATGGCATTATGAACGCTTTGAACTACCAGGACATTTTAAATAAAAACCTGATGGCCTCTGCCAGAAAGCTGAAGATGGGTCGTCATTGGGTCTTTCAGCAGGATAATGATCCAAAACATGTGGCAAAATCTACACAAAAATGGTTCAGCAGTCACAAACTCAAGGTCCTCCCATGGCCATCTCAGTCCCCAAACCTCAACCCAATCGAAAACCTGTGGGGCGAGCTAAAGAGGAGAGTGCATAAGAGAGGACCCAGGACACTGGATGATCTAGAAAGATTGTGCAAAGAAGAATGGTCAAAGATCCCTCTCTCTGTGTTCTCCAATCTTGTGAAATGTTATAGGAGGAGATTAAGTGCTGTCTTGTTGGCAAAAGGGGGTTGTACAAAGTATTAACATCAGGGGTGCCAATAATTGTGGGACACGTGATTTCAAGTTTTTTTTTTTCTAAATGTGTGATTTTTTTTTTTTACACCAAAGTAATGTACTTAAATAAAAGGTTGGATTTTTCTCTTTTTTTGCATTTGGGTTCTATGTTGTTTAAAAAAAATGAGAATCTTTGGCAGTCCTCGACCACATCTTAAACAGGGGTGCCAATAATTGTGGAGGGCACTGTATATACATATATATATATATTGATTATTTTTCAGTTATTTCTATGGCCTTTGTAGCATTGCAGATTCATCGACTTACGCCAAATTCCATTGTTGCTTAATAGAATGATGAAAGTAATTTTCAAACCAAAATATTATTTTTTAGGTGTTACATGTTTATAAATATAAACTGGAAAACAATAACATGATGCCTTCTCCAGAACCACTTGTTTCAGATATTTCCTGTAAATGTATTTTCCAAAGATACAGCGCTGAAGGGTAGAGATTGAGGTAGGCCATACTAGACGAAGAGCAGTTGCCCAAGATGAGCCAACAAAAACATTTATTATGCCAGTTTGCCATATTGAGTTAGACATGTAGGCCAACAATATGAATGATAAGTTACAAGATTTGATGAACAGAAGGCCAAATATATATATTGTTGAGGTTTTACTGCTCTTACCTTTGTCTCTGAATGATGCAGCGTCCGTCATTTCATCCTTCAAAAGTCTGTACTGTGACAGATAAATGTGAAAGTGAAACTTGAAGAAAAAAATGTCCCTACCTGTTAAAGGGAGTTGTGGAGTTTTGTGGAGTTGTGGAGAGACTGCAATCTACATGTTGAATATGTTTACAAACCACTAACTTGAGCATTTGTATTCAGAATAACAATGAGACTGAATCTTCTCCACCTGGCATACAGTACTTTAAATTGCATACCCAAGTCATCTCAGAGAATTAAACCCAGCTCATTTAGCCATGAAATACCTTGCAAATACAACATATTTCCTGTACATTTATTTTCCGAAGATACAGCACAGTAGCATAGAGATTGATATAAGCCATCAGGTGAACATTACGGGAAACAAAAACATTCTGTCTCCCTTGAATTGTTAGCGGGGTTACTCTGTCTCTCTTTAGGGAATCATGGCTAGTCACAGTCAGGAACGCATTCAGCGCACTTTAATGCAAAGACAGGGCAAATTACTGAGGAGGGAGAGATTTGTGAATGTAAACAATATTTTTTTACATCAAAATGCGTTTTTTTCTTTTGCAGAAATGCCTTCTGGAACATTTGAACTTTCATGATCCTTAATAACAAACTTTTATGCCATTTGTAAATACGAATACAATTGTTAAATTACGAGCTTAGTTGGTCTAGCCACGGTGGAAGCAGAGTATTTATTTATTTTATTTTATTTTACCTTGGCAAGTCAGTTAAGAACAAATTCTTATTTACAATGACGGCCTACACCGGCCAAACCCGGACGACGCTGGGCCAATTGTGCGCCGTCCTATGGGGCTCCCAATCACGGCCGGTTGTGATACAGGCTGGAATCGAACCATGGGGTCTGTAGTGACGCCTCAAGCACTGAGATGCAGTGCCTTAGACCGCTGCGCCACTCGGGAGCCCAATGATAGCTAAGGAGATGTAGAAAATCCTGGCGTTTGATTGCAAATATGCGGAGGGAGTCGAAAAGAGAACACACAGAAAGCTATTGTGTAAAACACCCGTCTCTGGATTACATCTTCAAACTAAAGGCAACCATTGCATCCGTGACGGAGAGGGAGAAGCGTTTATCCATGTATACGGGTAAGAGAGTCTAGCTAGCTACATGTTCAGATATTATACGTTTCTAATTTTGTCAGAAAGTCGTTTTCATTGCAAGTTAAGGCGTACTGTTCTCTAGCTAGCTAATGTTAGCTGGCTGGCTTGCTAGCTAACATTACGTGTATGATCTGTGTAGTAATATTATTTGTATCTCAGAGCCATTTTGGATTATGGTTCATTGTTTAGCTAGCTAGCTAGCTACATGTCCAAACAAAAGATTACACTATGTAAGCAACCATTTCACTGTACCGTTTACACCTTCTGTATCCTGTGCATGTGACATATAAACTTTGATTTTATTCGATATAGTGTGTGTTTACCAGAGATGGTAATGTGAAGAACATGACCTGCACCAGTCAAATTAGGATATAACGTTAGGCCAATGAGACTGTGTCCAAGTTCTACAATTCTCGGGTAGAATGCCCTGCTTTAATTTCGCCACACTCATAACCGTAAGCTATTTTCTGTAATTAGCTCGCCATTAACTTGTAAATAATGCTCTTGTTGTGAGTTTATTTTCCTGAAATAATGAATACCAATTAGCTAAGGTTAAGACATTGTCAGCTATACGATATGGTCATTATTTGAACTTGCTAGTCAGCTAACTTAACGATAGCTAGCTAGATAACAAGTTAGAAACGAACCAAATCATTGTTTAGAAAGCTGCTTTTAGTTGCCTGGTTTGGTAGATTGACATATACTAAATTCATTTTTAAACGGATGGGTTTATTGGTATTAAAATACACCAGTTATGCTATTTTGGACCCCCAGGCTTCTGATGTCATGCAGCTTGTCATTTTTGTGTTTATACTTTTTCATAACGACAACCACAAGTTTGATGTCGGACGACAATAGAATGTTCATGATGTCACTGCGACAACTGTCTACAGACACGTCAATAGACGTAATATAAACCAGCCTTTAGTCTTGAAATCTTTAGTTGTTTGTTTAGCACATGGCCTCACATGTGAATCCTTAAACAGATGGGTGGGGCTAAGGCTTAAGAGGGTGTGAACTATGCTGAATGGGTGTAGACAAAGAAAAGCTCTGCAGTAGGTGTACCAAAACATTCAAAGGACATTTTCTCAAAAGTGGGGTTACAAGTTTATCAACTTTCAAAGCAGAATTACTTTCCCATTGTTCCTCAACTGTAGTGTATGATATACACTTTTCTAGCTCTGAGTCTCTACTTTTTTCCAAAAAACACAATTTCAAATTTTGCTACATAAGACCGAATTGAGCCGGTCAGTCACATATGTGTTGATATATCTCAGATGCTTGTGTTGTCCTCCGTGTTTGTTTGTTCTTTGTGTCGCGAAGTGATGATGTCAGACAACACTGTGTCACGGAGAGAGTAAAAAAACAAACACTTGAGGGCAAAGAAATCCGATCTGACCGATCAGACACGTTGCAAGGCCAGGTATCAGATGTTTTCCTGATTTCAAAACACATATGAATGTGATACAAATCTTATTTGAGCATGTGCTTTTTGGCTGTTAAGACCTCACGAAAAGTATTGAATTTGTATCAGATATGTGAAAAAAATCGGATTTGGGTTACTTCAAACTGCTAGTCTGAACAAGGCAAAAGTTAACAAAGCACATCAAGGCAAAAGTTAACAAAGCACTCACTTAACTGGTTAGTCAGCTAGTGTGATGACTGGATGCGTATCTATGTCGCATACAGAATCTCTGCCAAGCTGATGGAAATGGAAACGCCACCCTGATCTTATGGGCAGGGTGCAGCTTGTGCACTTCTTCTACATTCCAGACCCTTCTATGACAGGCTCAGGCACATTCAAGCGCTGCAGCACACAGCCAACTACCTAGGCTGCGGTTACTGTACTATATTGTGGTCGGCACTTGGCAATGTTGAAAACACAAAAATGCTACGGTCATTTTAGTAAACAAATAATGAATCAATAGCTAGCTTAAGTCATTCCAGTAAATTAGTTCATGATGTATCTTTTATCAGTGATTATATAACAAAGTAAATTTAGCCACTAATTTAACTCCCAACTATGTTGCAAATGTAAAGTGCAAGTCATGCCTATTGATCATTATCACATGTGGATACTCAAAGACATTACAATATGTATATTTCTATGAATAAATAGGCAGGTGCATCATAGTTATTGTATTAGGTAATGGCCTATTGGTTTATATATATACATTGCCCTCCACTATTATTGGCACCCCTGTTTAAGATGTGGTCGAGGACTTCAAAAAATTCTCCTTTTTTTTTAAACAACATAGAACCCAAATGCAAAAAAAGAGAAAAATCCAACCTTTTATTTAAGTACATTACTTTGGTGGTAAAAAAAAAAATCACACATTTAGAAAAAAAAAAACTTGAAATCATGTGTCCCACAATTATTGGCACCCCTAACAATTCCGCAGAAAATTTTAATTGATATTTTTTTAAATATATTTTTCTGTAGTTGCTAAAGTTGGTCAGGGTATCTAGGAACTTTTAATTAGTAATTCATGACTTCCTGTTTCCCTGGGGTATAAATATGATGTGACACAGAGGCCTAATTCTCTTACCCATTTGTCAACAGGCAAAGACAAGAGAACACACCATTCAAGTAAGGCAGATTTGTGTCGACCTTCATAAGTCAGTCAATGGCTACAAGAAAATAGCCACTCGCCTTAACTTGCCCGTATCTACAGTCAGAGGAATCATTAAGAAGTTTAAAACAACTGGAACAGTGACAAACAAGGCTGGAAGAGGTCCCAAGTTGATCTTGCCACAACGCACAGTGAGGAGTGGTAAGAGAAGTAAAAAAAAGTCCTAAGCTCACTGTCACAGAATTGCATCAAAGAGTGGCATCTTGGGGTCACAAAGTCTCCAAAACAACCATCAGACTCTCTCTACATGCCAACAAGCTGTTTGGGAGGCATGCAAGGAAAAAGCCTTTTCTCACTAACACTCACAAACGTAAACGTCTGGAGTTTGCTAAGCGGCACTGGGACTTCAACTGGGATCGTGTGCTTTGGTCAGATGAGACTAAGATTGAACTTTCTGGCAACAAACACTCTAAGTGGGTCTGGCGTAAAACAAAAGATGAGAATGCCGAAAAGCACCTCATGCCCACCGTGAAGTATGGTGGAGGATCTGTGATGCTGTGGGCCTGTTTCTCTTCCAAAGGCCCTGGGAACCTTGTTAGGGTGCATGGCATTATGAACGCTTTGAACTACCAGGACATTTTAAATAAAAACCTGATGGCCTCTGCCAGAAAGCTGAAGATGGGTCGTCATTGGGTCTTTCAGCAGGATAATGATCCAAAACATGTGGCAAAATCTACACAAAAATGGTTCAGCAGTCACAAACTCAAGGTCCTCCCATGGCCATCTCAGTCCCCAAACCTCAACCCAATCGAAAACCTGTGGGGCGAGCTAAAGAGGAGAGTGCATAAGAGAGGACCCAGGACACTGGATGATCTAGAAAGATTGTGCAAAGAAGAATGGTCAAAGATCCCTCTCTCTGTGTTCTCCAATCTTGTGAAATGTTATAGGAGGAGATTAAGTGCTGTCTTGTTGGCAAAAGGGGGTTGTACAAAGTATTAACATCAGGGGTGCCAATAATTGTGGGACACGTGATTTCAAGTTTTTTTTTTTCTAAATGTGTGATTTTTTTTTTTTACACCAAAGTAATGTACTTAAATAAAAGGTTGGATTTTTCTCTTTTTTTGCATTTGGGTTCTATGTTGTTTAAAAAAAATGAGAATCTTTGGCAGTCCTCGACCACATCTTAAACAGGGGTGCCAATAATTGTGGAGGGCACTGTATATACATATATATATATATTGATTATTTTTCAGTTATTTCTATGGCCTTTGTAGCATTGCAGATTCATCGACTTACGCCAAATTCCATTGTTGCTTAATAGAATGATGAAAGTAATTTTCAAACCAAAATATTATTTTTTAGGTGTTACATGTTTATAAATATAAACTGGAAAACAATAACATGATGCCTTCTCCAGAACCACTTGTTTCAGATATTTCCTGTAAATGTATTTTCCAAAGATACAGCGCTGAAGGGTAGAGATTGAGGTAGGCCATACTAGACGAAGAGCAGTTGCCCAAGATGAGCCAACAAAAACATTTATTATGCCAGTTTGCCATATTGAGTTAGACATGTAGGCCAACAATATGAATGATAAGTTACAAGATTTGATGAACAGAAGGCCAAATATATATATTGTTGAGGTTTTACTGCTCTTACCTTTGTCTCTGAATGATGCAGCGTCCGTCATTTCATCCTTCAAAAGTCTGTACTGTGACAGATAAATGTGAAAGTGAAACTTGAAGAAAAAAATGTCCCTACCTGTTAAAGGGAGTTGTGGAGTTTTGTGGAGTTGTGGAGAGACTGCAATCTACATGTTGAATATGTTTACAAACCACTAACTTGAGCATTTGTATTCAGAATAACAATGAGACTGAATCTTCTCCACCTGGCATACAGTACTTTAAATTGCATACCCAAGTCATCTCAGAGAATTAAACCCAGCTCATTTAGCCATGAAATACCTTGCAAATACAACATATTTCCTGTACATTTATTTTCCGAAGATACAGCACAGTAGCATAGAGATTGATATAAGCCATCAGGTGAACATTACGGGAAACAAAAACATTCTGTCTCCCTTGAATTGTTAGCGGGGTTACTCTGTCTCTCTTTAGGGAATCATGGCTAGTCACAGTCAGGAACGCATTCAGCGCACTTTAATGCAAAGACAGGGCAAATTACTGAGGAGGGAGAGATTTGTGAATGTAAACAATATTTTTTTACATCAAAATGCGTTTTTTTCTTTTGCAGAAATGCCTTCTGGAACATTTGAACTTTCATGATCCTTAATAACAAACTTTTATGCCATTTGTAAATACGAATACAATTGTTAAATTACGAGCTTAGTTGGTCTAGCCACGGTGGAAGCAGAGTATTTATTTATTTTATTTTATTTTACCTTGGCAAGTCAGTTAAGAACAAATTCTTATTTACAATGACGGCCTACACCGGCCAAACCCGGACGACGCTGGGCCAATTGTGCGCCGTCCTATGGGGCTCCCAATCACGGCCGGTTGTGATACAGGCTGGAATCGAACCATGGGGTCTGTAGTGACTCCTCAAGCACTGAGATGCAGTGCCTTAGACCGCTGCGCCACTCGGGAGCCCAATGATAGCTAAGGAGATGTAGAAAATCCTGGCGTTTGATTGCAAATATGCGGAGGGAGTCGAAAAGAGAACACACAGAAAGCTATTGTGTAAAACACCCGTCTCTGGATTACATCTTCAAACTAAAGGCAACCATTGCATCCGTGACGGAGAGGGAGAAGCGTTTATCCATGTATACGGGTAAGAGAGTCTAGCTAGCTACATGTTCAGATATTATACGTTTCTAATTTTGTCAGAAAGTCGTTTTCATTGCAAGTTAAGGCGTACTGTTCTCTAGCTAGCTAATGTTAGCTGGCTGGCTTGCTAGCTAACATTACGTGTATGATCTGTGTAGTAATATTATTTGTATCTCAGAGCCATTTTGGATTATGGTTCATTGTTTAGCTAGCTAGCTAGCTACATGTCCAAACAAAAGATTACACTATGTAAGCAACCATTTCACTGTACCGTTTACACCTTCTGTATCCTGTGCATGTGACATATAAACTTTGATTTTATTCGATATAGTGTGTGTTTACCAGAGATGGTAATGTGAAGAACATGACCTGCACCAGTCAAATTAGGATATAACGTTAGGCCAATGAGACTGTGTCCAAGTTCTACAATTCTCGGGTAGAATGCCCTGCTTTAATTTCGCCACACTCATAACCGTAAGCTATTTTCTGTAATTAGCTCGCCATTAACTTGTAAATAATGCTCTTGTTGTGAGTTTATTTTCCTGAAATAATGAATACCAATTAGCTAAGGTTAAGACATTGTCAGCTATACGATATGGTCATTATTTGAACTTGCTAGTCAGCTAACTTAACGATAGCTAGCTAGATAACAAGTTAGAAACGAACCAAATCATTGTTTAGAAAGCTGCTTTTAGTTGCCTGGTTTGGTAGATTGACATATACTAAATTCATTTTTAAACGGATGGGTTTATTGGTATTAAAATACACCAGTTATGCTATTTTGGACCCCCAGGCTTCTGATGTCATGCAGCTTGTCATTTTTGTGTTTATACTTTTTCATAACGACAACCACAAGTTTGATGTCGGACGACAATAGAATGTTCATGATGTCACTGCGACAACTGTCTACAGACACGTCAATAGACGTAATATAAACCAGCCTTTAGTCTTGAAATCTTTAGTTGTTTGTTTAGCACATGGCCTCACATGTGAATCCTTAAACAGATGGGTGGGGCTAAGGCTTAAGAGGGTGTGAACTATGCTGAATGGGTGTAGACAAAGAAAAGCTCTGCAGTAGGTGTACCAAAACATTCAAAGGACATTTTCTCAAAAGTGGGGTTACAAGTTTATCAACTTTCAAAGCAGAATTACTTTCCCATTGTTCCTCAACTGTAGTGTATGATATACACTTTTCTAGCTCTGAGTCTCTACTTTTTTCCAAAAAACACAATTTCAAATTTTGCTACATAAGACCGAATTGAGCCGGTCAGTCACATATGTGTTGATATATCTCAGATGCTTGTGTTGTCCTCCGTGTTTGTTTGTTCTTTGTGTCGCGAAGTGATGATGTCAGACAACACTGTGTCACGGAGAGAGTAAAAAAACAAACACTTGAGGGCAAAGAAATCCGATCTGACCGATCAGACACGTTGCAAGGCCAGGTATCAGATGTTTTCCTGATTTCAAAACACATATGAATGTGATACAAATCTTATTTGAGCATGTGCTTTTTGGCTGTTAAGACCTCACGAAAAGTATTGAATTTGTATCAGATATGTGAAAAAAATCGGATTTGGGTTACTTCAAACTGCTAGTCTGAACAAGGCAAAAGTTAACAAAGCACATCAAGGCAAAAGTTAACAAAGCACTCACTTAACTGGTTAGTCAGCTAGTGTGATGACTGGATGCGTATCTATGTCGCATACAGAATCTCTGCCAAGCTGATGGAAATGGAAACGCCACCCTGATCTTATGGGCAGGGTGCAGCTTGTGCACTTCTTCTACATTCCAGACCCTTCTATGACAGGCTCAGGCACATTCAAGCGCTGCAGCACACAGCCAACTACCTAGGCTGCGGTTACTGTACTATATTGTGGTCGGCACTTGGCAATGTTGAAAACACAAAAATGCTACGGTCATTTTAGTAAACAAATAATGAATCAATAGCTAGCTTAAGTCATTCCAGTAAATTAGTTCATGATGTATCTTTTATCAGTGATTATATAACAAAGTAAATTTAGCCACTAATTTAACTCCCAACTATGTTGCAAATGTAAAGTGCAAGTCATGCCTATTGATCATTATCACATGTGGATACTCAAAGACATTACAATATGTATATTTCTATGAATAAATAGGCAGGTGCATCATAGTTATTGTATTAGGTAATGGCCTATTGGTTTATATATATACATTGCCCTCCACTATTATTGGCACCCCTGTTTAAGATGTGGTCGAGGACTTCAAAAAATTCTCCTTTTTTTTTAAACAACATAGAACCCAAATGCAAAAAAAGAGAAAAATCCAACCTTTTATTTAAGTACATTACTTTGGTGGTAAAAAAAAAAATCACACATTTAGAAAAAAAAAAACTTGAAATCATGTGTCCCACAATTATTGGCACCCCTAACAATTCCGCAGAAAATTTTAATTGATATTTTTTTAAATATATTTTTCTGTAGTTGCTAAAGTTGGTCAGGGTATCTAGGAACTTTTAATTAGTAATTCATGACTTCCTGTTTCCCTGGGGTATAAATATGATGTGACACAGAGGCCTAATTCTCTTACCCATTTGTCAACAGGCAAAGACAAGAGAACACACCATTCAAGTAAGGCAGATTTGTGTCGACCTTCATAAGTCAGTCAATGGCTACAAGAAAATAGCCACTCGCCTTAACTTGCCCGTATCTACAGTCAGAGGAATCATTAAGAAGTTTAAAACAACTGGAACAGTGACAAACAAGGCTGGAAGAGGTCCCAAGTTGATCTTGCCACAACGCACAGTGAGGAGTGGTAAGAGAAGTAAAAAAAAGTCCTAAGCTCACTGTCACAGAATTGCATCAAAGAGTGGCATCTTGGGGTCACAAAGTCTCCAAAACAACCATCAGACTCTCTCTACATGCCAACAAGCTGTTTGGGAGGCATGCAAGGAAAAAGCCTTTTCTCACTAACACTCACAAACGTAAACGTCTGGAGTTTGCTAAGCGGCACTGGGACTTCAACTGGGATCGTGTGCTTTGGTCAGATGAGACTAAGATTGAACTTTCTGGCAACAAACACTCTAAGTGGGTCTGGCGTAAAACAAAAGATGAGTATGCCGAAAAGCACCTCATGCCCACCGTGAAGTATGGTGGAGGATCTGTGATGCTGTGGGCCTGTTTCTCTTCCAAAGGCCCTGGGAACCTTGTTAGGGTGCATGGCATTATGAACGCTTTGAACTACCAGGACATTTTAAATAAAAACCTGATGGCCTCTGCCAGAAAGCTGAAGATGGGTCGTCATTGGGTCTTTCAGCAGGATAATGATCCAAAACATGTGGCAAAATCTACACAAAAATGGTTCAGCAGTCACAAACTCAAGGTCCTCCCATGGCCATCTCAGTCCCCAAACCTCAACCCAATCGAAAACCTGTGGGGCGAGCTAAAGAGGAGAGTGCATAAGAGAGGACCCAGGACACTGGATGATCTAGAAAGATTGTGCAAAGAAGAATGGTCAAAGATCCCTCTCTCTGTGTTCTCCAATCTTGTGAAATGTTATAGGAGGAGATTAAGTGCTGTCTTGTTGGCAAAAGGGGGTTGTACAAAGTATTAACATCAGGGGTGCCAATAATTGTGGGACACGTGATTTCAAGTTTTTTTTTTTCTAAATGTGTGATTTTTTTTTTTTTTACACCAAAGTAATGTACTTAAATAAAAGGTTGGATTTTTCTCTTTTTTTGCATTTGGGTTCTATGTTGTTTAAAAAAAATGAGAATCTTTGGCAGTCCTCGACCACATCTTAAACAGGGGTGCCAATAATTGTGGAGGGCACTGTATATACATATATATATATATTGATTATTTTTCAGTTATTTCTATGGCCTTTGTAGCATTGCAGATTCATCGACTTACGCCAAATTCCATTGTTGCTTAATAGAATGATGAAAGTAATTTTCAAACCAAAATATTATTTTTTAGGTGTTACATGTTTATAAATATAAACTGGAAAACAATAACATGATGCCTTCTCCAGAACCACTTGTTTCAGATATTTCCTGTAAATGTATTTTCCAAAGATACAGCGCTGAAGGGTAGAGATTGAGGTAGGCCATACTAGACGAAGAGCAGTTGCCCAAGATGAGCCAACAAAAACATTTATTATGCCAGTTTGCCATATTGAGTTAGACATGTAGGCCAACAATATGAATGATAAGTTACAAGATTTGATGAACAGAAGGCCAAATATATATATTGTTGAGGTTTTACTGCTCTTACCTTTGTCTCTGAATGATGCAGCGTCCGTCATTTCATCCTTCAAAAGTCTGTACTGTGACAGATAAATGTGAAAGTGAAACTTGAAGAAAAAAATGTCCCTACCTGTTAAAGGGAGTTGTGGAGTTTTGTGGAGTTGTGGAGAGACTGCAATCTACATGTTGAATATGTTTACAAACCACTAACTTGAGCATTTGTATTCAGAATAACAATGAGACTGAATCTTCTCCACCTGGCATACAGTACTTTAAATTGCATACCCAAGTCATCTCAGAGAATTAAACCCAGCTCATTTAGCCATGAAATACCTTGCAAATACAACATATTTCCTGTACATTTATTTTCCGAAGATACAGCACAGTAGCATAGAGATTGATATAAGCCATCAGGTGAACATTACGGGAAACAAAAACATTCTGTCTCCCTTGAATTGTTAGCGGGGTTACTCTGTCTCTCTTTAGGGAATCATGGCTAGTCACAGTCAGGAACGCATTCAGCGCACTTTAATGCAAAGACAGGGCAAATTACTGAGGAGGGAGAGATTTGTGAATGTAAACAATATTTTTTTACATCAAAATGCGTTTTTTTCTTTTGCAGAAATGCCTTCTGGAACATTTGAACTTTCATGATCCTTAATAACAAACTTTTATGCCATTTGTAAATACGAATACAATTGTTAAATTACGAGCTTAGTTGGTCTAGCCACGGTGGAAGCAGAGTATTTATTTATTTTATTTTATTTTACCTTGGCAAGTCAGTTAAGAACAAATTCTTATTTACAATGACGGCCTACACCGGCCAAACCCGGACGACGCTGGGCCAATTGTGCGCCGTCCTATGGGGCTCCCAATCACGGCCGGTTGTGATACAGGCTGGAATCGAACCATGGGGTCTGTAGTGACGCCTCAAGCACTGAGATGCAGTGCCTTAGACCGCTGCGCCACTCGGGAGCCCAATGATAGCTAAGGAGATGTAGAAAATCCTGGCGTTTGATTGCAAATATGCGGAGGGAGTCGAAAAGAGAACACACAGAAAGCTATTGTGTAAAACACCCGTCTCTGGATTACATCTTCAAACTAAAGGCAACCATTGCATCCGTGACGGAGAGGGAGAAGCGTTCATCCATGTATACGGGTAAGAGAGTCTAGCTAGCTACATGTTCAGATATTATACGTTTCTAATTTTGTCAGAAAGTCGTTTTCATTGCAAGTTAAGGCGTACTGTTCTCTAGCTAGCTAATGTTAGCTGGCTGGCTTGCTAGCTAACATTACGTGTATGATCTGTGTAGTAATATTATTTGTATCTCAGAGCCATTTTGGATTATGGTTCATTGTTTAGCTAGCTAGCTAGCTACATGTCCAAACAAAAGATTACACTATGTAAGCAACCATTTCACTGTACCGTTTACACCTTCTGTATCCTGTGCATGTGACATATAAACTTTGATTTTATTCGATATAGTGTGTGTTTACCAGAGATGGTAATGTGAAGAACATGACCTGCACCAGTCAAATTAGGATATAACGTTAGGCCAATGAGACTGTGTCCAAGTTCTACAATTCTCAGGTAGAATGCCCTGCTTTAATTTCGCCACACTCATAACCGTAAGCTATTTTCTGTAATTAGCTCGCCATTAACTTGTAAATAATGCTCTTGTTGTGAGTTTATTTTCCTGAAATAATGAATACCAATTAGCTAAGGTTAAGACATTGTCAGCTATACGATATGGTCATTATTTGAACTTGCTAGTCAGCTAACTTAACGATAGCTAGCTAGATAACAAGTTAGAAACGAACCAAATCATTGTTTAGAAAGCTGCTTTTAGTTGCCTGGTTTGGTAGATTGACATATACTAAATTCATTTTTAAACGGATGGGTTTATTGGTATTAAAATACACCAGTTATGCTATTTTGGACCCCCAGGCTTCTGATGTCATGCAGCTTGTCATTTTTGTGTTTATACTTTTTCATAACGACAACCACAAGTTTGATGTCGGACGACAATAGAATGTTCATGATGTCACTGCGACAACTGTCTACAGACACGTCAATAGACGTAATATAAACCAGCCTTTAGTCTTGAAATCTTTAGTTGTTTGTTTAGCACATGGCCTCACATGTGAATCCTTAAAGAGATGGGTGGGGCTAAGGCTTAAGAGGGTGTGAACTATGCTGAATGGGTGTAGACAAAGAAAGGCTCTGCAGTAGGTGTACCAAAACATTCAAGGGACATTTTCTCAAAAGTGGGGTTACAAGTTTATCAACTTTCAAAGCAGAATTACTTTCCCATTGTTCCTCAACTGTAGTGTATGATATACACTTTTCTAGCTCTGAGTCTCTACTTTTTTCAAAAAAACACAATTTCAAATTTTGCTACATAAGACCGAATTGAGCCGGTCAGTCACATATGTGTTGATATATCTCAGATGCTTGTGTTGTCCTCCGTGTTTGTTTGTTCTTTGTGTCGCGAAGTGATGATGTCAGACAACACTGTGTCACGGAGAGAGTAAAAAAACAAACACTCGAGGGCTAAGAAATCCGATCTGACCGATCAGACACGTTGCAAGGCCAGGTATCAGATGTTTTCCTGATTTCAAAACACATATGAATGTGATACAAATCTTATTTGAGCATGTGCTTTTTGGCTGTTAAGACCTCACGAAAAAGATTGAATTTGTATCGGATATGTGAAAAAATCGGATTTGGGTCACTTCAAACTGCTAGTCTGAACAAGGCAAAAGTTAACAAAGCACATCAAGGCAAAAGTTAACAAAGCACTCACTTAACTGGT
Organism: Coregonus lavaretus; assembly: GCF_964263955.1. NCBI lineage: Eukaryota > Metazoa > Chordata > Actinopteri > Salmoniformes > Salmonidae > Coregonus > Coregonus lavaretus. The sequence continues at coordinate 41,065,696 of NC_140006.1, forward strand.
TAGTCAGCTAGTGTGATGACTGGATGCGTATCTATGTCACATACAGAATCTCTGCCAAGCTGATGGAAATGGAAACGCCACCCTGATCTTATGGGCAGGGTGCAGCTTGTGCACTTCTTCCACATTCCAGACCATTCTATGACAGGCTCTGGCACATTCAAGCGCTGCAGCACACAGCCAACTACCTAGGCTGCGGTTACTGTACTACATTATGGTCGGCACTTGGCAATGTTGAAAACACAAAAATGCTACGGTCATTTTAGTAAACAAATAATGAATCAATAGCTAGCTTAAGTCATTCCAGTAAATTAGTTCATGATGTATCTTTTATCAGTGATTATATAACAAAGTAAATTTAGCCACTAATTTAACTCCCAACTATGTTGCAAATGTAAAGTGCAAGTCATGCCTATTGATCATGATCACATGTGGATACTCAAAGACATTACAATATGTATATTTCTATGAATAAATAGGCAGGTGCATCATAGTTCTTGTATTAGTTAATGGCCTATTGGTTTTTATATATATATACATATATATATATATTTATTATTTTTCAGTTATTTCTATGGCCTTTGTAGCATTGCAGATTCATCGACTTACGCCAAATTCCATTGTTGCTTAATAGAATGATGAAAGTAATTTTCAAACCAAAATATTATTTTTTAGGTGTTACATGTTTATAAATATAAACTGGAAAACAATAACATGATGCCTTCTCCAGAACCACTTGTTTCAGATATTTCCTGTAAATGTATTTTCCAAAGATACAGCGCTGAAGGGTAGAGATTGAGGTAGGCCATACTAGACGAAGAGCAGTTGCCCAAGATGAGCCAACAAAAACATTTATTTTGCCAGTTTGCCATATTGAGTTAGACATGTAGGCCAACAATATGAATGATAAGTTACAAGATTTGATGAACATAAGGCCAAAATATATATTGTTGAGGTTTTACTGCTCTTACCTTTGTCTCTGAATGATGCAGCGTCCGTCATTTCATCCTTCAAAAGTCTGTACTGTGACAGATAAATGTGAAAGTGAAACTTGAAGAAAAAAATGTTCCTACCTGTTAAAGGGAGTTGTGGAGTTTTGTGGAGTTGTGGAGAGACTGCAATCTACATGTTGAATATGTTTACAAACCACTAACTTGAGCATTTGTAGTCAGAATAACAATGAGACTGAATCTTCTCCACCTGGCATACAGTACTTTAAATTGCATACCCAAGTCATCTCAGAGAATTAAACCCAGCTCATTTAGCCATGAAATACCTTGCAAATACAACATATTTCCTGTACATTTATTTTCCGAAGATACAGCACAGTAGCATAGAGATTGATATAAGCCATCAGGTGAACATTACGGGAAACAAAAACATTCTGTCTCCCTTGAATTGTTAGTGGGGTTACTCTGTCTCTCTTTAGGGAATCATGGCTAGTCACAGTCAGGAACGCATTCAGCGCACTTTAATGCAAAGACAGGGCAAATTACTGAGGAGGGAGAGATTTGTGAATGTAAACAATATTTTTTTTTATCAAAATGTGTTTTTCTTTTGCAGAAATGCCTTCTGGAACATTTGAACTTTCATGATCCTTAATAACAAACTTTTATGCCATTTGTAAATACGAATACAATTGTTAAATTACGAGCTTAGTTGGTCTAGCCACGGTGGAAGCAGAGTATTTATTTATTTTATTTTATTTTACCTTTATTTAACTTGGCAAGTCAGTTAAGAACAAATTCTTATTTACAATGACGGCCTACACCGGCCAAACACGGACGACGCTGGGCCAATTGTGCGCCGTCCTATGGGGCTCCCAATCACGGCCGGTTGTGATACAGGCTGGAATCGAACCAGGGGGTCTGTAGTGACGCCTCAAGCACTGAGATGCAGTGCCTTAGACCGCTGCGCCACTCGGGAGCCCAATGATAGCTAAGGAGATGTAGAAAATCCTGGCGTTTTGATTGCAAATATGCGGAGAGAGTCGAAAAGAGAACACACAGAAAGCTATTGTGTAAAACACCCGTCTCTGGATTACATCTTCAAACTAAGGGCAACCATTGCATCCATGATGGAGAGGGAGAAGCGTTCATCCATGTATACGGGTAAGAGAGTCTAGCTAGCTACATGTTCAGATATTATACGTTTCTAATTTTGTCAGAAAGTCGTTTTCATTGCAAGTTAAGGCGTACTGTTCTCTAGCTAGCTAATGTTAGCTGGCTGGCTTGCTAGCTAACATTACGTTTATGATCTGTGTAGTAATATTATTTGTATCTCAGAGCCATTTTGGATTATGGTTCATTTTTTAGCTTGCTAGCTAGCTACATGTCCAAACAAAAGATTACACTATGTAAGCAACCATTTCACTGTACCGTTTACACCTTCTGTATCCTGTGCATGTGACAAATAAACTTTGATTTTATTCGATATAGTGTGTGTTTACCAGAGATGGTAATGTGAAGAACATGACCTGCACCAGTCAAATTAGGATATAACGTTAGGCCAATGAGACTGTGTCCAAGTTCTACAATTCTCAGGTAGAATGCCCTGCTTTAATTTCACCACACTCATAACCGTAAGCTATTTTCTGTAATTAGCTCGCCATTAACTTGTAAATAATGCTCTTGTTGTGAGTTTATTTTCCTGTAATAATGAATACCAATTAGCTAAGGTTAAGACATTGTCAGCTATACGATATGGTCATTATTTGAACTTGCTAGTCAGCTAACTTAACGATAGCTAGCTAGATAACAAGTTAGAAACTAACCAAATCATTGTTTAGAAAGCTGCTTTTAGTTGCCTGGTTTGGTAGATTGACATATACTAAATTCATTTTTAAACGGATGGGTTTATTGGTGTTCAAATACACCAGTTATGCTATTTTGGACCCCCAGGCTTCTGATGTCATGCAGCTTGTCATTTTTGTGTTTATACTTTTTCATAACGACAACCACAAGTTTGATGTCGGACGACAATAGAATGTTAATGATGTCACTGCGACAAATGTCTACAGAAACGTCAATAGATGTAATATAAACCAGCCTTTAGTCTTGAAATCTTTAGTTGTTTGTTTAGCACATGGCCTCACATGTGAATCCTTAAAGAGATGGGTGGGGCTAAGGCTTAAGAGGGTGTGAACTATGCTGAATGGGTGTAGACAAAGAAAAGCTCTGCTGTATGTGTACCAAAACATTCAAGGGACATTTTCTCAAAAGTGGGGTTACAAGTTTATCAACTTTCAAAGCAGAATTACTTTCCCATTGTTCCTCAACTGTAGTGTATGATATACACTTTTCTAGCTCTGAGTCTCTACTTTTATCCAATGTAAAAAACACAATTTCAAATTTTGCTACATAAGACCGAATTGAGCCGGTCAGTCACATATGTGTTGATATATCTCAGATGCTTGTGTTGTCCTCCGTGTTTGTTTGTTCTTTGTGTCGCGAAGTGATGATGTCAGACAACAGTGTGTCACGGAGAGAGTAAAAAAACAAACACTCGAGGGCAAAGAAATCCGATCTGACCGATCAGACACGTTGCAAGGCCAGGTATCATATTTTTTCATGATTTCAAAACCCATTTGAATGTGATACAAATCTTATTTGAGCATGTGCATTTTGGATGTTAAGACCTCACGAAAAAGATTGAATTTGTATCAGATATGTGAAAAAATTGGATTTGGGTCACTTCAAACTGCTAGTCTGAACAAGGCAAAAGTTAACAAAGCACATCAAGGCAAAAGTTAACAAAGTACTCACTTAACTGGTTAGTCAGCTAGTGTGATGACTGGATGCGTATCTATGTCGCATACAGGATCTCTGCCAAGCTGATGGAAATGGAAACGCCACCCTGATCTTATGGGCAGGGTGCAGCTTGTGCACTTCTTCCACATTCCAGACCATTCTATGACAGGCTCTGGCACATTCAAGCGCTGCAGCACACAGCCAACTACCTAGGCTGCGGTTACTGTACTACATTATGGTCGGCACTTGGCAATGTTGAAAACACAAAAATGCTACGGTCATTTTAGTAAACAAATAATGAATCAATAGCTAGCTTAAGTCATTCCAGGAAATTAGTTCATGATGTATCTTTTATCAGTGATTATATAACAAAGTAAATTTAGCCACTAATTTAACTCCCAACTATGTTGCAAATGTAAAGTGCAAGCCATGCCTATTGATCATTATCACATGTGGATACTCAAAGACATTACAATATGTATATTTCTATGAATAAATAGGCAGGTGCATCATAGTTCTTGTATTAGTTAATGGCCTATTGGTTTATATATATATATATATATATATATATATATATATATATATATATATATATATATATATATATATATATATATATATATATATATATATACAGTGCCCTCCACTATTATTGGCACCCCTGTTTAAGATGTGGTCGAGGACTTCCAAAAATTCTCCTTTTTTTTAAAACAACATAGAACCCAAATGCAAAAAAAGAGAAAAATCCAACCTTTTATTTAAGTACATTACTTTGGTGTAAATGTATTTTCCAAAGATACAGCGCTGAAGGGTAGAGATTGAGGTAGGCCATACTAGACGAAGAGCAGTTGCCCAAGATGAGCCAACAAAAACATTTATTTTGCCAGTTTGCCATATTGAGTTAGACATGTAAGCCAACAATATGAATGATAAGTTACAAGATTTGATGAACATAAGGCCAAAATATATATTGTTGAGGTTTTACTGCTCTTACCTTTGTCTCTGAATGATGCAGTGTCCGTCATTTCATCCTTCAAAAGTCTGTACTGTGACAGATAAATGTGAAAGTGAAACTTGAAGAAAAAAATTTTCCTACCTGTTAAAGGGAGTTGTGGAGTTTTGTGGAGTTGTGGAGAGACTGCAATCTACATGTTGAATATGTTTACAAACCACTAACTTGAGCATTTGTAGTCAGAATAACAATGAGACTGAATCTTCTCCACCTGGCATACAGTACTTTAAATTGCATACCCAAGTCATCTCAGAGAATTAAACCCAGCTCATTTAGCCATGAAATACCTTGCAAATACAACATATTTCCTGTACATTTATTTTCCGAAGATACAGCACAGTAGCATAGAGATTGATATAAGCCATCAGGTGAACATTACGGGAAACAAAAACATTCTGTCTCCCTTGAATTGTTAGCGGGGTTACTCTGTCTCTCTTTAGGGAATCATGGCTAGTCGCAGTCAGGAACGCATTCAGCGCACTTTAATGCAAAGACAGGGCAAATTACTGAGGAGGGAGAGATTTGTGAATGTAAACAATATTTTTAAAAATCAAAATGCGTTTTTCTTTTGCAGAAATGCCTTCTGGAACATTTGAACTTTCATGATTCTTAATAACAAACTTTTATGCCATTTGTAAATACGAATACAATTGTTAAATTACGAGCTTAGTTGGTCTAGCCACGGTGGAAGCAGAGTATTTATTTATTTTATTTTACCTTTATTTAACTTGGCAAGTCAGTTAAGAACAAATTCTTATTTACAATGACGGCCTACACCGGCCAAACACGGACGACGCTGGGCCAATTGTGCGCCGTCCTATGGGGCTCCCAATCACGGCCGGTTGTGATACAGGCTGGAATCGAACCAGGGGGTCTGTAGTGACGCCTCAAGCACTGAGATGCAGTGCCTTAGACCGCTGCGCCACTCGGGAGCCCAATGATAGCTAAGGAGATGTAGAAAATCCTGGCGTTTGATTGCAAATATGTGGAGGGAGTCGAAAAGAGAACACACAGCAAGCTATTGTGTAAAACACCTGTCTCTGGATTACATCTTCAAACTAAGGGCAACCATTGCATCCATGACGGAGGGAGAAGCGTTCATCCATGTATACGGGTAAGAGAGTCTAGCTAGCTACATGTTCAGTTATTATACGTTTCTAATTTTGTCAGAAAGTCGTTTTCATTGCAAGTTAAAGCGTACTGTTCTCTAGCTAGCTAATGTTAGCTGGCTGGCTTGCTAGCCAACATTACGTGTATGATCTGTGTAGTAATATTATTTGTATCTCAGAGCCATTTTGGATTATGGTTCATTGTTTAGCTAGCTAGCTACATGTCCAAACAAAATATTACACTATGTAAGCAACCATTTCACTGTACCGTTTACACCTTCTGTATCCTGTGCATGTGACAAATAAACTTTGATTTTATTTGATATAGTGTGTGTTTACCAGAGATGGTAATGTGAAGAACATGACCTGCACCAGTCAAATTAGGATATAACGTTAGGCCAATGAGACTGTGTCCAAGTTCTACAATTCTCAGGTAGAATGACCTGCTTGAATTTCGCCACACTCATAACCGTAAGCTATTTTCTGTAATTAGCTCGCCATTAACTTGTAAAAATGCTCTTGTTGTGAGTTTATTTTCCTGTAATAATGAATACCAATTAGCTAAGGTTAGAACATTGTCAGCTATACGATATGGTCATTATTTGAACTTGCTAGTCAGCTAACTTAACGATAGCTAGCTAGATAACAAGCTAGAAACGAACCAAAACATTGTTTACAAAGCTGCTTTTAGTTGCCTGGTTTGGTAGATAAACGGATGGTAAACGGATGGGTTTATTGGTATTAAAATACACCAGTTATGCTATTTTGGACCCCCAAGCTTCTGATGTCACGCAGCTTGTCATTTTTGTGTTTATACTTTTTCATAACGACAACCACAAGTTTGATGTCGGACGACAATATAATGTTAATGATGTCACTGCGACAACTGTCTACAGACACGTCAATAGATGTAATATAAACCAGCCTTTAGTCTTGAAATCTTTAGTTGTTTGTTTAGCACATGGCCTCACATGTGAATCCTTAAAGAGATGGGTGGGGCTAAGGCTTAAGAGGGTGTGAACTATGCTGAATGGGTGTAGACAAAGAAAAGCTCTGCAGTAGTTGTACCAAAACATTCAAGGGACATTTTCTCAAAAGTGGGGTTACAAGTTTATCAACTTTCAAAGCAGAATTACTTTCCCATTGTTCCTCAACTGTAGTGTATGATATACACTTTTCTAGCTCTGAGTCTCTACTTTTATCCAAAAAACACAATTTTAAATTTTGCTACATAAGACCGAATTGAGCCGGTCAGTCACATATGTGTTGATATATCTCAGATGCTTGTGTTGTCCTCAGTGTTTGTTTGTTCTTTGTGTCGCGAAGTGATGATGTCAGACAACAGTGTGTCACGGAGAGAGTAAAAAAACAAACACTCGAGGGCAAAGAAATCCGATCTGACCGATCAGACACGTCGCAAGGCCAGGTATCAGATGTTTTCCTGATTTCAAAACACATATGAATGTGATAAAATCTTATTTGAGCATGTGCTTTTTGGCTGTTAAGACCTCACGAAAAATATTGAATTTGTATCAGATATGTGAAAAAATCGGATTTGGGTCACTTCAAACTGCTAGTCTGAACAAGGCAAAAGTTAACAAAGCACATCAAGGCAAAAGTTAACAAAGCACTCACTTAACTGGTTAGTCAGCTAGTGTGATGACTGGATGCGTATCTATGTCGCATACAGAATCTCTGCCAAGCTGATGGAAATGCCACCCTGATCTTATGGGCAGGGTGCAGCTTGTGCACTTCTTCCACATTCCAGACCATTCTATGACAGGCTCTGGCACATTCAAGTGCTGCAGCACACAGCCAACTACCTAGGCTGTGGTTACTGTACTATATTCTGGTCGGCACTCGGCAATGTTGAAAACACAAAAATGCTACGGTCATTTTAGTAAACAAATAATGAATCAACAGCTAGCTTAAGTCATTCCAGTAAATTAGTTCATGATGGATCTTTTATCAGTGATTATCTAAGTAAATTTAGCCACTAATTTAACTCCCAACTATGTTGCAAATGTAAAGTGCAAGTCATGCCTATTGATCATTATCACATGTGGATACTCAAAGACATTACAATATGTATATTTCTATGAATAAATAGGCAGGTGCATCATAGTTCTTGTATTAGGTAATGGCCTATTGGTTTATATATATACAGTGGGGAAAAAAAGTATTTAGTCAGCCACCAATTGTGCAAGTTCTCCCACTTAAAATAATGAGAGAGGCCTGTAATTTTCATCATAGGTACATGTCAACTATGACAGACAAATTGAGATTTTTTTTTCCAGAAAATCACATTTTAGGATTTTTAATGAATTTATTTGCAAATTATGGTGGAAAATAAGTATTTGGTCACCTACAAACAAGCAAGATTTCTGGCTCTCACAGACCTGTAACTTATTATTTAAGATGCTCCTCTGTCCTCCACTCGTTACCCGTATTAATGGCACCTGTTTGAACTTGTCACACTCCAAACTCCACTATGGCCAAGACCAAAGAGCTGTCAAAGGACACCAGAAACAAAATTGTAGACCTGCACCAGGCTGGGAAGACTGAATCTGCAATAGGTAAGCAGCTTGGTTTGAAGAAATCAACTGTGGGAGCAATTATTAGGAAATGGAAGACATACAAGACCACTGATAATCTCCCTCGATCTGGGGCTCCACGCAAGATCTCACCCCGTGGGGTCAAAATGATCACAAGAACGGTGAGCAAAAATCCCAGAACCACACGGGGGGACCTAGTGAATGACCTGCAGAGAGCTGGGACCAAAGTAACAAAGCCTACCATCAGTAACACACTACGCCGCCAGGGACTCAAATCCTGCAGTGCCAGACATGTCCCCCTGCTTAAGCCAGTACATGTCCAGGCCCGTCTGAAGTTTGCTAGAGTGCATTTGGATGATCCAGAAGAGGATTGGGAGAATGTCATATGGTCAGATGAAACCAAAATAGAACTTTTTGGTAAAAACTCAACTTGTCGTGTTTGGAGGACAAAGAATGCTGAGTTGCATCCAAAGAACACCATACCTACTGTGAAGCATGGGGGTGGAAACATCATGCTTTGGGGCTGTTTTTCTGCAAAGGGACCAGGACGACTGATCAGTGTAAAGGAAAGAATGAATGGGGCAATGTATCGTGAGATTTTGAGTGAAAACCTCCTTCCATCAGCAAGGGCATTGAAGATGAAACGTGGCTGGGTCTTTCAGCATGACAATGATCCCAAACACACCGCCCGGGCAACGAAGGAGTGGCTTCGTAAGAAGCATTTCAAGGTCCTGGAGTGGCCTAGCCAGTCTTCAGATCTCAACCCCATAGAAAATCTTTGGAGGGAGTTGAAAGTCTGTGTTGCCCAGCGACAGCCCCAATACATCACTGCTCTAGAGGAGATCTGCATGGAGGAATGGGCCAAAATACCAGCAACAGTGTGTGAAAACCTTGTGAAGACTTACAGAAAACGTTTGACCTGTGTCATTGCCAACAAAGGGTATATAACAAAGTATTGAGAAACTTTTGTTATTGACCAAATACTTATTTTCCACCATAATTTGCAAATAAATTCATAAAAAATCCTACAATGTGATTTTCAGGATTTTTTTTCTCATTTTATCTGTCATAGTTGACGTGTACCTATGATGAAAATTACAGGCCTCTCTCATCTTTTTAAGTGGGAGAACTTGCACAATTGGTGGCTGACTAAATACTTTTTTTCTCCACTGTATATACAGTGGGGAGAACAAGTATTTGATACACTGCCGATTTTGCAGGTTTTCCTACTTACAAAGCATGTAGAGGTCTGTAATTTTTATCATAGGTACACTTCAACTGTGAGAGACGGAATCTAAAACAAAAATCCAGAAAATCACATTGTATGATTTTTAAGTAAATAATTAGCTTTTTATTGCATGACATAAGTATTTGATACATCAGAAAAGCAGAACTTAATATTTGGTACAGAAACCTTTGTTTGCAATTACAGAGATCATACGTTTCCTGTAGGTCTTGACCAGGTTTGCACACACTGCAGCGGGGATTTTGGCCCACTCCTCCATGCAGACCTTCTCCAGATCCTTCAGGTTTCGGGGCTGTCACTGGGCAATACGGACTTTCAGCTCCCTCCAAAGATGTTCTATTGGGTTCAGGTCTGGAGACTGGCTAGGCCACTCCAGGACCTTGAGATGCTTCTTAAGGAGCCACTCCTTAGTTGCCCTGGCTGTGTGTTTCGGGTCGTTGTCATGCTGGAAGACCCAGCCACGACCCATCTTCAATGCTCTTACTGAGGGAAGGAGGTTGTTGGCCAAGATCTCGCGATACATGGCCCCTTCCATCCTCCCCTCAATACGGTGCAGTCGTCCTGTCCCCTTTGCAGAAAAGCATCCCCAAAGAATGATTTTTCCACCTCCATGTTTCACGGTTGGGATTGTGTTCTTGGGGTTGTACTCATCCTTCTTCTTCCTCCAAACACGGCGAGTGGAGTTTAGACCAAAAAGCTATATTTTTGTCTCATCAGACCACATGACCTTCTCCCATTCCTCCTCTGGATCATCCAGATGGTCATTGGCAAACTTCAGACGGGCCTGGACATGCGCTGGCTTGAGCAGGGGGACCTTGCGTGCGCTGCAGGATTTTAATCCATGACGGCGTAGTGTGTTACTAATGGTTTTCTTTGAGACTGTGGTCCCAGCTCTCTTCAGGTCATTGACCAGGTCCTGCCGTGTAGTTCTGGGCTGATCCCTCACCTTCCTCATGATCATTGATGCCCCACGAGGTGAGATCTTGCATGGAGCCCCAGACCGAGGGTGATTGACCGTCATCTTGAACTTCTTCCATTTTCTAATAATTGCGCCAACAGTTGTTGCCTTCTCACCAAGCTACTTGCCTATTGTCCTGTAGCCCATCCCAGCCTTGTGCAGGTCTACAATTTTAACCCTGATGTCCATACACAGCGCTCTGGTCTTGGCCATTGTGAAGAGGTTGGAGTCTGTTTGATTGAGTGTGTGGACAGGTGTCTTTTATACAGGTAACGAGTGGAGAACAGGAGGGCTTCTTAAAGAAAAACTAACAGGTCTGTGAGAGCCAGAATTCTTACTGGTTGGTAGGTGATCAAATACTTATGTCATGCAATAAAATGCAAATTAATTACTTAAAAATCATACAATGTGATTTTCTGGATTTTTGTTTTAGATTCTCTCACAGTTGAAGTGTACCTATGATGAAAATTACAGACCTCTACATGCTTTGTAAGTAGGAAAACCTGCAAAATCGGCAGTGTATCAAATACTTGTTCTCCCCACTGTATATATAATTATTATTTTTCAGTTATTTCTATGGCCTTTGTAGCATTGCAGATTCATCGACTTACACCAAATTCCATTGTTGCTTAATAGAATGTTGAAAGTAATTTTTAAACCAAAATATTATTTTTTAGGTGTTACATTTTTATAAATATAAACTGGAAAACAATAACATGATGCCTTCTCCAGAACCACTTGTTTCAGATATTTCCTGTAAATGTATTTTCCAAAGATACAGCGCTGAAGGGTAGAGATTGAGGTAGGCCATACTAGACGAAGAGCAGTTGCCCAAGATGAGCCAACAAAAACATTTATTTTGCCAGTTTGCCATATTGAGTTAGACATGTAGGCCAACAATATGAATGATAAGTTACAAGATTTGATGAACATAAGGCCAAAATATATATTGTTGAGGTTTTACTGCTCTTACCTTTGTCTCTGAATGATGCAGTGTCCGTCATTTCATCCTTCAAAAGTCTGTACTGTGACAGATAAATGTGAAAGTGAAACTTGAAGCAAAACATGTTAAAACATTGTAAATTGCATACCCAAGTCAGCTCAGTGAATTAAACCCAGCTCATTTAGACATTAACAAGTAATCTCAGTGAATTAAACCCAGCTCATTTAGCCATTAAATACCTTGCAGTAAAAAAAAAATCTCATACCAAACATTCTGCCACTTTCCAGTTAAGTATTTTGGAAAACATTGTTCAACTAAAAATTGCTTTAATTTTAAAACTCAAATAGTTTTTAACGTATAATTCAAATAAATGTTATATTTGATTGATACTGGGCATTTACTGTACACATCTCCAATCCCACATCAAAGGAATTAGCTAAATTACTTAGTTTGATGTTACTTTGAAGTGATTTGAGCAGGCTAAGTGGATTTAGCTAGGCCCTTCATACCCTCAACAAAACTGTAAAGATAGAATGCCAAAATGTCTCCAGGTATATCAAGACTGTAAACACACCTTCGCAATGATATGCTTCCTCCACAAGATGGCACAAGTAACCAGAGAAACCTGGGTTAGTGTGCAGAAAGTTTTGAGTGCCAAAATAACTGTTTCTTGCGTAATAGGGAATACTTCTTGAATAATAAGCAATACCTTTCTGTGGCTTTATCTGGAAAACAACTGTATGTTTTTAAAAACATTTTTCAAAACGTTGTCTATACATCCTTGGAGTAAAATGTTGTGACTGTTGACTCCTCAAGAATGCTTATATTGCCTCAGAAACCAATCAGTTTAATAATCTACCAAATGTAATATATTGGAACCGCATTTCGACGAATCTGCCCAAAAGTTGAATGAACAATATTTCCTTTTGAGGAACAGAAATAAAATACTATGGATAGAGCAGAGAATATTTGGAATCAATTTCACGCTTCGGTAAAGACTAATTGCTCTGAATTATGCTATCACGATATTATTATGATAAGCTTCAAGCAGCATCTCACACTGGAACACATTTGTAATTAATCATCATTGTTGTTGTATTTTGTAGTAATTATTGGCTGGTAATGAATTGTCGTCTTAAATACAGTATAATGGGACATGCTTGAAGATGGAAATATAGCTATCCAGCAGGGTGTGTGTACCACATAGGAATTCCACTGCCAGAGAGGAAGTAGAAGGTGAGGGAAACTCCAGAGTGCATTCCTTTGTGACATCACACCAGAGAGGGAGCAATAGAGCTAATGTTGCTCCATCTCTGCTGTAATGTCAAGTCGGAATGTGTTGCATTGATCATTCAGTGTGTTGTTCCTTCTTTGAGATGATTGATACATCTGTGTGTCATTGAGTTATATGCCCCAAACAAGATGGGGCCTAGTCTTAGTTTTGCCAGTGCTGTAACTATAACCAGTGTGTGTGTGTGTGTGTGTGTGTGTGTGTGTGTGTGTTCATGCAGGTTTGCGTCCGTGTACAGCATATAAAGAGGAGATATGAACACAGTGACACACTTCTGATTAGCCCTACACCAGCCAAACACAACATGTCTTTAACAAAACAACAAATCTAGGTATCTTGTAAAACATGAGTAAATACTGCATGTTGGATAAACCTCTATGTAGTGTTATTATATAATGGTCCATCCCTACTACGGTGGACCCGAGATTCGAACCCACGCCGCAACGCCACCTACTCCAGGAACACTGTCAATACCACTGATACAGAAAACACAAGGCATTTCTAGGTTGGGACTGACAGTAGCCTACAGATTTCAGGAAGGTAGTATCGATATTAACCAAACCATCTGCTACAATATTTCAATGATAAAAGTAGAATGTTATGGATATACATTATACATTGAGAATGATATGGAGATAGTACCCAGAGTTACATATGAAACAGCCAGGGGATGTTGTTACACATATGGGCTCTGTTAATGAGAACAGGAGAGTGAGAGGAGAAAGTATAGAAGAAGTAATGTGATGGAAGAAGAGTTGTGAGTTAGACTGTGGGTTGAAGAAGGGTTGTGCGTTAGGCCGTGGGTTGAAGAAGAGTTGTGTGTTAGACTGTGGGTGTGAGAAGGGAGACAAGTCAGCAATTAAAGATATAAAGCCACATCTATATTCATCTAAAATGTTTTCCTCTGAGTTTTTACAAGTGTTCGATTCCTAAACATTGTGGTGCCTCACAGCAGGCTAGCAAACGCATAACAGTGTAGAAAGGTCCCATGGAGATTTTCCCATATTATTGCTAGTGCTTTTCAAATCTATTTTCGCTCATAAACATTCGCTGCAGCAGTGGGGGAAAGCAGCCTAATTGGTTTTGGTGGTGTTTTTTTCAGTGCACTTCCTTCAGTGTTTTGAGGGCAGTAAAGGGATAGTGTTCTCCAAAACCAAAGATTATCCAATGTTTTCAGACCAAAATAGTAACCTAATGGTGAGATGAGTTCCCTGTCCCCCACACAATCTATTGTGTAGGTCCAACTCCAAATGAATGAGAAAGATATGCACCGTCCGAAATGACCACGTTTCAGCTATTCTCTTCTTTCTGTATCAAAAGGTAAAAAAAAATAATGACAATAACCTCTAGTAACATCAACCATGTCCACCGTGCGGATTGGCGGAGGATCCAACCAGTTCTGAAGACGGTGTGTGTCATGACTCACCCGTCACATTGTCCAATGGGAGCGCTGCTGTTCTAACAGACAGTACTGATGAGGGTTGTCAGGAGAACTGATCAGACTTGACTGTGCACTTCTTTCATTCATTAGCTGCGTGGCACACAGTCTTTCAAACACAATCAAGCTGTGAGTAACATTGAGGCGCTGTGACAACCCTTGTCATCGATCTATCCCACTTCAGTATGCCTGCCTGCCAACGATGGCCAACTCAGGGGTAACAGTAACACTGCTATCAGATAGTGTAGAGAGAAGAAGAGAGAGAGGGAAAGAAAGTGTGTGTGTGTGTGTGTGTGTGTGTGTGCGTGCGTGCGTGCGTGCGTGCGTGCGTGCGTGCGTGTGTGTGCATGTGTAACCAATCATTTAGCTGGTTGTTATTCACTGGGCAACCCCACTCAAGTGTTGTGGTGCAGATTCTAGCTGACTTGCCGTGGTCGTTCCTCCCTAAGTCATGGCCTTGGAGGCTTGAGAAGACCTAGCGTTAGCCCGGGGTGCTTGAGTCAGCATTGGGGCTGCGTTTGTGCTGACTTTACTTCTGCGAGTCCTCAGCACCCCAGGAGACCCTATAGGAATATAATTAGCTCAAACAGGGCTAGCTAGGTTTGGTAATGAGGCAGTGAATGAACTGAAAGGCTTTAGCTCAGAGAGATAACACAGTGTTTTTAACCGCAGGATACCTGGGTTTCAAACCCTGGTCGGTCACATTAACCAACTGAAAATAGCCTCGTACACGTTCATCAAAAGGCAATATTAACTTAAACCTGAGCTGAACAGTGTGTGTCTGAATGTTTCTGCAGTTTAATATGCAGTACTGTACATTTACATTCAGTACACGAATGAGTTGAGAGTAGCGGACGGCGAGGAATCTGTTCATCAAAGTTTAATACAAGATAGAATCCCATTGCCTCAACAAGAGGATGTGAACAAAGTTTCTTGGTTCACTTGTCAAGATGCTGATTCAAACTCAAATGTAAAAAAAATTTGGGTGAAGGATCCCAACAGATACAGAATGAGAATGTCAATGTGGACAGAGAGTAGAGTTTTCTCGGTTCTTTACAGTAGCTGTCTGTCTCAGCCTGTCAACAACACAGCTATAGTCTGACAGCAGATGTTAGACTGCTGAACTATCTGTCTCCCAATGCTCCATCAAAAGTAACAGAAGTGTCAACACGGGGATAGACATTAACGGTTGCCCAATTGCCCGAGGCAGGTAAACTGAACAGTCGGGTAGGCGGACTCTGCTCTGAAGACTACCATTCATTCGTGTTGACTCTCGTGTTCCATTTGTTCATGTGCATTTAGCGACTCACAAAAAAAATACGAAGAAATGCAGAGCAATGTGAGCAATCACAGTTGTAAACCGTGAAACAGGAATGCACCGATGGAGGGAGGCAAACTGATCTGTACTATACACGCATTCAAAAGTATTCAGAACAGTTATTTTGTTTGTTTCTGTGTTTTTATAGTCTGTTCAGATACATGTTACCCAGCACAAAGCTCAGCACCAGATGTCATGATCGACTACCAGATTCTTGCCAGATGTCCCGCTAACAACATTCTTGACGTTGACCAACTGTCAGAGGATTTCACTTTCTTTTTAACAGGTGTGTCCTAAACGGTCGTGCAACTGTGGCCCCTGCCCCCCCCCATGTAGCCTGCAACGTGGCAGCAAAAATACATTTCCATTCAACAATGGGTAAGAAAGTTATATTCAATGTTATACTGAATAGCAGTTCTGAACAGCGTAGGGTTTGAGGTCTGATAAAATATCACACGGTGTGACAGGTCCCAAGAGAATGACAGAACATGAATCAGCCTGCCCTGAATGGAGGAGCACTCTGAAACTATCAACGTCTCAACTTCCATTGAGGCAGCTGCCAAGAAGATGATTATTTTCAAGATTCGATTTAAGATGGAGCTCCTGCTCGCTGCCTTTTGAAATCTATAAAAGATGAACTCAGTTCTTTTCATCTGTGACATGTGGGAGAGGAGGAGTGAGAGACAAGAGGGAAAGAAGAGGAGAGAGAGGCACAGAAAATAATAATAGATTTTGGTTCTGAAATTCCCATACTAACCCTTACAGGATGACATGTAAGGTAACTTTAAAGTACCTGGGTTCAAATAGTATGTGATTCTTTTTTTTGAATACTTAAAAATACTTTAGCCTGGCTTAATGGAATCCAGTAGAATAGTTCCAAAAACTGCAAACCCATCTGCTGGCACTCCAGGCAGGCTCAATCAAATGCTCAAAATATTAAAAACAAAAATCTAATACTATTTGAAACCATGGTTTGCTGTATGCACACCCAAACTATTTGAAAGAGTATGCTAAGGATGGTATGTCGTATGGTATTTTAGATACATAGTGCAGTCAAGTGGATGCAGGATAACTTTGTCATTTTTATCATAAACATTTTCTCTGCAGTCTCATTGTCCCCTTATCACCTTTTACACAGAACTCATTGTCCCCTTATCACCTTTTACACAGAACTCATTGTCCCCTTATCACCTTTTACACAGAACTCATTGTCCCCTTATCACCTTTTACACAGAACTCATTGTCCCCTTATCACCTTTTACACAGAACTCATTGTCCCCTTATCACCTTTTACACGGAACTCATTGTCCCCTTATCACCTTTTACACTGTCACGGTTTCGGCCGAGGCTGCTCCTCCTCCTGGTTCGGGCAGGCTTCGGCGGTCGTCGTCCCCGGAGTACTAGCTGCCACCGATCTATGTTTCATGTTCGTTTGGTTTTGTCTTGATGTTGTACACCTGTGTCTAGTTAGTCCTCGTTAGTGTCCTATTTAGTTCTCGTTGTGTGTGCCTGTGATTGTTCTTCTGTTTTGGTATTGGAGCTACGTACTTCCCTCCAGTGTTTGGAGAGGTTTTCGCACATGTTAGTGCGCCGTTTGTTTGACGCCTGTGTGCGCCGTTATTTCGCCTCCGGGCTTATTGTGCTTATTTTCTACGTGAATATTTCACTAAAGTCTTTTGGACTGAGCTTCTGCGTCCTGCGCTTGATTCCTGCACCACACCCACCTTCAGCACCCCGTGACATACACGGAACTCATTGTCCCCTTATCACCTTCTACACAGAATTCATTGTCTCTCTCTGTTCTGGTAACATGACACACTGGTACTTTATGGGCTTGTTGTGAAGAGAATGACTGAATTACTGCATTACTGAATTACTGCATTACTGCATTACTGAATGTACCAGATTTTCAAAGCTACTAGTTTTTGTTATTCGGAAAGTATTCAGAACCCTTGACTTTTTCCACATTTTGTTACATTACAGCCTTATTCTAAAATTTATTTAAATGTTTTTTTTTTCCTCTTCAATCTACACACAATACCCCATAATGACTTAGCAAAAACAGGTTTTTAGAAATGTTTGCAAATGTATTAGAAATACATAACGGAAATATCACATTTATATAAGTATTCAGACCCTTTGCTCAGTACTTTGTTGAAGCACCTTTGGCAGCGATTACAGCCTCGAGTCTTCTTGGGTATGACGCTACAAGCTTGGCACACCTGTATTTGGGGAGTTTCTCCCATTCTTCTCTGCAGATCCTCTCAAGCTCTGTCAGGTTGGATGGGGAGTGTCACTGCACAGCTATTATCAGGTCTCTCCAGAGATGTTAGATCGGGTTCAAGTCCGGCTCTGGCTGGGCCTCTCAAGGACATTCAGAGACTTGTCCCGAAGCCACTCCTGCGTCGTCTTGGCTGTGTGCTTAGGTTCATTGTACTGTTGGAAGGTGAACCTTCGCCCCAGTCTGAGGTCCTGAAAGCTCTGGAGCAGGTTTTCATCAAGGATCTCTCTGTACTTTGCTCCGTTCATCTTTCCCTCGATCCTGACTAGTCTCCCAGCCCATGCCACTGAAAAACACCCCTACAGCATGATGCTGCCACCACCATACTTCACCGTAGGGATGGTGCCAGGTTTCCTCCAATCATGACGCTTGGCATTCAGGCCAAAGAGTTCAATCTTGGTTTCATCAGACCAGAGAATCTTGTTTCTCATGGTCTGAGAGTCCTTTAGGTGCCTTTTGGCAAACTCCAAGCGGGCTGTCATATGCCTTTTACTGAGGAGTGGCTTCCGTCTGGCCACTCTACCATAAAGGCCTGATTGATGGAGTGCTGCAGAGATGGTTGTCCTTCTGGAAGGTTCTCCCATCTCCACACAGGAACTCTGGAGCTCTGGCAGGCAGAGTGACCATCGGGTTCTTGGTCACATCCCTGACCTAGGCCCTTCTCCCCCGATTGCTCAGTTTGGCCGGGCGGCCAGCTCTAGGAAGAGTCTTGGTGGTTCCAAACTTATTCCATTAAAGAATGATGGAGGCCACAGTGTTCTTGGGGACATTCAATGCTGCAGACATTTTTTGGTACCCTTCCCCAGATCTGTGCCTCGACACAATCCTGTCTCTGAGCTCTACGGACAATTCCTTCGACCTCATGGCTTGGTTTTTGCTCTGACATGCACTGTCAACTGTGGGACCTTATATAGACAGGTGTGTGCCTTTCCAAATCATGTCCAATCAATTGAATGTACCACAGGTGGACTCCAATGAAGTTGTAGAAACATTTCAAGGATGATCAATGGAAACAGGATGCACCTGAGCTCAATTTCGAGTCTCATAGCAAAGGGTCTGAATACCTATGTAAAAGAGGTATTTCCGTTTGCTAAAATGTCAAAAAACTTGTTTTCACTTTGTCATTATGAGGTATTTTGTGTAGATTGATGAGACAAAAAACTATTTAATCCATTTTAGAATAAGGCTGTTATTTAACGAACTTTGGAAAAGGTCAAGGGGTCTGAATACTTTCCGAATGCACTGTATTTCACCTCTCTCTGATCATTTTTATTGTATATTAATTGTATAGGTGTCACGCCCTGGCCTATAGAACTCTAGCTAGTCAGGGTGTGAATATCTATGTTTGTATGTCTATGTTTGGCCGGGTGTGGTTCCCAATCAGAGGCAGCTGTCGCTCGTTGTCTCTGATTGGGGATCATACTTAGGCAGCCAGTTTTCCTGCCTGTGTTGTGGGTTTTTGTTTGTGTTCGGTTAGTGTGGCTTGTTAGTGTTAGCCTTCCGACGTCACGTTTCGTTGTTTTTGTATGTTTATTATGTTCAATAAACATGGAGGCATTTCACGCTGCGTTTTGGTCCTTCCCGTTCATCAACGAACGTGACAATAGGTTGTGTCTGTTAGTGTTTTAGTACATTTGCAACATTTTAATATTAAAATAATCATTCTAGTTGTACTCACTACTCAGCTTGCAGTTGCTACTTTAACACAGTGAACAACATTGAAAACATTCTCTATTTTCAGTGTGGGTGTACTTTGTTTAATCATCTCATATCTAGGCCAATGCAAAGAAAGTTTCATCCAACTTCTACAGAACTTAAATTAATCAAGATCTTAAGAACTCTTAAGTGCTCTTCAGGGTTGAGCAGAGCTCTGTGCATCTCTACTAACGTGTCCTGGGGCACAATGTGTTTCTTATAGAACTTTAAACACTCTTTCCCCATTAACTTCTGCATAATGGTGAAAGAATCGCAGTTAAGTGATATCTTTCCCTTCCCTGATGAAAATGTCCCATAACATAAATATATATGCATGTTTGTACATAAAGACCTTGCTTTGTACACATTTAAAAGGTATGGATGGCAAAACCATAGAAATAAAATGGGGACATCCGTTCTATAAATTCTATTACTATGGGCAACATAAGGCTAGGTGGCCAAATTATATCTCAAGGCCTTTGCATACTAATTTACCAAGCCAATATTTTGACACTAGGAAATCCACACCGCTGTCCTTCTCTCTTGTGTAATAAACTAGTGTAATTTAAGAGTCCCCAAGGCATGACAGCTAATTCCACTCACTCGGATACTGTATTGATTCACAGACTGTCTACTCCTACCTGATTTACATTGAAAATAGCAATCTCTCTGGGTTGGAATGAACACGTTTTTCCAAATGAAAAACCAGGGGACACTTTTCTCAACAATAGAGAAAAGAACATTGAGATATTTATATTTTGTATACTCATACAAATTCATGGCTTTGTGTAAGTGTTATTTCAGAATGTTGGCAACTTAATTGTTTACTTAGTTCAGTATCATTTTGAGTGCTGCAATGTCAACATGCCGGTGAGACACACTGTCACTCTAATCACAACACAAACACAAGGTCAAATCTCTCAGAGACACCCTTGTGAATGCCTAGTCTTTAGCTCAGAGGGCTAACACATTCTTGTGGCGCTGCACAGGAGACCCGGGGTTTCGAACCAGGTTAATGTGAGAGCAGACTAAAAGCTCTGACCAGATGGGCGGCCATATCGACAGAGTAATGAAACAGATGGATACAGTCCGGACACCTATCTGAACCCTCTCTGAATCAACCATTCTCCTCACATAGGGCCTGATTCAGACTTGAGGTAAGTAGACTTAACATGGACTTAAGTCCATGTTAAGTCAACTTCTCTCAAGTCCGAATCGGGCCCATACTGACTGAACAAGGAGGATAGAGTGGTGCCCAAGTGTCCTATTGTCATATTACTGTATATAATGCATAGAATGTAAGGCTCTTGGTATTGTATCAATAAAAAGCAAAGACATTTCGGCAACACTTCATTTTACGGTCCTGTATCCACTGGTTATTGCCTGGTATTTACTAGGAAATTACTGTATATGGCAACAGTGGATCCTTTGATCCTAAACGTATTATTGCCTTAGCGGTGTCTGGTTCTGTGGACAACACTGGAGAAAGGAGGTCGGAGAAAGGAGGACGGAGAAAGGAGGACGGAGAAAGAAGGACGGAGAAAGGAGGACGGAGAAAGGAGGACGGAGAAAGGAGGACGGAGGAAGGGGGACGGAGAAAGGAGGACGGAGAAAGGGAGAAAGGAGGACGGAAAAGGAGGACGGAGAAAGGAGGACGGAGAAAGGAGGACAGAGAAATGAGGACGGAGAAAGGAGGACGGAGAAAGGAGGACGGAGAAAGGAGGACGGAGAAAGAAGGAAAAGTGATGGAGAAAAAGAGGCCATGATATCTCAAAAACCAAAACCAAAACAAAATGGCAGACATTGTGGCTCCCTATAAGACCAGATGTGCCTCCCTCTTCCATAGATACATGGCCATTGATGTGGTGTCAGACAGCGTATGAGCCCTGCTTGGCAGATGTGCTACTGTTTATCTATCTGTATATTTCCTAGGAGCCCTGCCAGGCAGTACCAGAGAATGACCATGTGCGCTGAACAGAAAGCGACTATCAATGACAGAGGACATTTCTATCATGCTCCCTTCATAATGACAGTGTTGGCTGCTGTCCCTGGTGCTGAAATCAGCCTCCAGCTCTTGGTTTGTTATAAAGTTGAGGAATGGGGCAAGAGGTATGTAACCACTCTCATATTCATAGATGGAGCTATGGAAACAAGGACAGTCCGAGGTCAGTGTGATAGTTTTAATCATATTTCGAAGCTATACACTGTTTGTTTAGCCTCCAAAGACATTGGTTCCAAACAATGGAGTTGGCTAACACAAACAACCCTATTTGGCACTTATATGTATACATTTGTCTTGAGTCTAGTTCAGCTCCAGATTCAGGAATAAATAACTGCAATGAACAGCACAATAAAGTTGAGAACTACAGGCTACCAGTGCAGTGGATTAATAAAAAAACGGGGCCGATCCTTATCACATGACCAGCTAGCGGCAGAGTGAACTAGAGCGCGCGCGAGGGAGGTAGAGTTCTCCGGTACACAAACCTACACACCGCCATCCCCCCTCTGCTTTACGCCCAATTTCTTTTTTAATTGACAACAATTTCTCCCACTCGGTGAGTACCTTCTTCATGGTATTTTCCTAAACATAATTTAATCCTATTTTCCTCCTTGTCTTGGTGTTCAGAGATGAGAAATGTTGGTTTTACTGGTGTGTTCTAATTTTCTGAATGCAATGATTCTAATGTTGGATGCACAGAATTCAACCACTGGAATATACGTGCTTGCGGAGCTCTTGATATTTTTCATCCCTGAAGCAGTTGTATTCCGACACACTCTTATCCCCCGTTCTTTCTTTCTTTCTTTCTTTCTTTCTTCTTATTTTTGTGTGGTTTTGTTTGTTTCTGTTCTTTGATCTTGCTGTGGTCTTCAGGATTTTGCTTTTCAACTACGTGAGAATTTAACTTTGCTTGGAGTCATTTTTTCATGTACTTAACGTTATTTTTGTTTACAAGTCCTGTCACTTTTTTCCCACCTGTTTACGATAGGCTATAACAGGATGCTGGACAGATTGAATGAATCCAAGTAATATTTCGACTCATTAAATGTTCCAGCTAATTTCTACTGAGTGGAAGCAGGCACACATTTCACACTGTTGACGTTGTTATTCACTGTTTGGCATTCCTGAAATAAATCACTCACTGCACTGGTATTTTGTGGAATCCAATCATGATATCTCAGGGAGTTAAAGCAGAGAATCAGTTAAAATCGTGTCTGTGTGTGTGTGTTTGCGTGTGAGGCCTTTCTGCAGTCATTCAATATGCAAATGTATGCTGAAGGTTTCTGCAGGTCCCCTAATGATACATTTGATTAATGATGTGACCTTGACATACAAACTGGAAGCTTCAACACACGACCTCTCTGCAGGCTGATAGCTGATACGACCCAACTATAGACCATAACCATTACAAAACAACATTTATATCTGTCTATCTGTATTGATACTTACAAGTTAAAAACATTTACAGCTGTCAAACCATTGTTGATTTAAGCATGACTCACAGGATCGCTTTACAAATTCCTCATCTAATTTACAAGGCCTTTAGCTCAGTGGGCTAACGTGGTTTAGAGGCATAGGGGCAACCTGGGCTGAATACCCACTCAGTTCCAAAATAACCAAACAAGGGCCTAATCTATTCAGACTCATCTATACTGACAACATTGGATGCTGTCCTTGGTCCAGAAACCAGCCTCCATCTGGGTTTAATAGGTGGGTGAATTGTTCTATTTGTATTTATTATGGATCCCCATTAGTTCCTGCTAAGGCAGCAGCTCCAGCATCTTCACAAGGTCCTTTGCTGTTGTTCTGGGATTTATTTGCACTTTTCGCACCAAAGTACGTTCATCTCTAGGAGACAGAACGCGTCTCCTTCCTGAGCGGTATGATGGCTGCGTGGTCCCATGGTGTTTATACTTGCGTACTATTGTTTGTACAGATGAACGTGGTACCTTCAGGCATTTGGAAATTGCACCCAAGGATGAACCAGACTTGTGGAGGTCTACAATTTTTTTCTGAGGTCTTGACTGATTTCTTTTGATTTTTCCATGATGTCAAGCAAAGAAACACTGAGTTTGAAGGTAGGCCTTGAAATACATCCACAGGTACACCTCCAATTGACTCAAATGATGTCAATTAGCCTATCAGAAGCTTCTAAAGCCATGACATCATTTTCTGGAATTGTCCAAGCTGTTTAAAGGCAAAGTCAACTTAGTGTATGTAAACTTCTGACCCACTGGAATTGTGATAAAGTGAATTAAGTGAAATAATCTGTCTGTAAACAATTGTTGGAAAAATTACTTGTGTCATGCACAACGTAGATGTCCTAACCGACTTGCCAAAACTATAGTTTGTTGACAAGAAATTTGTGGAGTGGTTGAAAAATAAGTTTTAATGACTCCAACCTAAGTGTATGTAAACTTCCGACTTCAACTGTATATATATATACAATACCAGTCAAAAGTTTGGACACACCTACTCATTCAAGGGTTGTTCTTTATTTTTACATTGTAGAATAATAGTGAAGACATCAAAACTATGAAATAACACATATGGAATCATATAGTAACCAACAAAAGTGGTAAACAAATCAAAATATATTTTATATTTGAGATTCTTCAAATAGCCACCCTTTGCCTTGATGATAGCTTTGCACACTATTGGCATTCTCTCAACCAGCTTCATGAGGTATTCACCTGGAATGCATTTCAATTAACAGGTGTGCCTTCTTAAAAGTTAATTTGTGGAATTTCTTTCCTTCTTAATGCGTTTGAGCCAATCAGTTGTGTTGTGACAAGGTATGGGGGGTATACAGAAGATAGCCCTATTTGGTAAAAGACCAAGTCCATATTATGGCAAGAACAGCTCAAATAAGCAAAGAGAAACAACAGTCCATCATTACTTTAAGACATGAAGGTCAGTCAATACGGAACATTTCAAGAACTTTGAACGTTTCTTCAAGTGCAGTCGCAAAAACCATCAAGCGCTATGATGAAACTGGCTCTCATGAGGACTGCCACAGGAATGGAAGACCCAGAGTTACCTCTGCTGCAGAGGATAAGTTCATTAGAGTTACCAGCCTCAGAAATTGCAGCCCAAATGAATGCTTCACAGAGTTCAAGTAACAGACACATCTCAACATCAACTGTTCAGAGGAGACTGTGAGAATCAGGCCTTCATGGTCGAATTGCTGCAAAGAAACCACTACTAAAGGACACCAATAAGAAGAAGAGACCTGCTTGGGCCAAGAAACACGAGCAATGGACATTAGACCGGTGGAAATGTGTCCTTTGGTCTGGTCTTCAAATTGGAGATTTTTGGTTCCAACCACCGTGGCTTTGTGAGACGGGTGTGGGTGAACGGATGATCTCCGCATGTGTATTTCCCACCGTAAAGCATGGAGGAGGAGGTGTTATGGTGTGGGGGTGCTTTGCTGGTGACACTGTCAGTGATTTATTTAGAATTCAAGGCACACTTACACTTAACCAGCATGGCTACCACAGCATTCTGCAGTGATACGCCATCCCATCTGGTTTGGGCTTAGTGGGACTATCATTTGTTTTTCAGCAGGACAATGACCCAACAAATCAAATCAAATCAAATTTGTCACATACACGTGTTTAGCAGATGTTATTGCGGGTGTAGTGAAATGCATGTGCTTCTAGCTCCGACAGTGCAGTAATATCTAACAAGTAATATCTAACAATTTCACAACATATACCCAATACACACAAAACTAGTAAGGAATGGAATTTAAGAATATATACAGTGAGGGAAAAAAGTATTTGATCCCCTGCTGATTTTGTACGTTTGCCCACTGACAAAGACATGATCAGTCTATCATTTTAATGGTAGGTTTATTTGAACAGTGAGAGACAGAATAACAACAAAAACGCATGTCAAAAATGTTATAAATTGATTTGCATTTTAATGAGGGAAATAAGTATTTGACCCCTCTGCAAAACATGACTTAGTACTTTGTGGCAAAACCCTTGTTGGCAATCACAGAGGTCAGACGTATCTTGTAGTTGGCCACCAGGTTTGCACACATCTCAGGAGGGATTTTGTCCCACTCTTCTTTGCAGATATTCTCCAAGTCATTAAGGTTTCGAGGCTGACGTTTGGCAACTCGAACCTTCAGCTCCCTCCACAGATTTTCTATGGGATTAAGGACTGGAGACTGGCTAGGCCACTCCAGGACCTTAATGTGCTTCTTCTTGAGCCACTCCTTTGTTGCCTTGGCCGTGTGTTTTGGGTCATTGTCATGCTGGAATACCCATCCACGACCCATTTTCAATGCCCTGGCTGAGGAAAGGAGGTTCTCACCCAAGAGTTGACGGTACATGGCCCCGTCCATCGTCCCTTTGTTGCGGTGAAGTTGTGCTGTCCTCTTAGCAGAAAAACACCCCCAAAGCATAATGTTTCCACCTCCATTTTTGATGGTGGGGATGGTGTTCTTGGGGTCATAGGCAGCATTCCTCCTCCTCCAAACACGGCGAGTTGAGTTGATGCCAAAGAGCTCGATTTTGGTCTCATCTGACCACAACACTTTCACCCAGTTCTCCTCCGAATCATTCAGATGTTAATTGGCAAACTTCAGACGGGCCTGTATATGTGCTTTCTTGAGCAGGGGGACCTTGCGGGCGCTGCAGGATTTCAGTCCTTCACGGTGTAGTGTGTTACCAATTGTTTTCTTGGTGACTATGGTCCCAGCTGCCTTGAGATCATTGACAACATCCTCCCGTGTAGTTCTGGGCTGATTCCTCACCGTTCTCATGATCATTGCAACTCCACGAGGTGAGATCTTGCATGGAGCCCCAGGCCGAGGGAGATTGACAGTTATTTTGTGTTTCTTCCATTTGCGAATAATCGCACAAACTGTTGTCACCTTCTCACCAAGCTGCTTGGCAATGGTCTTGTAGCCCATTCCAGCCTTGTGTAGGTCTACAATCTTGTCCCTGACATCCTTGGAGAGCTCTTTGGTCTTGGCTATGGTGGAGAGTTTGGAATCTGATTGATTGATTGCTTCTGTGGACAGGTGTCTTTTATACAGGTAACAAGCTGAGATTAGGAGCACTCCCTTTAAGAGTGTGCTCCTAATCTCAGCTCGTTACCTGTATAAAAGACACCTGGGAGCCAGAAATCTATCTGATTGAGAGGGGGTCAAATACTTATTTCCCTCATTAAAATGCAAATCAATTTATAACATTTTTGACATGTGTTTTTCTGGATTTTTGTTGTTGTTATTCTGTCTCTCACTGTTCGGATAAACGTACCATTAAAGTTATAGACTGATCATTTCTTTGTCAGTGGGCAAATGTACAAAATCAGCAGAGGATCAAATACTTTTTTCCCTCACTGTACATATATGGACAAGCAATGACAGAGCGGCATGGACTAAGATACAGTAGAATATTATAGAATACAGTATATACATATGAGATGAGTAGTGCAAGATATGTAAACACTATTAAAGTGACTAGTGTTCCATTTCTTAAAGTGGCCAGTGATTTCAATAGGCAGCAGCAGCCTCTAATGTGCTAGTGATGGCTATTTAACAGTCTGATGGCCTTGAGATAGAAGCTGTTTTTCAGTCTCTCGGTCCCAACTTTGATGCACCTGTACTGACCTCGCCTTCTGGATGATAGTGGGGTGAACAGGCAGTGGCTCGGGTGGTTGATGTCGATGATCTTCTTTTTTGCCTTCCTGTGACATCGAGTGCTGTAGGTGTCCTGGAGGGCAGGTAGTTTGCCCCCAGTAAGGTGTTCGGCAGACCGAAAAGAAAAACCCTTGAATGAGTAGGTGCGTCCAAACCTTTGACTGGTACTGTATGTCTGAGCTGGACGTCCAGAGTAAGCAGATTGAGACATTGCAGTGACCTTTTCCTTCTCTACTCCTCAGCCTGGTTGTCGTGCCACTGCCTCACCACCATGTAGCCACTCTCTGACTGACTGGCCAGGGCTGCCCTGCAAAGACTCCTCCCTAGGGAAGTCACCTCTCCCCTCCCATCTCACCCACCCCTCCCATCCTACCCCATCCTCCCATCCCGGCCCCCCCTCCCCTTGGAGAATATAAAATATATGTTAATTTGTTTAACACTTTTTTGGTTACTACATGATTCCATATGTGTTATATCATCGTTTTGATGTCTTCACTATTATTCTACAATGTAAAAAAATAGTACAAATAAAGAAAAACCCTTGAATGAGTAGGTGTGTCCAAACTTTTGACTGGTAGTGTATATTCCTCAATATGCTGACAGTTTCCACATTGGAAATTTGTCCGGACAATATTATCCCGTAACTGTGCAATATAGGTGCAGCTCCTACATGGGATGCAACGTTCCCCATAGTCTCTGAAGGTGGTTGCTGCCAATCTGGAAAAGTCAGTTTCCCCATATGACGGAAAGTGGTAGAAGCCATTTTGAAAAAATTCGGTTAAAATCCACACAAATAAAATAGGTTGGCGAGGAATCAGCTAAAAGTAATTCAATCCACACAATGTGATAGTTAGTTAGATTGAATCACACAGTGTTTAGGATCACCACAATTATAGGCAGCAAGCCTGAACCCAACCACAGACTAGAATCCAGCCAGCACTAGGACCCACAATAAACACAACCAAGGCACAAAACTCGCCAGCATAACAACAGCAAGAAGAGAGCGGTGACTTACTCAATGCGATTAAATGCTGGGGCCCATCAAAACAGCAATGCAACGGAGGCCGTGGCCAGGGGATGTCGTTTTCAGTACGGGCCGGTGGAAACCTGGGAGGGTGGCAAGCGCTACACTGGGCCACAGAAGAGTAAATCCAAGTGGAGTTCAAGTTTGGCAGTAATCCAAAAACATCCAAGGCACAATCGACCTACAACAACTCAAGAAAGCTAGCTAGCTATGCTAAGAAATCTAGCGTTAGCTAGCTACGCACAAGTCTCTCCCTCCCTTTTGCTGATGTTGAGGTGCAATAACCAATGACCAATGGATCATGGTCATGAATGCACCTCACAAACATTATTCAGGCTGTAACTCATAGTCATTCAGTTCAGGAACAGGCTCTGATCGGGATCACTCTGGCTTCGTCCATAACGACAGCATCAACCACTATCCTTGGTGCTGAAACCAGCTATGAGTTGGTCCCCCTCCTTTTTTTCTGGCTTGACTGAGCCCCACTTAAGACAGGCTGATATTGGACAGATGAGATGCATTTTGAAAACCATTTCACCATTCAGATTGGGAAGGTCAGATAATAGGTGGAGGAAACCAAGCATGAAATATGCTTTATATGCAAACAATACTTAGCCATCTCTCACTGGAGGAAGACTGCCTGGGAGTAGTGAGACTGACTGACTGAGTCTACATCTGATATGGCTACTGTGAGAAACAGATCTGAATAGCAGCTTGTCCCTGAACAGTAGGACAGTATTACTGAACAGTAGGACTGTCCTACTGTTCAGTAATACTGTCCTACTGTTCAGTAATACTGTCCTACTGTTCAGTAATACTGTCCTACTGTTCAGTAATACTGTCCTACTGTTCAGTACTACTGTCCTACTGTTCAGTAATACTGTCCTACTGTTCAGTACTACTGTCCTACTGTTCAGTACTACTGTCCTACTGTTCAGTACTAATGTCCTACTGTTCAGTACTACTGTCCTACTGTTCAGTACTACTGTCCTACTGTTCAGTACTACTGTCCTACTGTTCAGTAATACTGTCCTACTGTTCAGTAATACTGTCCTACTGTTCAGTACTACTGTTCTACTGTTCAGTACTACTGTCCTACTGTTCAGTACTACTGTCCTACTGTTCAGTACTACTGTCCTACTGTTCAGTACTACTGTCCTACTGTTCAGTACTACTGTCCTACTGTTCAGTACTACTGTCCTACTGTTCAGTAATACTGCCCTACTGTTCAGTAATACTGTCCTACTGTTCAGTAATACTGTCCTACTGTTCAGTAATACTGTCCTACTGTTCAGTACTACTGTTCTACTGTTCAGTAATACTGTCCTACTGTTCAGTAATACTGTCCTACTGTTCAGTACTAATGTCCTACTGTTCAGTACTACTGTCCTACTGTTCAGTACTACTGTCCTACTGTTCAGTACTACTGTCCTACTGTTCAGTACTACTGTCCTACTGTTCAGTACTACTGTCCTACTGTTCAGTAATACTGTCCCACTGTTCAGTAATACTGTCCCACTGTTCAGTACTACTGTACTACTGTTCAGTACTACTGTCCTACTGTTCAGTACTACTGTCCTACTGCTCAGTACTACTGTCCTACTGCTCAGTAATACTGTCCTACTGTTCAGTACTACTGTGCTACTGTTCAGTACTACTGTCCTACTGTTCAGTAATACTGTCCTACTGTTCAGTAATACTGTCCTACTGTTCAGTAATACTGTCCTACTGTTCAGTACTACTGTCCTACTGTTCAGTACTAATGTCCTACTGTTCAGTACTACTGTCCTACTGTTCAGTACTACTGTCCTACTGTTCGGTAATACTGTCCTACTGTTCAGTAATACTGTCCTACTGTTCAGTAATACTGTCCTACTGTTCAGTACTACTGTCCTACTGTTCAGTAATACTGCCCTACTGTTCAGTACTACTGTCCTACTGTTCAGTAATACTGTCATACTGTTCAGTACTACTGTCCTACTGTTCAGTAATACTGTCCTACTGTTCAGTACTACTGTCCTACTGTTCAGTAATACTGTCCTACTGTTCAGTAATACTGTCCTACTGTTCAGTACTACTGTCCTACTGTTCAGTACTACTGTCCCACTGTTCAGTAATACTGCCCTACTGTTCAGTACTACTGCCCTACTGTTCAGTAATACTGTCCTACTGTTCAGTAATACTGTCCTACTGTTCAGTACTACTGTCCTACTGTTCAGTAATACTGTCCTACTGTTCAGTACTACTGTCCTACTGTTCAGTACTACTGTCCTACTGTTCAGTACTACTGTCCTACTGTTCAGTAATACTGTCCTACTGTTCAGTAATACTGTCCTACTGTTCAGTACTACTGTCCTACTGTTCAGTACTACTGTCCTACTGTTCGGTAATACTGTCCTACTGTTCGGTAATACTGTCCTACTGTTCGGTAGTACTGTCCTACTGTTCGGTAATACTGTCCTACTGTTCGGTAATACTGTCCTACTGTTCGGTAATACTGTCCTACTGTTCAGTAATACTGTCCTACTGTTCAGTAATACTGCCCTACTGTTCAGTAATACTGTCCTACTGTTCAGTACTACTGTCCTACTGTTCAGTAATACTGTCCTACTGTTCAGTAATACTGTCCTACTGTTCAGTAATACTGTCCTACTGTTCAGTAATACTGTCCTACTGTTCGGTAGTACTGTCCTACTGTTCGGTAATACTGTCCTACTGTTCGGTAGTACTGTCCTACTGTTCGGTAATACTGTCCTACTGTTCAGTAATACTGTCCTACTGTTCAGTAATACTGTCCTACTGTTCAGTACTACTGTTCTACTGTTCAGTAATACTGTCCTACTGTTCAGTAATACTGTCCTACTGTTCAGGGGCCGTACTACTGTTCATTAGGAGATCTGAGAGGATTTGACAGGTGGAAGCAAATATGGTAATACATCCACCCTGTTTTCTGATTGGCTAGGTGAAGGTATTGCCATGATGCTTATACCAATCAAATCTTCTCAGATCTCCACAAGTGCATACACTCTTAGTAAAAAAGGTGCCATCTAGAACCTAAAAGGGTTATTTGGCTATCCCAGGTAGAACCTTTTTGGGTTCCATGTAGAACAATTTCCACAGAGGGTTCTATATGGAACTGAAAAGGGTTCTACCTGGAACCAAAAAGGGTTCTACCTGGAACCAAAAAGGGTGCTCCTATGGGGACAGCCGAAGAACCCTTTTTGAAACCCTTTTTTCTTAGAGTGTAGAATGACCTTCCCTCTGGTCCCATACAGACTGGGAAGTATCCATGTTTTACGATCAGATAATTACTCACAACTCCAATGACTCATTTACTTTAGCCGGGTGTTGGAACTAACGTATGGAAGCTGTATCTGGCATCAACACAAGGGGAATTAAATTAAATAGAGAAATATGTTGGTGCCAGGAGATATGTGAGAGCCTCCCTGGCTGCTGTATGTTTGGTTTTACTATAGTCCAGAAGTCCTCACAAGGATAGGAAAACAAGGAATATTCGGACAAGTGGGGACATTCCGCCGGTCCCCACAAGGAAAAAGGTTTAGGGGTAAAGGTTAGGTTTAGGGGTTAGGGAAAATAGGATTTTGAATGAGAATAAATTATGTGTGTGTGTGTGCGTGCATTGTGTGCGTGCTATATATGTTCCCATGCCCTCAAGCAGAGCTGGCCCTCCCAGCCAGTTGACAGTAGTGCACAGCAGTAGGTTGACATCTGCTCAGTGTGCCCTTTACTAGTGTGTTCTGCTGTGTCAAAACGTTGCTATTCAGGCCATAAACCCAGTGCTAAACCCAGTGCTAAATCCAGTGCTAAGCCCCTTGAAGATGATTGGCATTGCAAAGGCCTTTTGCTCTCTTTTTGAAATCTCTCTCTCTCTCTCTCTCGCTCTCTCTCTCTCTCTCTCTCCTCTTGCAAGCATACACAGGCTGGGATAGGTAGAACAATTCTTTGATGTGGTCAAAAGAAACATGGTTTGCCTCAAAGGCTTTGGAACCGTGCTAGCTGGAGGTTAATACACTGTAAGGGCAATTTGTCGCCCCATACAGTATAACTCATTACCCTTGATTAGTTGAATCAGGTATGCTTGTGCTTGGCTACAAAAAAAGTGTGCCCTTGAAGGCACTTCAGTGTACCGGAGTTAAGAAACACTACTCCAAGACAATCCATATGTCCAGAAGGAGAGATTCCACCATATAAATAGATTAGTTATGAAATTAACTAATTATATTTCTACGGGTTCCATTGGACTGGGTGTAGAATGGATCTGATGCGCCTATTCATTAAATCCTATTAGCAACAAATTAGCCATTGGCTAATTGGGGCATTTCAATGATTCAGCAACGCCTGCTGCTGTTGGGGTATTAGCTGACTAATTTATAAATGTATGGCTACAATAAGGGAACAGAAACAGAAAGAAGAGAGGGAGGAAGTGAGTTATGAAAATGACATTGTTTACAAGGACTTGTGGGAAAAGAGGGCTAAAAAGAGAAATTACAGATTTAGCTGCATTGCAGGATACGGAATTATCTAGTATAATACCCATGATAAATCACCCACAAAGCATTTGGGCTGGTTTTCAACTGAATTGGACAGTCACACAGAATGATACCGAAGTTCATTCTGGAAAAAATTAAGATATTCTATTCTATTCTATAGAACAGGCCAGGCTAAGGGAAGTCAGTATCACATCACGTGAGAGTGGTTCATCAGATCCCCTCCGTTACGCTCTTTTCACACAATCTCAGTTCCGAAAAAAAGCTTCCATCATGTATGAATTCTCCAGAGGTAAAAAGGTTTGAAGCTGATAGAAAGTAATCATTTCAGCAGTTCCTCTCAGACCTACACGATGGCTCACTTCTCTCACAGCTGAATATGATGGAATACTACTGGGTCTCAGAGTAGGAGCGCTGATCTAGGATCCGTTTTGCCTTGATCCTAAACCGGATCCTAAACCTGATCCTAAACCTGATCCTAAACCTGATCCTAAATCAGCACTCCTATTCTGAGATGAATTGTGAATACGGGCCTGGTTTATTTACTCTCCTACTATGGTAGATCCAAGCAAGCAAAACTGGTTGTAGTTACTCTGTCACTTTTTATTCTGACTGTAACTGACTGTTAAAGATGCACTATGCTGAAATTTCCTGGTTGTTAAATGCTAATAGTTCGCCTAATTTCAGTTTATGTGACAAAACAAGCAAAAATGCTAAACTTAACGGGAAGCATAGAAATAGCGCACATAGAACAGATCTACCGCTTCTTAGACTTGCTTTAAATTAGAATGACAGATCT